>NC_134467.1:49188872-49516216 GCF_047948215.1 Lycorma delicatula
ATTTATAAATTGAAAAGAGCATTATATACAATGGTTTCAATAACACCTGTGCCAGGATAAAAATGCTGGACAGTTTTAGCACAACCCACTTCAAAGTGGCTGACAGCAAAAGGGTTAAATGGTCATACCTGCAATTTACACCATGTCTTATCTTCTATCGGCAAGTCATGCCGTGTGATGCGAGTGCGGTCAAATTCTTTAGGCATTATTTGTGAAAGCCTTGCATACATACTATCCTCATCTATTGTTTTTCCTAAGAATGTCATTTCATTTGAACTTCATCATACTTGGCAAGATGAATGTCAGATTTGTTTTAATTTCATCCATACTTTGTGTGCAGCGGTGTAGCTAGCTGCACTTATTTTGGTATTAATGTAGTAGGTGATCTACCTCTGTAATACAAAAAAAAAAAAGAATAAATTGACTAATTTAAGAATAAATGGAGTTGTTTTTATTTAATTAATACTGAAATTATAAATATAATCTAACTAAACTTAACCTATGCTCGCTATTCAAGATTAGCGAGCGAAGCGAGCATAGGTAAAGTTTGGTTAGATTATATTTATAATTATAATATGAGCAAGGTTAATTTATTTTTACATTAGTCCATTTATTCATTCTTTTTTGTATTTATTTTCTTATTTCAATATAGTATTTCACTAGCGTCATCTAAGAACTAACTAACAACAGAGATAGATCACCTACTACATTAATACAGAGATTTCGATCTAAAGAAGGAATAATTCTTTTCTTAGCGTCTCTCTTTGCTGTGTTCCATTCTCCAGATTTTCTGATGCAACACTTACAGTCTCAGGCTTTACAAAGGTTACATTAACAACTTGAAAAAAAATTCTCTCTCTACACAAGTCTATGCGATAATACGCTACAAATTTTCATTTTGTTTTCTTCTGATTTCATTGAAATCAGAAGTCCCTAGATCACCAACTAGAAGTAGAAAAAAACAAACAAAACACCACCTAACCTTGTATTTCCAGAACTTTGTATCTCTGAATAATTTGTATTTCTTTGAATACTTTTTATTTCTTAAACTTGTATTTACAGAAACCCCACATGTCTATTTTCCACCTTAACATTTTAATAACTAAAAACTGCTCACTCTGCTACTACATCCTGTAAAACTCGCTAAAGTAAACTGGGAACAGTTATAAAAAACTATTTATTTTGACACTCAACAAAGGAACAAAAATATCTTCGCAACTAACTAAATACATATGTTTGCTTACTTAATATTGCGAACTGTTTCTATTAAATAGCATTTCGCTAAATTAGAATTATGAATAATATTTGAAACAGTTATATAAAACACATTAACATCTTACATAAACATTAATACTCCTTTACAATTAGTTCTTTCTCTTGTTTAATAGATTATTGTTATTTAGCCATTCAGTCATGTTTGACCCCTGGCGATTCCATAGGCTTACGTATTCCACGATGTGGAGAACATTTTGATGCTTTTCATTGGAATTTTACGGGTGGTTTACCATTGCCTTCCCAACCCTTCCCTTTTATCCTAAGGAATGGTAGATAAATGTATTCAGTATAAAAATTATGATCTTCTAATTAATCTTAGTATATTTGAGATTTATTATTTAGCTAACGTGAAATTTAAAACTTATGGAAAACTTTACTTTGAAACAAATTTCTGGTAAAGAAATGTCATTCAGCTGTGATCTTTTTGTAAACATTAGGATTCTGAAATTTAATTCTGTTATATAACTCCTACAAACTCTTGATATAAATAGTTTTTTCACAGAAACAAACACAACACTTAGCGATTTTTTAAAAATAAGTGATTATTCTTTTTAGGAAAGGTTACAGATTCAGAAATATAAACACAAGGATAAGTTAACGTATTTAATTTTCTAAATGTTTGTCTACTTGATTCGTACTTATGGATGCCAGATAATGATCTGACAGCCCTTTTTTGTATCCTAAAACGTTATTCTGACATTTTGAGAAAGCTTTAAGAGATGACATAATATTTTACATGAGAAAGTATGTAAATGTAATAAAATTTAATAATGAAGACAAGTTTAGTGTTTCATTAATTCACTTCAGAGCTCAACTGTGTGTACGGTTTGGTTGTGTTACAAACAAAATCAATTTTAAGGTGGCACCAGAACTTGTCATGTAATAAGTACACTTTTGCTAGTATGAATACAGAATTTAATTGATATTTATGTTTTCATTTTAACTCGTAAACTATTACATGTCACTATTAGTCTGTAGTCACTTTTCAAAATTCTGTGTAATTTACATTGACTGCTTGTGGTTATTTGTTGCTTGTTGCATCAGGCATGTGCGCAAAACTGATCAGGGCTAAAAGAAGATATCTTTTTTTTAAGAAGTCATTTTATTGATATTTAAATGTAATATTTATTAAAAATATAACATGTACATTTAGACAAAAGACTTGTGTGAGCACATGTGTCTCTCACAGTCTCCTGATGTTCAGTTGATGATGTGAGGACAGTTTCTATCAAAGGTTTTATAAGATAACAAAATCGATTCATTTCATAAAGCTTGAGTATCCTGTGCTGAAGCAATCAAGACAAAAGAAGGCATTGTACACAGAATAATTGTCTTCACCCTTCTGACAGTTTTTGCTGAGGTTTCTCTATTTTCTGTTTGGCTCTTCACTTTGTAGCAGCCACTGCACCTCTGTCTTGTTGTTGACTTCTTACCTTCAACATTGATTAGTCTATTTACTGTTGCAGCCTCTTTTGTAGATCCATCTTGACTGACTTCAATTTGCACATCATGGTCAAACGTCTATAGAAAATGAAGTCAACTCTTCCCTAAATGTTATAATTTTTATTGGAGGTTTCTCTCCTTTATTAATATGGTTGTGTGAAACCAGGCACTGACATTAGAAGTTCTAAACAGTATTTTACAAATGATCTTTCAGTACATCAAAGATATTGATGAAAAAAGCAATCTCCTGAAAGCAGTTATTTTTTATCGATGCACATCTCTTCTTGGGGATTCATTGCATCTTGAAACTTTGGGAGAAGCAAGTCGTTGAGTTGTTGAACTTTGTGCAGTCTGTCACCTTATTGTGCATTTGCATTATTTGAAGAATGGATTATTCTCAGAAGAATATCGAATCTGTTTTAGTAGATTAGCTTACTCGCCTGGTTAGAATACAACAGGTTTGCTTTATACTCAGGACTTTACTAAGACCCATCCACAGAATTATCACAAAGAATTTTTTCATTTCATTTATATTGAGTGGATTCCATTTCATCAGTAGAGCTATTTTGTTAAATTTTCAGTTGGTCCTTTTCTCCTTTCAATTCAGCCTTTGTTCTGCGTAATGATATCTCAGAGATCGAAGGTGTGCAGTCAGTGCACAAGAAGAAGAGGTACTTTTTAGCATGTGCGGTGGTGTGCCACAAGGCTCAGTGCTCGGTCCACTGTTATGGGTCCTGGCCTTTGATGGAGTCCTCCAGCAGACATACCCTGAAGGGGTTCAGCTTTTGGCTTACGCTGACGACTTGGCAGTACTCATTCAGGCCAAAACAATTGATGAGGTAAAGGATAAGGCAAATTCAGCACTCGAAATAGTCGGTAGAAGGCTGCATTCAAGAGGACTACAGCTCTTGGTGGATAAGTGCAAATATATCAAATTTACCGGTAGAAGGGTGTTGGAACCAGTGGATATATATATATATATATATATATATATATATATATAGGTAATAAGTTAATAGGTAATATAAATAGAAGGTAATAACATTGCTGAAGTTCAGGTATTGAGATACTTGGGAGTTACTCTGCAAAGAAATTGTCGTTTCACTGAACATGTGTTGAACGTCTGTCATAGCGCAGAGAAAACGATTAAAAGCTTGTACATTATTATGTCAAAGCACAGAGCTCCTAGGGTATCGAAAAGGAGACTACTTGCGACAACAGTAATCTCATCGATTTTGTATGCGGTTCCTGCATGGTGGCCCGCTATGACTATTAATAGGAACAAGGACAGATTAAAAAAGATACACAGGAGGGTATTGCTTGGAGTAGCATCCGCTTACAGAACGGTCTCGTATGAGGCCCTCTGTGTGCTTTCTGGTGTGCCCCCTATTGATCTCATTGCTAGACACAGGGTTGAGAGGTTTTTAGGACGTGTGGATAATGAAGTCAGACAAGATATTAATAATATATGGCAGGAAAGATGGCTGCAGGCTGGGGTAGCCAGATGGACCAGATCCTTGATTCCTGATATAGTTAGATGGACAGGCAGATGCCACGGAGAAATAGATTACCACATCATACAGTTTTTAATTGGCCGTGGGTGCTTTAATGAATACCTCCAAAAAGTTGGCAAAAGAGATCAACCTACGTGCATGTATTGTAATGAACGTGACGATGTAGAGCATACTTTCCTGAATTGCCAAAAATGGCAAATGCTAAGATACAATGCTGGTATTGACGGAAAGACTCAGAGAGAGATAATAGATCATATGCTCAGTAGGTTAGAGAATTGGAGAAAGGTTGTAGAGTTCATAAGGTCAGTCCTTAAACAAAAAATTATAGATGAAAGGAATATGGGTTTTTAGATTGTAGTTTGGGTGGACAGCCTCAGCGGTGAGAACCAGCATGCTGAGGTGTGCTGGTTTCGATGAGCCGCTGAGGACTCCTTGGGTTGACTGTTAGGTTTTCTTAACTAAGTTAAAAAAGGGGGAAAAAAATCTCAAAAGAGCCAACCGGTAGGCCTGACCTGCCATACTGGTATATAGCCTGTAGGTGGGGAGGGCCTATTAGAGTAACGGACACTCTTCCTGGGTGGCGTAATACCATCAAGTCGGTCCGGCCCAGGGGAGTAGAGAAGTTAAAAAAAAACTAGTGGAAGGCACTGGGAAAAATAACTGGATTTTCACTGGCAGGTTCCTGTAAAATATCATATATATTTAAGTTATCTCCTTCACTGTTGTCATTATCTAGTGCATTTTTGAAAACATTGGAGCACTGGAGTCTCCAACAGCACATGCTTCAAGTTACTCTCAGTTTGATCGGGAATATAAGAAATCTGAGTATTGCTGGCGCTACTTAAGCCTGCTGAATTACTAACAGTATCAGACAGATCTCTAGTTCAATCATAACTTTCCTCTGAATCATTCTCTATCAACCTCTCATTTTTCCTGTCATTTACAACTGGCTTATCAAATTTTGATCTGTATTCAGGGTTTTCATTGGAATTTGTGCCAAAATCAGCATTTTCACTAGAATCATTTAAAAATAGATAAACTCAGTATACAGAGTGGTTCCAAATTGCCCAGCAATCTCTCTGGAGGTAATTCTATTACCAAAAATAGGAAAAAAGTTCATATAAACATAGGTCAGAAAACTGTTCATTACAGAGTTGCAGCTTGTGAAACATTTAGCCTGTACAATAAACAGTATAAAAATTCTTGGGTACAAATCGAGGGTTAAATTCAGTACTTATGGTTTTTGATCTAATAAATTGAATAAAAGTGACCCAAGACCTCTATCTCTTTTACATTATAAGAAAAACTGGTCAAAACACAAAAAATGTTTTGTTTGAAAATACATTTTTTTAGGTTTGGAATAAAATAATTTTGTTAATTTTCCAATAAACAAATAAAAATTTCTAGTTAACTTTGAAGAGAATTTAATTCACAAAAAAATTGATGTAAATAACGTTTATTATAATTTAACACAAATTTGGGAAGTTCAACATCAATAAAAAACAAAACGCACAAACCGGATCTGAAAAGTGATAGGATTTTAAACAGAACAATTTTGATCAATGTTTGAACAACATAATGTAAATGAAAACAAATAGAAAGCTTATTAATAACAGATAAAAAAAATAAAAAATACGATTTAAAAAAAATAGAAATCACATACTTCAGTACTGATTCAAAGAACCAGTGAGCCAAGGGCTGTTACATGGCCTCACTGACAGATTTCATGTGAGCCACATATGGCGCACATGACAATCATTGTGTTAATATTATTCGCCTTTTCTTATTTTTTTAATTAAGAAAACTTGTATCAATATCAATAATAACCTCATTCAAGCCACTGTAAAACATAAACCAAGGACAATCATTACGGAATCACAATGGAGATGTTTATGAACAGCCCCTTTTTATATGTATATTTTTTTTTTTTTATTATGAATATTTATTTTAACTTTTGTTTCTGTTTTTTGTTGGTTTTTTTTTACAGATAATGAACAAGCATGCAAATAATACTTTTACTAATGAAGCTGTACCTCTTAATAAAGATATTAAATTAGAGACTGAACAGGAGAATGTAGCAGAAATGACATGCTTTTTTTTATCACCCCACATGACTGAAACTGATACATCATCTGAGCATGTAAGTTTTTAAAATTTTTTTATATTTTTATTTTATTTTATATTTGATAACTGGATGATCATGAAGCGTACATTCATTTCTCTTTCTTCTGTGTGTTTGCTTGCCGGATTTCCTGTAGTTCTTCATTCTTACGCTTTATTTTTGGCCTTCTCTCTTGTGACCAAATAATGTGATTCTTTTTTCTCCCCTTTGAAATCCTTAACATTTTTACTGGTTTACTGAACTTTGTTTCCATATTGTAATCTTCTTCAGGTATCTTCATTTCATTTAGAACCACAGAAATCTATCGATTTCCATCTTTTTTCTGTAAAAGTGGTAGAAAATCGGTTCTGTGAGCCTGAAAAAAAGATATGGCTTTCTTTTTTTGATGGAATTTCACATTTTTTTGGTTTCATTGTATTTGTAAATTCTTTTTATTACTATTTAATTTCCATTTATTTTCTTTTATTCTGATTGTTATAGAATTTTTCTTTTTTTCTCATTGGATTTATTTTTTCTTATTTCAAACTGAAACAGTATCTAATGCAAACAAGTTCTCTGGTTTTGATTACTGTATTTTAGTGCCTGATTTTGGCGTCAATTGAGATGTTTCTTCTGGTTGAAAATATCTTTTATTAGTTGGTAGGCTTATTTTATTTTTCTCATTCTTGTTTGATTGGCTTTTTCTAAACCATTAATTTGGATTATTTCTCCCATATATTTAAATTTGTTGACTTATTGATCTTTCCATATTTTGTTTTTAGGAATTTTGAGGGGATCTTGGTTAGTTATGAATTCTGCCTTTTTGAAAGAGATATTTAGCCTTATTTACCCTGCATATTATTTTAAGTTGTTTATTGTTCTTCTGCCTTTTTGAAGTACTCCCCAGAAAACTGTAATATTGTCAGCAAATGCTGAGCAGTTAATCCCAATTCCTTTCAACTTTAGACACAATTTTATTAGTGGTGTGTTCAAACTTCTTTCATATTCTTTTGCAATTCTCTTATTACTTTCTTCAGGACACAGAAAAAGTAGTTGATGCTAAAACATTCCCTTGTCTTACTTCTGCTTTAATTTCTAACTCTTCCTACACTTCTCTATGAATTTTACTTCTGATTTTGTGTTTGTAAGAATCTGTTTAGTAATATTAATGGTTTTAAGATCCACACCATATTCTTCTAGGGTGTTAAATAAGGAAGTTCTATCGATTTAGTTGTTTGCCTTTTTGAAATCTACGAAAACAGTTACTTAATTTCTATGTTTTGTAATTTTTTCCCTTATTGTTGTTTTACGGTTTGAGATTTGCTCTGTACATGATTTTCTTTTTTGAATCCTTTGTTATCTGCCAGTTATAAAGAGTCTATGATTAATTCAATTTTATTTTGAAGTGCTTTTGAAAGGATGTTGAATGTCTAGGTAAGAAGGAAATCCCTTTTGTCATTATTTGCTTCTATTTCATCTCCATATCTCCATATTTGTGTAGTAGATGTGTTAATGCATTTTTCCAATCTTGTAGAATTTTTCTCAGTTTCTATATCTTTTCTAGGAAGTTCTTCAGTTTTTTCTTGGCCATTTTCATGATTCTTTCTGTAATTCTGCTGTACTCAAACTGTCTCCTGCTACCTTGTTTATTTTCTGGATGATTTTGTCTAGTTTTATTTCATTAGGTGGTTTGGATTTTTCAGCTCATATTGTTGGATTTTGAAATTGAAATATATTTATGAAACTAATGGAACTTCTTATTTGTAATTGCGATAATAAGTTCACTAGAGAACCGCTTAGAAAATGACATTCTCATAGGTACTTTTGGTACCTGACTATCAACAATATTATTAATACATAGTTGCAATTCCTCAGCTAAAATTTCTATATCATGGTCAATCCTGATCAGGCATCGTATTTTTATTATGCAAAAAAATTCCATATCCTTGTTCCAAACACCAGCTACAAACTTAGGTGGCTATAAAAAATAGAAATAAAATTATTTAGAATCACTCTCATTCGGTAAATGTTGTATCTTACAAAATTTATATTTTTACAGTCTTGTATGTATTTATCAGACATAAGAATTCAAAATAAATATATTAGGAAACGTTATCTCTAACCATAAATGATATTGGTCACGGTAAAAAATTTCACCAGAAGCAATATTAACACTAATTTCAGTAAGATTAGAAAAAAAAATTTTTTATGTTTGCGGCCTTGTGCCATAAATTTAAATTGCCCAGAAATATCCGTTGAATCTTTGGTAATGATAATGAAGTTTTCAGTTGGATGTTTCTATTTTTGCTTCATGTTGGTCTTGTGCATAAAATTTGATATTGTTGCCTATAGTTTTTGTGTTGAAAAAGTTTTTAATGTGTTTTTTTTGTGTTGGTTTTTTATTCGAAGGGGCCTTTACAGCCCTCTTGGATTTTGCTAAATTCTATTTGTTTAAGTAAATTTTATATTGTTTTTTGTTTTATTTTTATGTTTATTTTAAATAATTTTACTTTATTGTTAAGATTTTGACTGTGATACTAGTTGTAAGTTATTTTTTTTCTAGTGATTAGTTTTAATTTTTTTCCATTTTTAATATTTTAGTTTTTATGTTCATAGTCTTTCTGTTATTCGAGAAGGGACCCTTTACACCCCTCTCTCACCTTGTTAAATTCTATTTACTTTAATTAATTTTATATATATTTTTTTATATTTACGCTAACTTTAATTCTGTGTTTATGGCTGTTATATTAGTTTTAAATGTATGTTAAGAAAATTTTTAGTTTTGATATTAGTTGTAAGTTTTTTGTTTAATTTTTTAGACTGTTTGTAGTTGATGTTTTTTTTTTTTATAAAACCTTTTTATTCCGGATGATGATAACACAAAAGCATTTTTCGCCCTCCAAAAAAAAAAAAATCAGGAGAATTACCGCAACAGTTTAACAAATTATTTAATTGTAAAAGATGATAATTTGTAAAATAATCTGTTAGGTGATTAGCAGCATTTTTAACATTAAAATTTGGATGATAATATTTAACAAAAGAAACGTATTTCAGGTTTTCTCATACAAAACCTGGCACATTAAAGTCTCCTAATAATAACAATAATAATATAACAGTCACTGCACTGTTAATGTGTGTTGTAAGTGAATTAGAGTTGCAATTTATTTTTATTTTATAAATTGTACAAATAATCTTAAACATATTTAATAGCATTCATATTTTGTTTTTTATTACAGGAAGTTGATTTAGTACAACTGAAAGAGGAACCGCTAATGTTATTAATGGTGATATTGAAAAAGATCCATTAGCTATTGAAGAGACCCACTTGGTTAAATTAGAAAATTTAAAAGTTGAAAATGAAGTGGTAAAGCTCTTAGATTTGCATACAGTAGAATACCAAATTACCCAGATGGACCTTTGCAAGGCCAAAGCTCGATTTTAAAAATGTTTATTATTTATACTGGACATATCATTCTAATGTTTATATGTTATAAATGTATTTCAGTATCATTTAAAAAAAATTGAAATATATACATTTTAAGAAAAAAAAAACAGTAATACGGTACAAAAAAAAAGTGTAGAAATTTGCTTTTATAATTAGTTAAATATATATATATTAGGTCTAAATATATATATGTGATTTTGCCAGATGAATTGCAAAAACATCAGTTAAAAAACCTAGTAAAATTTTTTTATCAATTTTTATTTTAAAACAAAGATTTATTTGAAGTGTTAAATCCTTCAAATAATGTATTAGTTTTTTTTAAATTGCCTAGTTTGCATTAAACAGTCCAGTTAGTTGGATATCTGGAAAATTGGAATATGTAAATTTTGCATTACATACAGTTCATCTTAACTCATATATATATATTTAGCCAACCAGGCTGATCTAGTGGTAACTCATGGAAAATCAGTTGTTTAATTGCTGATTTTCAAAGTTGAAAGTTCTCAGGTTCAAAGCCTAGTAAAAGTTAGTTGCTTTATGTGGATTGTATTTAAAACCTAAACAGTGCATACCGATATACTTTGGTGGTTGGGGTTTAATTAACCATACTTCTCAGGAATGGAATGGCTGAGTGTACAAGACCACATTGTATACATATCCTCCTCATCTCATCAGGCCATGGTGGGGGTTTCTTTATTGTTCACTTGTCGAACAAATTACAACATACACGTTGAGAAAATAAAGTATATATACATATATCAATTTTTAATAACCATTGTAATTTTCCATTGATAGTAAATTCAAGCGAAGATAAAATTAAAACAATTTTCTTGTTTTTGGTCCTATATAATTCTAGGATATTTCTGAAATTTTTAGCAATATGATTTTTAATGGGATTTTTTGTAATACTGTTTTTAAGTCCTTATTAGTTATTTAATTTAGCGGAAAATCATGTTATGCCCTTTATTTTTGCACTAAATCTTTGTCATTTTACCTATATTTTTTCTTTGATATTCTTTTCTTTGCAGTAAAATTTAACCAAAAAAAAAAACTAATTTAAGAACCTATTTATGTACTTCTCTCAACTTGCATTATAATAAAAATATAATGAACTAACTTGACATGATGACTGAAATATGTGAATATATATCATCTATATATGTAGTGTAACTAATCTAATTTATAAATACTAGGAAAACTGGAAAACCCAAATGCATGCCTAGTCTTACTCTAGATCTTACATAAATAGGCTTAGAGATAAAATTATCTTTTTAACATATGGAATTCTGTTTGAAAGAAATGTATCCCAATCCAATTCATTATTAAATCCACATGCAGCAAGTTTTCTACTAAGTAATTTGATATTAACTTCATCAAACAAACAAAAATTAGTATAAATTGCATAAAAAAAATAAAAATCATTTAGTGCATCATCTTCCATGTATACACACAAGTTCATTTATATAAATTTACCTTCCAAAAAGCCATGTTCTTCAGGAACTATAAGTTCTTTTATGGAAGGTGTAATTTTCATAAAAAATCTCTAGAGTTTTATAAAACCATCGCATTTTTCGATAGGGTGATAATTATTGATAGCTGAATGTCACCGTTTATAAATAATGGGTATATGTAGCAAATCTAACAAGTACTACGAAAACGAAGAATATTTAAAGAATGATTGAGGAGCCTAGTTAAAAACTAGAAAAATGGCAGAGCATTTCTTCACTAAAAGAGGATGAATATATTCTGGGCCCGTCAAAGAATTGTCACTAAGTCGGTAACAAATGGCCTCTTCAACATCATTCTCTGTTAAAATATTGTTACTGCAGCAATTATTATGGTTAAATGTAATTTTAGTCCAGAAAAATCATTATCAGTATAGACACTCCCAAATTATTTAGCAGAACGTTCTACAGTATCAGCACCCTTATCACCATACTAATTTTCAAAAGCATATGAGACGGATAAGATCTACCGTTATCATTTTTATTAAAAAATTTAAAAAATCTTTGATTCCTCAAGTTTAACAGTATAATTTAATAATAAAGAGTATTCTTTATGACTAAGAGTGTTACATGCACTTTGTTTTGAAATAATTATTAATAATAAGTAGTTTAATTTTGTTTATTAAACTTATCAAACTTTTTCTTATTAATAATAGTAATAATAAGTAGACTAGAAAAATGCTTCAAAGATTAGATTTTTTTTATAAGTATTTTTGGTGCATGACAATCATGCACCAAAAATTCCACCATAAGCAATATTAACACCGATGTCAGTAAGATTAGAACAAACTAAATCAGCAAAATTACCGTAACAGTTTAACAAATTATTTGATTGTAAAAGATTACAATTTGTAGAATAATCTGTAAGGTTAGGATAGCAGCATTTTTAACATTTAAATTTGGACAATTGTATTAAACAAAAGAAACGTTTTTGAGGTTTTCCCATACAAAACTTGGCACATTAAAGTCACCTAATGATTATAAATAATTTAACTGTGGCTGCACTGTTAATGTGTGCGGTAAGTGAATTGGAGGTAAAATTTATTTCTATTTTATAATTTGTACAAAAGATCATAAACGTATTTACTATTTATTTCTATTTTATAAATTATATAAAAAAATCAGAAGCGTATTTACTTTGTAGCATTAACTTTTTGTTTTTTTTTTGTTGCAGAAAGTAGATTTTGTACAACTGGAAGAGAAATCGCTGAATATTATTAATTGTGATATTGAAAGAGATCCTTTAGCGATTGAAGAGACCAACTTGATTAAATCAGAAAATTTAAAAGTTGAAAGTGAAGCGGTAAGGGCATTTGATTTTGCATACAGTGGAACACCAATTACCCAGATGGACCTTTTGAAGGCCATATCTGGATAATTGGAAAGGATAATTTAAAAAAGGTTTATCGTATTATAGTAAGAAAAAAGAGGTACAGTAATATGATACAAAAAATAGAATGTAGAAATTTTCTTTTATAGTTAGTAGACCTAAATGCATATATATTTTTGTTAAATATGAATGAATTGCAAAAAAAAAAGTCAAGTTAAAAACTCAGTAAAATAAAGATTGATAAAAAAAAAATCCTGTTGGATCAAAGATTTTTATTTGACTAGTGTTTAAATTTTTCAAATAAGTTTTTTTTTTCAAATAAATTGCCTTGTCTAAATTTAAGCAATCCAGTTAGTTGGACATCTAGAAAATTGGCGCCTCACTGTATTCTCTTTTATTACTATTACTTAATATTGAAATTTTGGGATTATATACAGTTCATTTCTTAATTCATATATATATATATATATATATATATCTATTTAGCCATCCAGGCTGGTCTAGTGTTAACTCATGTCAAATCAGTTGTTTAACTTCTGATTTTCGAAGTTAAAGGTTCTCAGGTTAAAATTCTAGTAAAAGTTAGTTGCTTTTATAAGTATTTAAAGGCTAAACTCTGGGTACCCAATGTACTTCGGCAGTTGTGATTCAGTTAACTATATGTCTCAGGAATGGTAGGCCTGAGACATATTGGAACACTGCACGTTGTTTACATATTGTCCTGATCTCATTGAGCCATGGTGGGGTTTCTTTATTGTTCACTTGTTTAACAAATTGCAATATACACTTCAAGAAATAATGTGTGTATATATACATGTATTTTTATAATCAAAAACCAACTTGAACAGCCCAAGTACAGAATTACAAAGTAAATATAATGATGACACTTACCTTATTTTTTATTCCAAAAGCACTTTTGCAGGATCCCGTATCGTAAGTTGTATATAAAATTACATATCAAACATAAATTTAAAATTAAAATTACAATAATATATACAAAAACATATGAAGTGAATTAAATAAAATAACTACATAAATATAAATTATGTCATAATTAAAAAAATTAAATCTAAATAATAATAATTGAAAACTAACGGAATTATGATGAAAATAAAATGGTTGTCTCGCTTTTTCAGAGAAAAAATCAGCAATGAATCAAATGACTATTCTGCAAGAATTGGAATTATCTGTTGTAATCCTTTTACAGTTTAAGTACTAACAATATGTTCTAGATGTTTGACCAGTTTGGAATGGCTAGATTTGAAAAAAAGGTTGATTCAAATTTCAAAAACGTTTTGAAATTTCTTAAAAAAATTTCTTTTTTCACAATAATTCAAAAATTAAAGAAAATACGTAAAAAATGCTAGAGTACAAAAATGTAGTTATTTAGTTATTCTGTAGAATAAAAATTGATTGAGTTATCACCATTAGAAGTTTGCATTTGAGTATGAGGACCACCTTCCCCAAACCGTTTAAAATCAAAAATTTCAAAAATGAAGGGCTCAAGGAATCTGAAGTTTACATGTCTTGTAGCCCTTGAAATTCCGTGCAAAATGATTTTTTGAGCTATTGGATAGCTTAAAAATTAAGGAAGTTATGTTGAAAAACCAATTGCAATTTTCGTTGAAATTTTGGGAGCATGTAAATTTAATCACGAGGCTGGTTTGTAAGGTTTGGGAGGTTGCAATAAATTATAAATTACATTAACTGTAAAAAGTTTACAATTCATTATAATTGCACCATTAAATCATTTTAAGTTGTTGAAAACAAATTTTTTTTTGTCTTTAGGGTGGATTCTAAGGATTTGAAATGTTGCGATACATCATAAATTATGTTTCAGAATATAGAACAATGTTTATTCTCCATTTAAATGATTTTGAGCTAAAAAACACTTACATCTATAATTTTAACAATTTTTTCATAAAATTGTGGGGTGGTTATTAAGAGTTGAAACGTTGCAATAAATCATTTCAGGATTTGAAATGTTGCAATACATCATAAATTATGTTTCAGAATATAGAACAATGTTTATTCTCCATTTAAATGATTTTGAGCTAAAAAACACTTACATCTAAAATTTTAACAATTTTTTCATAAAATTGTGGGGTGGTTATTAAGAGTTGAAACGTTGCAATAAATCATAAATTATAACATAAACCCGTAAAGGGATTTTAATTCATTATAAATGCACCATTAAAACATTTTAAACAGTTGAAAATTAATTTTTTTTTTTAATTTCATCATAAGGGCTGAAACCCTTAGGGTCAACCCTTAGATCTCTCCAAAATAAACCCTTAATAAAATCTCTCTAAATCTCAACCCTTAAGGGTTGAATTTGGAGAGATTTTATATACATAAATACAAAAGAATTTCCAACTTGTTCAACTTTCGGACAGAATATGAAGATGACAGGCTTATAAAAGTGGCAACAGATGACAGCACAATTTTAGATAAAAATAGATATAAACATAATGTATATAAAAAATTTAATTCATATCCATTCAGTAATGTAGCAAATAAAAATTTAATTTAAAAAATTGCATCTAGACAAATCTGGGGAACAAGGAGGTAACTATCCTCTGCTGACAGTAAAAGCCGCATGAATGTGTACTAATGAATTGTTTGATGTGCTTCATTTTGTTGGAAGATGCCATAGTTTTTTCAAAATTTGTTAATAGAGTGTAGAATTCTTTGAAAATTGTACAGAAGACTTCTTTTTTACAGTACAATAAAATAATATACTCTCCTCACCATATGATTATCAGAAAAAGCAGAATTTTCATTCACTAGCCTTGATAAATGAAACCACGCCTCATCTGACAAAAGGTGTAGTGTCAGATCTATTTGTCTATTGATTGTGTTTTTGAGAAGCCGATCCAGATAAATTAAGATGTTTCAGTTTGTTCTCATAAGTTATATGATACAGTTCAAATTTAAATTTTGAAGAATTTTCAAGTTAGATTTATATTTTACATCTTTTTATTGCGATAACTAATATATGTTTTTCGAACTGACAAATTCTTCAAATTCGTCTGTGACCTCTGGAGTCATAAAAGAAGGTCACCTATTTCATTTACAATTTGAAATCAACCTTGTTGTTTGCCTTTTTATAACCGAATTGTGTGTGCTACTCTTTGCCGGGATTCTGTTCAGAAATTTTTCAGTGAATATTTATTACTCAATATAGTATTCCTTGATCCATTAAGGCATTTTTAATAAAACACAACTCAAGGGACAGAACTTACTGCACTGAAGTACGAATAGTTAACAACTGACAACAACAATAGATTAGAGTAGTAACATACACAACCAATAATGGTGCTAATAGAAACACTGTTAAAGGTGACACCCAAAGAACTGCAGTTCAATCTCTCTCAGATCTGTTTTTAAGTTGCTCTCCCTATGTTTGTGAATATATATATATTAGCACTTTTGTTATGCACACCACTTCATCAGATGTATTAAAAACCATTTTAAAAAATGTTCAACTCTTTTTAAAATGTTCTTAATACATTGATGAAGAGGTGTGTATCACAAAAGTGTTAATTTTTAAGAATTTAAAAAAAGCAAACTGTAAGGATATTTTTATTTTATTTCTTATTAATTTATAATATTTATTGTTTATCATATTATTTATAATGTAATATATTTATATAAATTTATATTATTTTAAAAGAAAGTGTACCGATTTTTTATTTAATTATCTACTGGACTCACCTGAAATTACAAGTAATCTCTGTTGAAATATGACCCTCAGGAAGTTACATAGCGATTCCAATGTTTCTTTCACTGTTCATAGCAGTACCGGAAGTCATTTTCCTTAAGTGTGTGTGTTGTAGCTCATTGGTTACAGTTTTTTTTAATGTTTTCCATCATCAAGAAATGATGACCCTTCAACTTAGAGTAGAGGTAGATCTGAGCTATAGGGAGGGAATGTTTTTCTTCACCATAAATTCTGAATTGTGAGCTGGCACATTATCGTCGTGCAGCACCCAATCATGTGCAATATCCATTCTGACTTGCTGGACCTGTTTTCGAATTATTTCCAAGACATATTTGTAAAAGGTGCTGCTATTAACTTCTTTCCTGGAGGTAAAAATTCTTTGTGCATAATGCCACAGCTGTTGAAAATCGTTTGTTAACAAGGTTTGTCTTCTACATTTTCTCGGCCGTCTGACAGCTGTGTGTCACTTAAAACCCATAGTCTCGATAGAGTAGCATCTCCATAAGCTTTGGTTAAAGAAACAAATGTTTCTGTGGCAGTCTTGTTGAGTTTCATGCAAAATTTGATAGCGTAACGTTCAGTATTTTCCTCCATCACGAATGCAACGAGGTTATAAAACATGACCGTACACAAACAGTAATCATATGCGACCGGCTCAATCGAAACAAGTGTGTTATACATTAAGGATATTATACTTTTACCTGTCCATCCATAGCAAAATTAGTACGCTTAATTTTGGGACAAACCTCATATATACTATATACTCTACAAATGTCCAGACAAAAAATATTCAAAAGTATTTTTCTTTGTTACAACTTTTAATAAAACTCTAAGCAAAAAAAGTCCATTGGAGTAATATCTGAGAGACATAGGTGGCCGTGCAGTTGGACCTCCTTGTCTGATCCAACATCTGGGGAAGTGTTGTTCAGGAACATGCTAATGTAAAAGAGCACCATGGAAACTGAATCCGGTAGTAATCTGAAGAACAGCAAAGTTCTCAGGCATGTCAATATTCGTGTGTCCTGGTGTAGTGGGCTCCTTAAAAAAGAACATCCCAATGACACCATTTTTGTTCTGTCATAACTAGGCTTTGACTTTCGGTATGTCCCTTTCATTTTTAATTATTGTATGGGGGTTTTCAGTACACCAAATTGAGAAAATTGACCAAATTTAACAATTATTTTAACTATCCCGTACAAATGAAAAGTTGCCTCATGGCTAAATAAAATATCAATATAATAAGGATTGTTTTCGATATGGTGTATTACCTCTGCAGCAAACTGATCCCATTGGTGGTGATCATTTGGTTTAATGTGAAGAAGGGGTTGTAACTTGTACCGTCACAGAGCGCTTATTACCATTGTCATGAACGGTAGGAAGAGGAATTTGCAGACTGCCTAATTGACTAAACAGGACTGGCAGTGAAAGCATTGCTTACTTAATCCACAGTCTTGTTACTAAGAGAAACTTTTGGATGATTTCCAGTTTGTGAAACCAAGCTTCCAGTCTCTCTTAAAGTTGTATCCTTGGAATACAAATAGATTTTGATGTAGGAGAATCGATGTTCTATTTTGTTCATACAAGCCCTTGAACATGCGTAACTGAGTGAAACTCTACTAACTAAAGCACACACTTAACCTTTTGTTGTGGGGTCCACATCATGCATTGGAATCGACTTGTGTGCACATTCATATTCTGCTGACTCTTGAGAGTATGCTGAACAAATCTTGGAAATATATCTTGTCGTTGGAAACTATGTTTAAGAAATTACAATGACTGATTTTCTAAATTTCGGCCATTAGTTTTAGGATACCTTTAGTTCAGACAACCTGAATATAAAATGTGTGGATTTGTAGATCTGATCGACATGGTTATAGAAGTAATAAATATATAACTGTTAAATTTGCTAAATAATTAGTTTTGTTGATTTCCCTAAAGCATGCATACAATAAAAACATTTCAGCCAAGTGTATAAACATAATCCAAGTAAAGTTCCTTATTATAATAAAGTCAACTCATTGATGATTAATTAATATTCAAAACTATGTTAATTATGAATATATCTTAAAATATTCTATTTTTTTATACACATTTAGTAGCTTTTACACTTAATGTTATTGTAATTGAAATAATTTTAATTCATAATTATGTATTAATTATTAGTTATTTTTAATTTACAGGGTACAGTCTATAAAAGAACCTTCAAGGGAAATACCAAGAATTGTATTACTAGTAAGATGATTGTAAATAATTTGGTATATGATGGAATTATAAAAGAAAAATCTAGTGTATGTAAGAGTGCATATGGTGATATTATGATAGAAAATTTAGTCGAGAATATAAGTAGTGAAAACAAATTACCTATGCAGAAGGGAAAGAAGTTGATTTGTGAATATTGCAATGAAAGATTTAATTGTAAATGTTATTTAAAGGGACACATTACTAAAGAGCAAAAAAAATAATAGTAACTTTTGTCAAAAGTCTCTTATTGATGGTAACGATTCAAAACCGCACCTTATTACACATAATGAAGAGAAAAATTATGTTAGTAATTTATATCAGAAGTCTGTTAATCAAAGTTCTGCTTTAAATTTGCATTTAAATATTCATACTAAGGAGAAAAACTTTATCTGTGACTTTTGTCAAAAGTCATTTAATCGTAAATACGATTTAGAGAGACATATTAATATTCATACAAAAGAAAAATATTATATTTGTAACTTTTGTCATAAGTCATTTATCCGTAAATACGATTTAAAGAAACATCTTAATATTCATACAAAAGAGATTACTTATGTTTGTAAATTTTGTCAGAAGTCTTTTAATCAAAGTTATGCTTTAAAATTACATTTAAATATTCATACTGAGGAGAAAAATTATATTTGTAACGTTTGTCAAAAGTCATTTATTCGCAAATATGATTTAAAGCAACATCTTAATATTCATACAAAAGAGAAAAATTAGATTTGTAATCTTTGTCAAGTTATTTAATTGCAGAAGCATTTTGAAGTATTATCTTAATATTCATTCAAATGACAGAAATTTTGTTTGTAACTTCTGCCAAAAGGTTTTTAATTGTCTTTCTAATTTAAAGGTGCTTATTAATTTACATACCAAAGAGATAAATCAGTCATAAGTCTAACTGTAGTTGTGTTTTAAAAACACATTAATCACCACACTAAAGAAAAATGTATGTTTGTAACATTTGTCAAAAATCTTAAAATGACAGTTTTACTTTAAAAAGACAACTTAATAATATCATTAGAGAATTGTTATGATCTTTAAAATTCTTATATTAGGAAATTTATTAAGGAAAAAGATTAATGGAATTCTTTCAAGTGTGCATAATTTAAAACAACTGTACCAAAATTTATCTAATGTTTATTATTTGACATTACATTTTTATCATTTTTGTATATGTTACAACATAGGGTTGGGAGGGAGGTTTCTACCTTGTATGGCTCAAATGCAGTTGATTTTTAAAAAAACTAATAATAATGCAATTATATATACTTATTTATAATATACTTTAATTTTTAATATGCTTATTATTTTACTTGCTAAATTTTTTGATCAACCCAAAGGTAAGGAAAACCAATCAGTCAACATATCACCTGATGTAATGTTTGGTAATGTGAGAGATAATTATTGAAGGAATTATCTGAAATTGAAATTTGAGCAGTTTTATAATAGGTAAACATCAACAAAAGGTAGACTAGAATGAAATTAAAAAGTTAACTTCTGCCTTAGTTATCACTACAAAGTAGTTTTAGGAGTACACTTAGGTGTTGCAGCAGAGGATAAGACAAAATGGCAATTAAAAGCAATCTTGAGTCAACAGTCTCATTACCTTATATCTTTTTTTATTTTAATGGTTCCAATAATTCCAAATAAATTTAACTTTAGAAAAGATATTGTAGATTGTTTGTTCAATTAAAAACATACCTATTTCAGTAGGTTTCATAAGAAAGCTACCTATTATAATGAGTACTGTGATTTGACTTCTGGAAAATTTCGACATATCTTTGTGTTTCACATCCTGCAGACCCCAAAACCACCATCAGCTCAAAAGTTTATATACATATATATTTTTTTAAAATCAATCTTTTCAGGAATCATATTCCTCTGCACTATACAAATTATATTAATCCGATCAATCCAAGTACAGAATTAATAGGATGATACCTACCTTATTCCATAATCTAAGCAAGAGGGCTTTCATGAGTACTTCACATCAGCAGTTGCTCTATAATTTTTCAAATCTTTCATTCCAAATTACACATTAAAATTAACATTTTATGTTGCAAATTGCACATTAAAATTAAAATTGAGATTTAAAATTGTTAAAAGATCCTTTTCCAATTAAATCAAAAGAGAAGTAAAACTATTTTTTTTTTTTATATTCAAAATTTTGAATTCTAAATTAAAATTAAAAATTGCATATATACAAAATATGAAGTCATTAATAAAAAAAATTCAATTAAAAGTCAAAATTTGTAGTAAAAATAAAATAGAAATCCATGTAGATTAGCTAGCCAAAGTTATGTGACTGTACTATATTTCACTTTCTTGTAGACACAGCTGCTGTAATTTTGCTCCAGTCACTTTCAAATTATTCCATAAAAATAACTCGATCCAAAATCTTGGTCGAGTTTGTTAACGACCAAAATCAGAATATGAGAGTGGAGAGTGGCTTTTTTTGAAAAAACAAAATATCACTATAACTTTCTTATTAAGTAAAATATCGAATTCGCTTAAAGTTCTTACTATTGTTTGGATAGGGCCTAAAACTTATCTAAGTAAAGTTTTTTGATATAACCAACCATTGGCTCAGGGGGTGGAAAAATGGTTTTGAAAAACCATAGCTACTTGTATTCTCTTCTTCGTGTGTCTATTAGACACAACTGTAATACAGTTATGAAGAAGGAAAAGAGGGGAGCTAAGAGGAGGATAAAGATGTATATATACATATATATATATATATATTTTTTTTTTTTTTGGATTACTGACAATAATCAACTTTCCATAAGATTACCGGAATGGGAAATTAATAGCACAACAACCCATAGGACGGATCACATGTACACACCGTGATACTCCACTGCAACTAATGTCTTAATCTCCTTATTTGATGCTCTAAAACAATATAAATGCAACAATGCAGTCCATCAGAAACCAGTTGTGAACAGCATGATGAATGTAGAGGTTTTAGACTATATAATACATGTAGACTGTGGGGGAAATAGAGTTTAATTGCATTTACTGTGGAAACCAAGACTAACAGTGGATTAGGTGGTTTACACCATTAAAAAATGCAGAACTAAAAGGGGAATTTATAGACAATTTCAGGAAAAATCCGAGGTCACAGGACGAATACGAAGATGGCATCTACCAAGAATACTAACAGCAACTCGAACAACAAAAGCGATAGATTGCTGAATATACAGTTAATCTTTAACCAGTTAATATCAAAAATGGAAAGACTAATAGACTTGACAAGAGCATGGCTGAATCAGATAATGGACAGACAGTATGCAACAATAACGGAACAAATAAGGAACAACGATCTATATTGCACTGAGATGCTGCACAACACTACTGACCTTGCAGAAGAACAAAATAACAATGATAAATGACAAACTGAGGGAGATAAGGACATAAAGGAAGTGATTGCCAACACGCACTCACACAGGTTTGCTCCGGATCTGCTATGGAAGTTGAATTCCACTTACCAACTCCTGGTGGGAGAGAGTGGGAAGCATATGTACTTGTTATTAATGAATACATCAAGCCAGGCTATTTGAAAGACTATCTTGTCAAGTACATCCACGATTTTAAACAAAATTACAAACATCAAAAGACATGGATTCATTTGGGTCACAACAAGGTGGAGGTGAGTTGTTACATAACAAAAATGGAAGAGGAAATAATAACAGTGATATCAAAATCAAGAAAAGAAGCAATGAGTACATTACAGACGGATAATGTACCTCCGCCATGGAGATTCATGTACAAAGTGTTAATTACGCACCTAATGATTGATCGGGACAACCCAGCCCCACTGCTGGAACATCAGACACAACAAAGAAAACGGGAGTTAAACGAAAGAAAAGACTAAAACCTCCTGGCAAAAAGACTAAAACCGAATATAAAAGAATAAGGACAGATTATGACAGACAAGACGAATATGATGGATTAAGCGTACAACAAGACGTTGGAAGAGATGATGGTGCAGAAGGAGAAGGAATTGGAGGAGTTAATAGAATATGCGGGTGTTCACCTTCATCATCCACCACTGAAACTAGGCAGCAGACTGGAGAAGAACATCAAGAAAGAGGAGGCGATTCCATCAGAACTCGACAGCGAATCGGGCGATATTTACAACTCGATGCTGCAGGACTTGCAGAAATGTTTGTCACAACAAAAAAGATTTACAATCTTAGAGCATACATTCTGTCTTGCTTCTGTAACGGTACAGGAAGCCTCCATCAGTTTGGAGCTAAACGATAAACAAAGCCGATAGGTCTCCAAAGGGAACTACATGAACATCTAGAAACAGCGGACACACAAATGGACATTATAGACTACAAACACTGTAAGCAATATCGGGAAGACAATAGAGAAAACAAGAATAGGTAAAACCAAAAACTCATATGTAGTAGATGTAATTGAAGAATCTATAAACGAAAACAAAATAACATCATGTGCAGATTGGGACATCAAAATCAAAGACATAAAAGGATTTGGTCTAAACGTAGACTGCTATATTAAAAAAAATAATCGGATATAACAAACAGGAAAAGATCAAATCAGTAAAAGTCACTCCTTGACAAAAGTAATGACAGACATCTACAATCAATATACAGAAGAATACAAACTAGAACAAGACGATTTTGAGAGGGTGAGGTGGATCGAACACATGCTACAAGAAAACAATATTGACCAGAGAGACTGATTCGCGTAGACAGAAATAATAAAGACAAAATGTTACAAAAAAATTAACGGTTTAGTATTTATGGATAAACAAACGCCGGTGAATCTCTTATAATCGACAACCAAAGATACCTAGAGAAAGAGACAATAGTGGTTTCTGACTAGACCAACTTCCAAATGTTTCTGTAACATTATTTGAGGACCTATAATTATACTAATAAATGTAGGAACATGGAAGCTACTATTGGAAGGACAGATGGTAAAAACTGACATCAAAGACAAGAAGGAATACAAAGATTGCCTTCCTGTATATATAACAACTGTGGCACCGATAACAATGTTGATAGAAATGTAGAGATCCAGATATTCCAACAAATCAAATTATTTACCTTTGAAAAAACAATATTTCACAGAGAAGAAATGTACACTTTAAATGACTATTACAAACAATAAGGATAATGAAACAAACTGGTGTAATAAATTCAGTTCACTTTGCAATTATATATATAATGTACGAGGAGGAGTTACTTCAGAAGGTGATAGACGTAGACCTAGACCTAGATGAACAACATACAGTTGAGGACAATCATGATGAAATACACGAAGAAGAGGTAAGGACAACTCCATTAAATATATTACACAGCACATATATGTTTTCCTTATATTTTAATCGAATCTGTTTAAGGTGATCATTAGTCCTCTAAACATTACCTAAAACCTTTGTCTGAAACATTTGGTAAGACCAACCCTAATGGCAAGGGATAACCAAAATGTTGCTGGAATTGTAAGATGGGGCTTGTCATATGGTAAACATGTGACAATTTTTTTCACATGCAAACATTGTTGTATTGAGTAAATGTGAAGTTTTTTTAATTTTATCCCTAGTAAGCACTGGTGAAATCTCCCTCTGCTTTTTGGAACGCCGAAAGGGATTTTTAAAATGTAAAAACTTACATAATTCTTGTATTTCACCACTCTGTCACAGATTATTAATTTTTACACAAGATCTTCCCTGTTTAAACCACCCTGATATACTCTCCAAATTGTTTATTGATGTGCTATTCTGTTCTATTCTCTAAAATTTTTTTAAATATTTTATAGATTACTGTAACAACAGAAATTCCTCTATATTTATTAACTTCCATTTTGTCTCCTTCTTTGCATAGAGGATGAATTAAAGCAGACTGCCCATTCTTATGGGTTTTTTCTGTTTTTCAAATGTTATCAAATAATTTCTCTAATAGATCATGTATGCTAATCATCATAACAGTGCTTGAAATTAATTTGCTGAAAGTTTACCATCATAAGTTTATATGACTGTTAAATTTAAAAATATTTAAATGTAGTTAAATTTTTAGAAAATAATTTTCATTCTGAAGTAAACTATTTTATTGTAATACTCAGTTTATTTAAATTTCAGTTTTAAAAATACATTTATAATATATAAATTGTGATTTTTCTGTGATGTTAATTTTAACATTTTGTTCGTATTATAAAAGATTTCAGATTATGTAGTTTGATTTTATTACTATATGAAATCAAAACTTGTGGATTAAACAATAGTTTATATATATTTATTTTATTTTAAAAATTGTATTTTTGATTTATTTTCAAATGTACATTCCAAGTTATTTATTTTTTAATCTAATAAACAAAGTTCTGCAGAAAATAGGTTCATTTTTATGTGAAACATACATCATTCCTTTTCATAAAAACAAACCAGATTGTATTATAATGTGACCGGATGCAAGTTTATTATTATCTTTTACTAATTATGATGTTTAAAACTAAATTAAAGCTACATGATTTGTCCAACCTACATGGTGAGACTGGTACTAATATGTGTCCATGTTCAAGTTTCGGGTTTGAATGTCAGGTTGGTTTGTAATTTTTTAACACGTAACATAAATAAATTATTTGTAAGTGCCTGCAAATATTTGTCAGCATATCCATTTTAAGTAAATAAATAAATAAAGATTAAATATGATTTATTAGTTTCTTTGTATTTTGAAATGTTTTTCTATCTTTTAAAAATGATGGGTAATGTTACTCTTTCCATTTAAAATTGTTAGTGTCCCAACCATGGGGGTTTGAGTATGGTGGCCTCATAACAAAAACTTGGTTGTTTTGAGGTTGTAGCATTTATAAAAATTCATTTTTTTATAAAGCACAGTGAGTTAAAGCGATTTGTTCAGATGCTATCTGATCAAGTCGCTTCGCTCACTGCCACTATTTTTGAGCTAAACAAGAGTAGCTCAAGAGTTAAGCCCAAATAAAACCACAATGATGTTACTGAAAGAGCTGTATGTGACGCGATGAATGCATGTATATATGTCAGGCCACCGAATTTGTTATGTTCAGGCTCAGGAGTACCTCGGGGTACTTCTTGACGAAAATATTCAGTTTAGGGAGCATTTACAATATATCGCAAAGAAGGCCAATAGTGCCTCGTTGGTGTTCGATGTGTGGTGAATCCGGATTTGGGGTCTATATTTAAGACTCATTTGTATAATTTATAAAGGTGCGTGTGAGACAATTATATAGTATGTTGTACCTGTACGGGCAGATAGACTAAAATATGAAACTTATATTGAGTTGCTTTCAACTCTATTTACCAAAACGATACGCAAATAGACTTACTGAAGATGAAATGTTATTTGTAAAGCATCATCCGATGAAGTTAAATTTACAGTATGAAAGACGATGGAATCACTGACGATTTAAAAGTTGTTTTTAAAACCATAGCTCGAGTGTTTGTAGGCCTCTCAGGGAGAGATATCATTCGTTATCTCAACATGCCATGTTACATACCTCATGGGTGGTGTGGAAATTGTAACATTTTCTTTGTTTTAAATGATTACTATAAGATCTTAGTAGGCGTTTCTTAGATATTACTAATAAACATGTTCAAGATCGATCGGATACTTGTAGATAATTCTTAGAAGTTACTGGTAAACATGTTTAATGATGTAGATTGGATGCGCGTGGAGTTGTTGGTAGGGTGATAAAGGTGAAATAACAGAAAGGAGTTAATTATTTGAGATAATTTTGCTCTGTAAACATTGTCATTGTTATGGAGCTAATTAAGCAAGTTGATGTTCAGGTCTGTAGTCAACATTTGTCATGGATATGTTTTAAATTAATAAGGCGAGAATCGCATCTAAGTCAGCGTATGCCGGTGCGCATGCGCTATTTTGAGGGCGGTGATTGGTTAGAAGGGCACATTGCAAGGCAGCAGGAAGGTCAGTCGCATACCAAAATTTGTACCGTCAGCATGCTTGGCACACATGTGCACGATCACACAATCACTGCCTCCTGGTGCACCGGACCATGATGAGAACCGCATGGATGACTCCTCCTTGTGCTGTAGCCATGACGACCGGGATCTTCCTTGAGGTATATCTACACACATATAATTGTCGTTAGAAATTGAGGTTGTATCAACACTAGTGCTAGCGAGAGATGCCAATTCAGAATTGAGGTTAGGATTTATATACAGATAAATATAATTATTTAAATGAGGTTATGTTGCATTGACACCCGTGCCCCTAGTGAGATGCCAATACAAGATTGAGGTTAGGACACTCACAAAACTATATAATTATTTAAACTGTGTGTGTGGGGCGGTACTAGCAGTAACAATTGGTACTAACTAATGTAATTTCACAACTTGCGTAGAAAAAATTTAGCCTAGTCGATCCAAAAGCCAATGTGGCTGAGCAAGCTAAAGCACTAGTATCCCGCCCTACTGGGGACCCAATTCAAAACCTAGCCAGATCAGATACTTTTTATGCATTGAATATTATTCATTTTATTTAATTCTACCTCTCACCTGTGACATCACATCCTACCAAATGCTGCAACAGCTGTACGTCAGTGCTACAAACCTTTGAAGTATTAACTTAATAATTACTCAAAGTGTACAAAATAATTATGTTGGCAACCCTGTAGAATTTCAAATTTCCTGGTCCAAGAGGATGAGTGAAAAGGAAAATTCCAAGATGGTGAACTGCAACACTAGTGGTGACAGAGGGAACTAGTGGCAGCTCCATCTTCTCATTTCTCAGTTTCACTTTTATCATCATACTGCCTGAGTTTCTGAAATATAAGTTGCAAATAGAAAATATCCCGTTTGTAATTAGAGTCCTAATTGGTCTAGAACAGTGCGGTTTCTGCCAGGGAAGATTGTCTATTGATCATGTAGTAGCCCTGGAAGCTGCTACACAAAATGCTTTTTTTTTATTTTGCCAATGCCTGATTGCTGTATTTTTCGACTTGCAAAAGATGTACAACACACGCAGCATGGAGAGGAAACCTAAATGGATTTAATGAATGAGATGTACGAAGTAATCTCACATTTATCAGAGGTTTTCTCAATAGTCGGTCCTTCTGAGTTCGATTTTGAATGACGGTATATGGCCTCCAAAGGCCCTGTCTTTGTGAGTTTCTAAGTAATCCGTTATATGAGACATGGTGCAGGTCTCGTTTGCCTTCGACTGCTCTTGGTCCATGCATTATCAGTAAAGCCGGTTCAGGCAGAACAGTTACTTACCTCGGTGCTTAGTCCTACAGTTGTAGGTGCTACAGGTTATCCCTGTGAGGTCTCACAAGTTTCATAATGTAACGTTACAGTATTCCAACTTCACGTGACTTTGTACAGCACTACTGTCTGCATCGGTCAAAGAATCTCATGCTATTACTTAAACTAAGGAAAATCACATAAAAAACATGTGTACATCAAACTTAATCTTATGAACGTATTTACAACACCCACCTCTATGAGGTTTCACATGTTTTATTTTAATGTGCGATAATATAATAAAAAGAATATAAATTACCATTGACCCACCGAGTGTTTTGTGGAGACATGGTACAAGTACTCCGGTTACAAAATATCATGAAATACAACTATTTACAAAAAATATACAAGATAATATTGCTATCTACATAATACAATTATGGATCTGGGTGTGTACACAAAGTACCCTGGAAAACCTGCTGATGTTGCATCCTAGATTAGCTGCTTTCAGTCTCCCCCTTATATCTGCTTCTTTCTCATTCGTCAATAGAATGCAAGGCTAGTGAAGACACCTCTCCCTTTAGGTGCGTAAGGAAGTAATTTACTTCCCCAAACCCTCCCTTCAGAGTCTCGGTTCCAGTTGTGGAATAAGCTTCCAGATCCAGGTCCCCTTTTTCCATCACCTCCCATTCCGCTTGACACTCTTCTGTTCGTTTCTTTCTGGCTTCCGCTTTCGTAATTTCTTCATATACGCGTTTTAGCTTTAGCACGCGAAGATGGATCGGAGGAACCGCCACTACTCCCGATATGGTCCGGTATGCAGTTGTTATTCGCAAGTTTGCTCGACGTTGGAGAGAGGGCATTTTGGTAACGTTCCTCTTAACCTCCAACGCCTCGTACCATACCGGGACCGCGTACAGCATGATGGAGTTAGCCACGTACATTATTACTCTTCTTCTGTTTGCTTGTGACCCTGTCTTTGAAGCCATCACTTTCCCCAGATCTGCTAGTGTTTTCTCCGCTTTTTAGAGGTCACTTTTTTGACGTGCAGTGTGAATTTTCTGAATTTGTCCAGCCATACGCCCAGGTATTAGGCGCTTCAGCCATCCTGGATGGTTGAAGCGCGAAATACTTTGATTCAAGGTCTTCTCAGTTTCCTCCTTCCCCCTGGGGCCACCACCGCCGATTTTTCAGGAGCCAATTGTAGTCCGTGATCTCGAAGGCAGGCACTTACTCTCTCCACCGCTTCGTTGGCGGTCCTCTCTAACTGGTCTTCATTACGCTCTGATACTAGCAAGGCCGCATCGTCAGCGTATGTGACCACCTGGGTATCTCCCGAAAGTTCCATGCTTAAGAGGCCACGTTCCACAACAGCGGTCCGACGATCGAGCCCTGCGGTACCGTACCGTACATGTTGAACTCGAATTCCCCTTCCTCAGTGTATACTCTAGCTTTCTGTCTTTGTAGTAGTTGTTGATTACAGGCTGTACAGCGTCACTGAGTCCTCTTCTTCTAAGTTCGTTCCGTACAACATGTCAGGGGACGCTGTTAAATGCATTTTTGATGTGCAAGAGGACTACCAGTGGGATGCGTCTAGTTCTTCACGTTCCTGCTGCTTGTTCGTTCGCCTAGGTTGTCACAGGCAAATCGCATTGAGCGTTGATTTGCCCTTTGTGAATCCAAATTGATCGGGGGCGAGTCCCTCCCGCCGCTGCTAGTTCGATCTTTATCCGTTCTGTATATATAATTAATTATGTAATATAATTTTCCTACTGTGTCGAGTAGGCAATCTGCCTATATTTGGCCTTCTCCGCTGGTGGGAGCCCCGATTTAGGGAGGAACACCAGCAGCGAGGTAAGAAGTGCAGTTCGGCGAGATGTATACACTGAACAGAACACAATCTGTCAGTGCGACTTACGCAAACCCTTTGCCAACGATTTGACATTATACTGTGTATTTCCAAGAGCAGCGTCTCCTTCCAAGCCCTCGATTAGCCGTTCCTTGTAATATGCTTGTTAGCCTCAGCGCTATATGAAGAGATACATGTAATTATCTAAAGACGAGATGAGTCAGTCGTGTATGAGTAAGAAAATCTATTACAACAAGGGTGGAGATAAAATATTGTTATCTAGGATAGATAGACCGGTTAATTTCTTAATATGTAAGAGAATTTTGTATGATGTGTATGTCACCTGAGAAAGCGTTTAGAGAATTCTAAATGAAACTCTCTGTATTTAACTTATAAGTTTGTGTAGTTGATCGGTTAACCCAACAGATTAAAAAAAAAGATAATACTTAAGTAAAATATGTCTTAAAAATATATAAATTATAATTACGCTTACCAACCAATGTTCTTATTATAATAATATATTATTATAATAATTATTATGTTCTAGCTCTTTCGGAAGTTATTTTTCAATCTTCAGGAACATCTGAAAAACTTGTATATTATTATTCACATATTAATTTGATATATATTAAAATAATAAAATAAATTTCCATAAATGCAACAATCGATAGTGAAGTTATAAAACAAGTCATACATTTGTAGGTCTAATCGATAAAAGTGTTTCAATTGTTATTAACAAATGTATTTTATAACATGACGATCGATTGTTGTTTATGGAGATTTATTTTATTATTATTATTTTAATATATATTAAATTAATAATTGACGTGAATAATTATATTCAAGATAATCAGATGTTCTTGAAGATGGAAAAATAAATTCCGAGCACTAGAACATAATAATTACATTGGTTGGTAAGCGGAATTATAATTATATTATATTCGTTCGGGATAAACAAAAAACTACTCGATCAATTCCAACTAAATTTTTAACCCGTGTTTCTTGGCATATCTGAGAAGGTTTCTAGATGATATATTTCATCTTGAAGAACCAACGGATCGATTGTTTTCAAATTTTCAGGATGCATTTGTATTATTATACTAATTTTATTAATAAAAGGAAAAATATGGTATGAAGTGAATGATATGACTATCAACAAAAAACATTTGACATTGAAATTCCAAAAATGTATATTTCTTTGTTCTAGAAAAGCAATAAATTTTAATAATAAAGCCATTTAACAATCTGTAATTGATAAAAAAAATAAAAGAATAATTAACAATACGCAGTGATATCCAAAAAATTACAATGAAATTGTAAACCGTACGGTTAGAGTCTCGAATATATAATTTCTTCGGCCAAAACGAAGTTGTATCGACCAGTTCTCTCGCTCACGGCGTAAATTGAAGCGGGTTCCAAAGAAATCTTAAAACCTCTTATACGTTCGTTTATTTATCAGCCGCTTACGACACTGTCTGCAGAGGAGGCATGATTTGTAAGGTCCTCCGTGTAATCCCATGCAAACTAACCGCTCGCGTCCTTAACATATTGAACGACAGAATGTTATGGGATCCGATATAAGCTCACCGAGGAAACTCAAGAATGGCCTGCCACAAGGGTCGGTACGTGCGCCTCTCCTTTTCAGCCTCTATGTGGCGGACATGCCAGAGACAAGATCTGAAAAGCATGGCTACGCCGATGACTGGGTGGTAACAATAAAATGTAGATCATTTGAAGAGTCGGAGGAGCTCCTGATGGCTGACCTGGTGAAACTTTGTGGCGGGGGGGGTGATACTTCCGGAGATGGCGCCTCCAACCAAATGCTAGTAAAACAGAGGTATCATGCTTCCATCTGAGTAACAAGTTTGCTAATAGGGAGCTTAAAATTCTGTTCGAGGATACATGGCTCTTTCACAATAAGACGCCGAAATACCTAGGCGTGACACTTGATAGAACGCTTTCATTTAAGGAGCACCTAATGAAAACTGCAGGGAAATTGAGAGCGAGAAACATCATACATAAGCTCTGTGGAACGACGTGGGAAGCATCGGCTTCCACTTTGCGCACATCGGCTCTGAGCCTGGTCTTCTCGGCTTCTGAATATTGTGCGCCAGTATGGCTTAACAGCCCTTATGTTCGTAGAGTTGATGCTCAACTTAATGACACTATGAGAATGATTGCCGGGGTTATCAGGTCTACTCCCGTGGAATGGCTCCCGGTATTGAGCCACATACCACTCCCGAACCTGCGCCGTATGAACGCTCTTGTAACAGAGTACAAGAAAATTATGGACGATCGAAACCTACCGATACATGGGGTCATTGAGAATGCCAATCATGGTCGCCTTCGATCTAGAAAGCCACCTGTCAAAACAGCAATTGCTGTCACAGAGAACGGATTTAACCTAATTGACGCCTGGCGTCGAGAATGGACCGCAAAGCAGAATAACCGAATCCCATGTATTACTCAAAAGCCGCCGGGTTTTGACTTGCCACGTAAGACATGGTCAACGCTAAACAGAATACGGACTCAGCATGGTAGGTGCGCTTATTTTCTGTGTAAATGGGGTAAAACACCGACGTCCCCTTCTGACATTTTTAAACATTTAAAAATTACGATTTATTATTTATAAAAACATACATGTATGTATGTATATATATATATATATATATATATATATATATATATATATATTTATTTTTTTCAACAAATATCAAAGATATATGTACAGAAGTATAAATTTGTCTAAATTGGCATCATTGATTATCAATTGAACATCTGCCATTTCTGTGAAAGAATTACTTAGGATAGATTTATATTCTAATTTAAGTATTATTTATTTGTTGGGTTTCTCGTTTGTTTATTTGACTAAGTAAGTAAATTTTTACTATTCTAATATAAATTAATCGAATTTAAGTGTGATTTTTTTATTTGGTTGATGAATAGGCAGTGTGGGCGTTAACCTGTGATAAATTCATTTGAGTTCGTTGTAAAATCATTTATTTTAGCTACGTGTTATTAAAAAATTTCATCATGTTATGGAAACATTATTTTTATTACTATTAGTCGTTTGTAATTAGTAATTTTTTCGTACAGTATTGGAAATTATAATACGGATTATCTTATCTGCAATTTCCGATACAAAAAAAGCTTGATCATTGACAGTTTTGTAATAGTGTTGCAACTTTAATTTGTGATATAATTAAAGGAAAACGTACCTGTTTTATAACTACTAGAGTAACTGCATAGTAAATGTCTTTTTTTGTTAGTGTCTGGTAGAACTCTCTAAAACAGATCGTTTACAAATAACTATTGTGACGCTGAACAAAGAAAAAGACCATTTTCACAACTAACTAATTACATATAACTACTTAATAATTTCTAAAACTATTGATTCTATTGAAAGCCCCTGAAATTAAGTAGAATCTCAAATAAAAATTATAAATAATATATGAAATGAGTACATCATGAACATTGTACAAACCTATTAATACTTTTAATCTTATTCAAGCTCTTAGAAGTCTATAATGCACATTGAATTTTCATACCCATGAGTGTCTTCATTGAAGTTGATTAGGCTATCAACTTAAATATATCTGCTGTCTGTTTTTCAGATGGAATGCTTCCGCGTTTCACCATCTTCCTCGCATAATGGCATCTAGTGTAGATATGTTTTAATTTATTGTGAAACATCACAAGTTTAATGACACTGATTATCTATGAAGAGAGTTGGCTTTGAATTGACAAGTGTACAAACTTCCTTTAACTAGATGTCGAGCCATCATTCTCTTCCGAGCCTCTCTCTCTTCTATGGAAGAGAATGATGCACATTTCTGCAATGTACTTTTCCACACAACTGGTCTACCACAGTATTTAAGGATAGTTTCAGTAGCCTATCTTAAGAGTCGCCAACATAATCAGCATCATTGTGTGCTTCAATTTTTCTAGTGGTTGTTTTACTGTATTCAATAACATCTTCAGGAATAGGTAATGAGTAACAGAAAATTTTTTCACCTAATTAAAACAGGCGTTTTTGGTTCACTCTGTGCTCTAGATGTAATATTCAAGTCAAAACTTAAGTCTAGTGTTGTGCCTGAAGCTAAATAATTTAAGCCTTCAACTATTTTCTTGTAATATTCACCAGTGGAGATTAGAGAGTTTCCAGGTTCCCAACAAAGATCAACTGGTAAAATTATAGTTAAATTACAGTTGCTAAATATTTATTTTTGTAAATTATCTTTGCCTATACTGACTGGTCCACTTCAATCAATCAATTTGTCTGGTACAATAACCTTTTTCCCAAAATAATTTTCCATTTCATGTGATTTTAATTCAAATTGAGAATTTAACTTTGTCATTTGGCTCATCTTTCAAGAAGGACCTATAATAAGAATGTCATCAACATGAAAATCCACCACAATTTCTTTACTGTGGTACTTGCAAGGATCTGCGCTGGCTTCTTCTAAACCCCACTACTATAAGAAGTGTGTTAGACATTTATACCAACACTTTGAAGCTTGTTTAAGGTCATACAATCTTTTAATGATTTACTTTTCTTTCTTTCTATCTCATCCCTGAGGTTATCGCATGACACATTGTTTAGTCATCGATTGAGGAAAGCAATTCTTCACGTCATGACTGACCTAAAAGTGCCTGACCGTGTCTGAAATGGAAATTAAAGTGAAGTGTCTGAAATGGAAGGGCTGACAGTGTCAAAGTAATCCCAAGATGATGACTATGCCCTTAGCAAAAAGTCTTGCTTTACTTAATGATGTCATTTGAATCAGTCTTGACAGCATACACTCACTGGTTATCCACCTATCCACAATTGGAGGCTTCTTCTCTAGCTGCCATGTTTGATTCTGATTAAGAGAATTTATTTCATCTATTGCTTTTTCTATTCAGATGCTCTATTACTGCATAATCTCTTGATAATTTTAAAGTGTTAGATGGTGAAGACAAAATATTCCTCCTTTTTATACCTGGAAAGTTTCTTTATTTGTCCCTAGTTAATTAAATGATACTGCCCTCATTGTTATCTATTGCTTATAAATTAGGAATCAAATTTTCATCTATCGATTTTTCTTCTGGAATCAACTCATCTTTTAGCTCCTTAGGTTTTTCAGTAGGTCTTTACTCGGTATGCAAGAAAAATTATATATATAAGTTTTAGATTCTTGTAGTGATTGTGGTCTGAACTTAACATCCCTGCAACCAACCTTTTACGTCTTGAAAATAAATTCTACAATCGCAGTCTGCATATTCAACCATGTACCTTAAAATAATTTTTTATCAGATTTTCTTCTTTTCTGGTCTGAAATCCAAGCAAAACAGTAGTTCCAAAAATTGTCACATGACTTACATTCACTTCCCTTTCAAAAACAACTCAGCAGAGGTCTGTTCCTTTCACTGTCTTTGGTACTTTTCTATCGAATGTATATTTAGCAAAAAGGACCTTTTCACTCCTGAATGATTTGGTTAAGTAGGATGCAGAATGCAACCAGGATCTTGTCATCCTACAAATTATCCTGTTTTCTCACTCTGATACTCCCGATTGTTGTGGAAGATAAGATGCCAGATTGCTTGATATTTATTTTTCCCTGTTTAGCCTCTGGGATTTACAGTTGAAGAAATATTGTTTGACATTTAAAAAATCAGCTGTTATCAGTTTACAGTTAGTAAACATTAGGATTTTCAAAATTTAATTCAGTCCTATAACTCCTACGAACTCTCACAGATTCAAATAATCTTTTCATAGAAACACTTACAACACTTAGCAATTGACAATAACATACAAAAAAGTACAAAAATTACAAAAAACCCGCACTCCACATAAAAACTAAAGTGTTTACGCCATTGCGTAAAGTTGCATTATTTCCTATGAATTCAAAGCTAGGGTTGGCTCTTGTTTGTTACAGGCTTGGTAAATTTATTACTATGTTCCGTATTGGGCTTGTCGTATTTGTTTGAGACCTGGCGTCAGCCAGATGGGCGATTCTGTCATCTTAATAGTGACCGCGTGCTCTTTTCTTGTATTATTTATTATCGCCTTCACACACCCTTTTTTTTCCTTTCCTTCCCATATTCTAATACATGCACACATCTCTTGTTTTTTACACACACTCTCTCCTGTCTACTGCCTAGGTTTGGTTTCCCCCTCTTTTCATTAACGCCATTTTTTCGGCAGAGTAGATCAGACATTCACCATGTACAGTCGACTGTGACTTTTCTCTTTCAAACTTTGTGATAATACTTTCATCGTATTCATACACATAAACGTCGTGGGCATTCTCTCTTGCTCTTCTCGTCAGCCTTTAGTGAATTTCGCAGATTCCTACGTTTCGTCTAGCCTTGTTTCTTCGACAAGTTAATTTTCAAGTTCAGTATATCACGTCTCTGATGAAAGTGCTTCATTTACTACAAACCAGCCAATTCTATCGACTCCGAATCTTCTCCATCTGCTTACTACAATTTCATCGATGCATTATTTCTCCAAACTCATTGCTACAAATCTGAGACGCCACGTCCTGCTCAACCTCTAAACCACGTTTCACCCCTGTATTCCTGATATACCATTGCAGACAGACCATGCCTAGATTACTGTATGTATTCATATGTACTTGCTTTCACGAGTTCATCTCTTGCTAATATCTGTGTGTGATACAGTACAGGCAAGTGCAAATTATTCATATTAAACGTTTATTTTATTGTTCATGTGTCGCCCATTTTATGGGTTATTAAATGCAAACTATCGTTATTATCAAATCTACTTTTAATTTAAACACTACTTCAGAATTATAAAACTTAGGTGCAATATATTTCATATATTATTGATAACTATTATTATATTTCGTGTTGTTCATCAAAAGTTTGTGTTCAATTGTCAGTTACTCAGAGTAAATTACCTTTACTTGAAATGTTTATTGCAATTAACTCTTTATCATTTAATCTAATTTAACTTGTTAATCGCCAAGATTAATTCATTATCTACTCATGAACTATATTCATATAACTGCTTCTTATATTAATCTAAAGAAAATAACTCCTGATGAGAAGTTACGTTTTTGGACTTCTTTGTAACTTAATATTTTCAAGAAAACTTATTTTCTAAAATGAAAGATCTATTTATGTTCACTTATTTCAATTTGATTATTGTAATTAATTTTTTTTTTTTTTATATACTGGAAGATTATCGTGGCTTCTTTTTCTATAATAAACTAGAATTACATTTTTATATTATTTAATGATAAGTTTGTTGTTCATAAATTAGGAAAGGCCAGTGCCAATGCTAAGATTTACTGTAATTTATTTTTCTAACTTAAAGACATTTGTTCATTGCTAATCTTTCAATATTACAGCATATGTCAGTAATGCAATAGTTTTCCAGTCATACTATGTTTATTGATGTTTTGTTTTTCTAAGTATATAATTGTAAATAACGTGGTTTATGTTCTCTTGTTTTCAGGCTTTGTTAAATTGTAGATTTTCAAAATGTGTATTTGAAAAATGTACATTCATGTATCTTCTCATTTAATATTATTATTACTGATATGCTGATTTCAGCGGATACTTCTTATACGGAATTAAGTTATGTTTATTTCATAATTTCATTTAATTTAAGGTTATGATTTAACATAAGTTCACTTGTTTTCTTTCTAATTAAAGTCCAATTTCTTTTGGCAAATACTAGCTGTGTGTTCTTTTATTTTTGTTAACTTTACCCACATAAAGAGTGATTCAACATGTCCGATGACAACAATTGTAACCATAGTAACGCTTTTAAAATACAACAGGTAGTTAGTTGTTAGAAATATTTATGAAATAAATCACAAATAAATAAATCATAAATCGCTAAAGTGAGTGCTACAATCTCCTTAATGGGACTTAATGGGTTGGTCACCTTAATTAAGCTTTAATAATTTACTATAAAATATATACGTATATGTAATTAGAAATGTATGACACAATGTAGAACATAGATGTATACACAAACATAATAAATGCATGTTCCATGAACTAGTACTTACCAACATATATCTAAACAGGTTTTTTTTAAATTCTTAATCTGATTAATTGTCAATTAGTATTCTCCATTTTTGGTAACCTTTATAATCGTGTGCATATAGAAAAAAATATTTATTCTAAAATCAGTCGTACCAATTAGAAGTTTGGAAATCACTTGAATAGATCAATGTATATGAAAACTTCTGACAAGTATGGGCAGGTAGTCAGTCTACTTACAATGAAATTTATTGATATAGTTTGGGGGTTTCCTCCTTTCAGTCTGAAATGACAGCTTCCAACTTGGTGCTGCCTGGAGTATTCTTTTGGAGTAAACTGCAATTAAAAATGTTTAAGTAATTTATATTTTCTTGTTGGTATCTTAAGGGCTAATTAAAAAGTTGTGTATTGCAATTAAGTAACTGAGAAGCCAACAATATACTTGTGTACTAATTTTCACAATAAAGTGTTCGTCCAGCATCAAGTAATGGTCCAGCAAGCTCCAGCATGTATTTTTCTGGAACCCCTTTGCCTGAAATTGCTTCTTTTTCAGCATATATCGTGAGATTCCATGTTAGCCCGGGCGAGGGGCATAATTTAAAAAATGTTTTACCCCATCCGGATGTCTTTTGTTTGGACAGTATTGAAAAAAGACAAGATGTCCTCTGAATTCGTTGAATTATTTTTCAATGATTCACATCCTTCCTTGGGATTCATTGCATCTTGAAAATTTGGGAGAAGCAAGTCGATGGGTTGTTTAACTTTGTTCATACAGTCTGCCACCTTGTAGTGCATTTTCATTATTTGAAGCATGGTCATTCCCAGCAGAATCTCCAATCTGTTTTAGTTCATTAGCTTACTACTCGCCTGTTTAAAATACAACAGACTTGCTTTATACTCAGGGTTACTAACACCCATCCACAAAATTATTACAAAGAATCTTTTCATTTTACTTATATTGGGTGAGACTGCATTTTTTCAATCTAGAGCATTTTGTGTTAAATTCTTGGTTTGGTTGGTCTCTTTCTCTTTTCAAATTCAATTTTTTGTTCTGCGTAACAATTTGTTTTATCGGCTGATAAATGGAAAGTGGCATCGTTGATGAAAAGTGCATAATACACTTCTCACGGGTGGCGTCTGTAACTTTGCTGTTATTTCATAGTTTTCCCATAGTGGAAAGACACTGGGAAAAATAACTGGATTTTCACTGGAATGTTTCTATAAAATATCACACAACTAAGTTATTAACTTCAGTTAGGTTAGATTCATCTCCTTCACTGTTATCATCGTATAGTGCATTGTCGAAAATATTTAATTGGAATTAAATTCTTTACAAAATTAACTAGAAATTTTTGTGCAGCAGTTATTTTATTCCAAACCTAAAAAAGTGTATTTTCCAACAAAATGTTTTCATGTTTTGACAGTTTTTTAAAATTTAAGTGAGATAGAGGTTGGGATTACTTTTCTTTATATGATTTTTTAGATAAAAAATCATAAGGAAGCAACAAATTTACCCCTTAATTTGTACCCAAGTATTTTAGTGTGGTTAATTTCACAGTGAGCAGAAAGCAGGGCTAAATGTTTCGTGAGTCAGAACTACTGAACTGTTTTCAATTTATGCATATATGAATGTTTTTTTCTTATTTTTGGCAATAGAATTATCTTTTGAGAGATTGTTGTGCAATTTGGAATCGCCTGTATTTACCTTAGTGAGGTTCATTACCTTAACCGTTGTAGGTTTTACCAGTTCTAGTAATTTACTACTTGTTAGTGACATGACGTTTGATACATCATTTAAACAAAATTCAAACAATATTTTAAAAACTTCAGTTCAATAATTTTAATGTTTAATATATTAGATCACAATGTTTATTTACGTTAAAACAGAATGTAAACATAACTGCATTCATTGTTTCATGCATATGTAAACAGCTGGTTTCATCATCTTATCACTGCTGCCAGCATGAAATTTCTTGAAAGCTAAGGTTCGTACAGCCATCTATGAGGCTGTGACTGCACTTTTCAATACAAAAAGAATTCTGTTGCGAGTCCTATGAGTTTTACAATGTCTTCTTGTAAGGATATGCATGCGAATCACATGTGTGGTTGACAGACAGTTTAATGTGAGCTACATACAGCGCACATGGCAATTAGTGTGTTAATATAATTTACCTGTTCTGTCCTTTTTCATTAAGAAAGCTTACATCAGTATCAAATATAACATCATTCAAGCCACCATAAAACATAAACTAATAACAGTAATTAAGGAATTACAGGAGAGGTATATGAACAGTGGTTTTTTTGTATACGAGGTCTGTAAATAAAGTAATGAGACTGATTCAGAAAAACGCTATTATAATTTTTTTGTTTTCTACTGTTTCAGAGTGGTATCCTTTGAGGTGTTTGTCGGGAATAGGAAAAAGTCGCAGGACTCAAATCTGATGAATAAGATGGTTGAAAAACTATAGGAATATTTTTCTCTGTCAAAAACTACTCATTTATTGGGAGTCCAGTTTGACAAGGTGCATTATCATGATGCAGCATCTAATATTCTTTGATGGCTGGTCCCACGCGGGCAGCTCTTTTCCGCAGTATTACGAGAATTTCTCTGTAATTATATTGATTTATAGTCTGTTCTGTAGGCAAAAACTCCTTATGGACAATGTTATTACTATCATCACTTTTGATAATAACAGTATTCCAGAGTGTGGATCGTCCACAACTGATTCTTCGCCATATGGAAATGCTTTAAACCACCAAATAACTTGGGCTTGTGACAGTGCGTAAATCTCCATATGCCCTTTTAAATTTTGAAAAAAATTCAGTGGCATTCTCAAAGAGTTAAACACAAAAATTGATTGCACAGTGTTGCTCATAATTAGTATTGCTCATTTTTGTAACGCACAACAAAAACTAGTTTCATGAAAAGTTTGTTATATGTCTCACGTGGCAACAATAGGCTAAAAATAGTAATACTTAATATAAATCAGGCGTTCATATAACCATATGTTTACTAGTAACTTTGCAGTGTTGCCAGTTTGGCTACCAAAAAAACTAGTCTCATTATTTACAGACCTTGAATATATTTTTTTATTATGGAGATTTATTTTAATCTTTCTGATTTTTGTGGGTTTTTTTTTACAGATAATGAATGGGCCTGTAAATAGTGCTTTTAGTAATGAAGCCCTGCCTCTTAATGAAAATATTAAATTAGAGACTGAACAGGAGAATGTAGCAGAAATAATGGGCATTTTTTTACCACATTACACGACTGAAACTGATATTTCATCTGAACATGTAAGCTGTTTGTTTTTTTTTTATGTTTGCTCGACTGAGGAGCAATATTTTGCATTCATTTCTCTTTCTTCTGTCTGTTTTCGTTTCTGATTTTCCAACAGTTCATTCCTTTGTTTTATTTTTACCTACTCTCTTCTCAACAAATGTTGTTTCTTTTCCCCTTCTTTTTGAAATCCTTGAAATCTTTACTCCTTTAGTTTCATTTTATTTCATTTAGAACCACTGAAATTGTTTTACATTATTTTTTTGCTGTAAAAGTGGTATAAGATCTGTTTAGCGAGCCTGAAAAAACATTTGGCTCTTCTTTTTCTGATGGAATCTGACATTTTCTTGGTTTCATTGTATTTGTAACTATCTTTACTACTTCTTAATTTGCATCAATTTTCTTGTATTCAAATTGATCCTAGGATTCTTCTCAAGTTTTTTCCTCCTCTTTTTCTATTGTATCTATTTTATCTGATTTCAAACTGAAGATGCATCTGATGTAAACAGATCCTCTGTTTTGAATACTGTACATAGTGCCTGATTTTGGCATCTACTGAGATAAAATTATTTTAAAAAAAAAATACGAAACAAAGTTATCATTCATAAGTTGAAGTAGGTCTTGATAAGGTATTAACAGTACTCTATCTAGTATTATAAATGTCTAGTCAGCTTAAGTATATTTTACATAGTAAAGATAGCCTTGTAATAGGTGATTTCCTATGAGAATCGATTGAAACATAAAAATATTTAAAATTATGCCTAAGTAATCTAGTTTGAATGCTAAAGTCAGAAAGTTGCAAAAAATTAGGTTAAGCAAAATTACTACTCAAAATTTTTTTGGGAAAATATATTTAATCTGTCCTACTCAGAGATGATTCAATTCCTGGTATTTTTAACAAATTCGAAATGCGAGTAAAGTGCATAAAATCGCAGATTTTATTGGCAGCATATTTAAGAAAGATTCATTCTATGTGTTATTTCTAGTAATTTTTAATTGCAAGCCAGTAAAAAGTTGCCAGACAGGAGTCTGTAATTTAGTACTGGATATATAAAAGTAGAGATACAGTAGTTAAACACAAGCTCCATCTTTTATGGCGACCACTGTAATACATAGTTGCAATTCCGCAGTAAAAATTTCTATGTCACGATCAATATGAAAACCCAGTTGGCATGGTATTTTTCATACGCTACAAAATTCCATTTCCATGTTCCATGCTGAAGTCTCAAGCTTATATAGCTGAATAGAAAATAAATATTATTTACATTAATATTATTTATTAAGTAAATGTTGATCGAATCTTAAAAAAAAATTTATTTTTATAAATATAAAAATATTTATTTTTTATAAATATAAAAATATTTATTTTTTATATAATTTTTATTGTTATTTGTATTTATTAGAAGTAAGTTTATAATTCAAAATTTAGGTAATGTTATTTCTAAAGGTAAATGATATTTATCATGATTAAACACTAATCTCAGTAAGATTAGAAAAAAAAACTACATCGGGAGAATTACCACAACAGTTTAACAAATTATTTGACTAAAAGATTACAATTTGTAGAGTAATCTGTGAGTAGCAGCATTTTTAACATTTAAATTTGGATGATAACATTTAACAAAAGAAAAATTTTTAGGTTTTCCCATGTAAAACCTGGCACATTAAAGCCACCTAGTAATAATAATTTAACTTTGGCTGCACTATTTATGTGTGTGGTAAGTGGTGAATTAGAGATACAAACTATTTTAATTTTATAAATTATACAAAAAAATACATAAACATATTTATTTTGTAGCGTTCATTTTTTTGTTTTTTTATTACAGCAAGTAGATGTAGTACATCTGAAAGAGGAACCACTGGATATTAATGATGAGATTCCAAAAGATCCTTTAGCGCTTGAAGAGACCAACTTAGTTAAATCAGAAAATTTAAAAGTTGAAAATGAAGAGGTAAGTGCTTTGATTTTGCATACAGTGGAACGCCAATTATCCAGATGCACCTTTGAAAACCCGAAGCTGGATAATTGGAACAGATTTTTTAAAAAGTTTGTTATATATAGTGGACATATTCCATTGTTTAATGGGTAATGCAGTAAGTAAAAAAAAATTAAGTATTTCAGTAAAGTTAAAAAAAATCAGAATGTAAGAAAAAAAAAGTGGTTAAGTACTATGTGTAGAAATTTGCGTGTTATAATTAGTTTAACAGGCCTGTATATATATATATATATATATATGTTTTTGCCAAATTAATTGCAAAAAAATCAGTTAAGAAATCCTGTAAAATTAAAGATCGATAAAAAAATTCTTGTTGAAGCAAAATTTATTTGAATAGTGTTTAAATTTTTCAAATGTATTAGTTTTTTTTTTAAATTGCCTAGTCTAGATTTAAGTAGTCCAGTTAGTTAAGTCATCTGGAAAATTGGCGTACCGCTGTATCATTTCATTATTTTTGCCTAATATGTAAATTTTGGATTACATACAGTTCATTTAAGTCGTATTTATATTTAGCTCACCGACTGGTCTAGCAGTTAACTCGTCACAAATCAGTTGTTTAACAGCTGATTCCAAAGTTGAAGTTTCTCAGGTTTAAATCCTTGTAAAAGTTAGTTACTTTTATATGGGTTTAAAAAGTAAACATTGGATACAGATGTAATTTGGTGGTTGGGGTTTAATTAACCGTACATCTCTGGAATTGTCAGCCTGAGTGTACAAGACTACACATTGTTTATATGACATACATATCATCTTCATCTCATTGGACCATGGTGAGGTTGCTTTATTGTTCACTAGTTGAACAGATCGCAAGTAAATTTATATAAAAAAAATTTGATGTGGACTCCCTTGTATGCCTATTAAATTACATTTACACATTTTATTTTTTTTATTGAATTATTCATCGTAAAAGTTTTTTACAATGTTTTTTACAATTAATAGTAAGATTTGACCTGATGTGCCTTCCTGTAAGATACAAATATCTCATTAATTAAATTTTTTTTTGGCTATAAGTCTACCTAATGAAAATAAGTACCACTTATATCTTTGAAAAGCTCTCAATGAGGGCTTATTACTGCAGTTAAGAAAAACTCCAAAATCCAAATTTCATAGGCTTATTTGACACTTGTCAATAGCAATGAAAAGGGGAAGTGCACAATTAGTTGTTACAACAGCCCTAAATCCAAAATTTCAACATCCTATGGTTAATCGTTTTTGAGTTATGTATGTTAAATATATATGTATGTACAGATATTACGTTAAAACTAGTCAAAATGGATATTTCTACTGCAATCTGAAAATGGAGATTTTTCGCAATCACAATATTTCCTTTACTTTGTATAAGGAAGTAAAAAATTAAAACAATTTTCTTTTTTTGTTGGCTTATTTTTGTCTTAATTCTTTGATCTTTGTCATTTTTCAGAGACAGAGATATTTAATTGTATCTTTTATAATACTGTTTTTAATCCCTAAACTTATTTTAGCAGGAAATCATATAATTATGCACTTTTTTCCACTAAAGCTTTTTCTTTTGTCAATATTTTTTCTGCATTTTTTGGATGTGCCATCTTAGTTAAAAAAAATTATTACTTCTTAAAAAATTATATCCATCTAAACCAGACAACAGTATTGTTTTTTGTATAACACAACACAATAGTACATCTTGCAAGACACCACCATATTGTTCTTCTGAATTGGTGACCCGTTTGAAAAATCTTCCCACCTATCAAAATAAAATTAAAAAGATTTTCTTTTATGGAAACAACATTCCTCTGCCGATGAATTTTTAAATAATACTAATTACAAAAAAAAAATACGTTTTTCTGCATTTTGATCAGCATGCACATAAATATGTACTCAAAGTAATTTTCAATGGTGCCCTCTGAATTGTGAATTTACCTTTTTGTGATTTTTTTATGTTTACATATGTGTTTCATATAAACAATTAATATAGATTTTAATTACATCTATTTTTTTCTTATAATTTGTTTTTCTATTAATTTATGATGTGATTTATGTGATGGTATTATTAAGTTTCAATAAGAATAAAACAAATTATTTATTGCATATTAATATAGTTTCACATTTTGTAAGGCTTTTACTTTTTTTTTTATAAGGAATCTGAGATCTCATTGAATGATAAAGGTTCATCACAGCTTAATCTTAATGTGGAAACTAATGAACTTCAAATAAATGATAAGTATTTACACACGGTGAGCACAGAAGAAATGGGATTTTATCTGGATAATGTAAGTATTAGTTATTGGATATTTTTTTAACAAATATGATTTGTCTCTTGTTATAATCTCTTAACTGTGTATGTATATATAATAAGAGATATCTTACTTCAAAGAGATTAATAAAGATAATTTTAACCGATCAGCTATACACTTATAAATTAAATTCACTACGTTTCAACTTTATTCCCTAAACCTCCTTAGGTGATAATACACATTCATACACATAATACAGGATTCTCTTGCTTACTGAGAAATTAACTGATCTACTCATCCTATATAACAGTATTTTGTCCCCACCCTTATTGCAAAAGATACCGTACATGCAAGGAAATAACAGATATATAAATATAATACTAAGGCGTATAATAACAGAATCAAAATGAGAGTATATGATAATAGAAAATAATATAAATGGTCATAGACGCATCAAAAAAATTCATGCAGTGTGATCATAAAGATAACATCATAATACTTAATACTGATAAAAGTAATAAAACATTTATCTCGACAATAAAGATTATTGAACAAAAATGGAAAATATGTTAAATAAAACCACATATGTAGAAATAAAAAAGCATCTGACCAATAAATTACAGCTAAAAAATAATAAAATAGCCAAAACGTTGTCTGTACATGGGCATATAACAAAAGAAAAAATGAAAATAAGTATCAATAATGCCATAACACCTAGAATTTACGGTAGAATAAAAATTATCCTATAAGATCTAGTAAACTGCATACAAAGTCTGACAAAAGTTATCTAAATTTTTGGTTAAAATTTTACAGCAAATAATCGGAAAAAATAAATACAACATCAAAGATTCATGGGTATTTCACATGAAATAACATGTAACTAATAGCCATGAACCACAAAATAATTTCATTGGATGTAATTTCATTATATACCAGCACTCCAAAGAATTTAGTGATTGAAACAATAGAAAGCAAATGGAATGAAATTGAAAAAATAAAAAAATAATTAAAATTAAACAAACATAATTTATAGAATGTATAATAAATATGTGCATAGATAATAAGTATTTTAAATTTAATAAATAAATTGTATGAACATTGTTACGGTTTAGCAACAGTGTCACCAATCTTAGCCTGCGTAGCAAACCTAAGTATGGCATATTTAGGAAATAAAGTAATAGAAAAATTAAATTCCAAGATAAAAGATATGTAGATGACATTCTATTATGCGCACATAAACAGAATATTGATTTAAAAGAGTAGAAGCCCATAAATATAGAAAAAAAAGTAAGTGACAGTACTTGCAAAACATACAATAGAACATAAACACTTGTTTCAACAGCACCAAAATATTGGTCAAAGAACAAAATACACATAAAAGGACCACTCTAGAAATAATATACATCAAGAAAAATATAAACGCTGTCAACAATACAACAGCAACATATATGTTAATTAATTTTAAAAATCAACAAAAAAACATCATATATTATAAATTTAGTTTTAAGAAAAATAATGTTTAATGTTGTAATTTTTGAGAAAAATATGTGCATTGTAAAGGTTTCTGTACACAGGAAATAGCAACAAGCTTATTTAAAGGGATACATATTATCTAAAGATAAGATGAGTCTAGGGTGAGTAGGCAGATCTATCATAACAAGGATGGGAACAAAAAATCGTTTTGTAGGATGGATTGATCAGTTAATTTCTCAGTATGCAAGAGAATTCAGTATGAATGTGTATTGTCACCTGAGGAAGCTTAGAGAATTCTAAGTGAAACGTAGTGAATTCAATTTATAAAAATTTTGTACAGTTGTTTGGTTAACCCAAGAGATTTAATGAAGATAATATTTTTAAGTAAAATATGTCTTGTTATTGTATTTAATTCTATCCAATCAACCGGAAGTTAGTATTTTATTAATATATTTTTTCTATTTCAGTGTGTTCTGTTATTAAAAAAACGTTTTCAGTACTATTTAGTTCTGTTTAACTAATAGCGATTTATTAAGGTGTGTGTGAATGATGAATGGTCAATGTGTGAGAGCAAAAGTGTTATTTTGAAACTTCAGTAATAACTGAAATGTGTGTATTGTAATGTCTTGATAGAGTTCACATTTTAATAAGCTCTGGGTGATTTGTTTCGAATTGTATTGGATTATCATATTTGAATGTTTATCAGGTAAGCAATTTAAAACAGACCCGATACAGACTAAACATGTCTGTGACGTAAAATTTTATTAATGAAACGAAAATAAAATAAAATTTAATTCTCGTTTTACATTAGGAAAACTTAAAATATTTACCATATATTTACAAAAGATATTTGAAGTGAGCTGGTACAGATCAGCAGATGCAGCAGTGCTAAAGTAATCATACTGAGAGTCACCCGATGCAAAATGTTGCCAATGACTTGGTTTCTTATTGTGAATATTTGCCTTCAGTTATCATAGTTTAGGAGTTCATTATAAACTCTAATTCTCGAAATAATGTAAAGGAAAAAATTGCATCTGGACAAATCCAGGGTAACAAGCAGGCCACTGTCCTTTGCTGACAGTAAAAGCTACACGAATGTCTGTCTACTAATGAATTGTTGATTTGTGACACACAGTTTCTTTATCTTGTTGGAAGAAGCCATAGTTTTTTCACAATCTGTTAATTGAGTGTAGTATTCTTTCAAAATTATACAGAACACTTTAGTATCAACAAAACAGTAGAAAAAAAATTGCCCGCTCCTATATGATACCAGAAACAGCAGAACTTTCATTCACTAGCTTTAATAAATGAAACTGTGCCTCATATGACAAAAAGTATAATATTGAATCTATTTGTCTATAGACAATGTTTTTGAGAAGCCTTAATTTAGACTTTTCAGTTTGTTTTTATAAGTTCATGCATAATACGGTTTCAAATTTAAATCATGAAGAATCATGAGGTAAGATGTGTATTTTACATTGTTTTATTTTGATAAATAATATATAAATTGTTTGGACAGACAGATTTTTTGAAGATCAGCTATGGCCTCTGGAGTTATAACACAAGGTCATCTATTTCGTTTTGCAAAAAAACTACCTTGTTATATGCTTTTTTATAATGAATTGTGTATGCTACTCTTTGCTGGAATTCTGTCATTCAAAAAGTTTTCAGCTAATATTTTATGAGTTTCTTGAAAGGATTTGAGAACAGCTTCTAATATAATAACCCATTCCTTGATCCATTAAGGCATTTTAAGAAAAACACGAATCAGGGAACAAAACATACTGCACTGAAGCATGAATGCACCTTTTGTAGCTCAGCAGATGTCTAGACTATAATCTCTCTCCGGGTGTTAAGGAGCATCTGCGGTCCAAAGGAGTAATATATGAAAGGTCTAGGTGGCCGTGCATTTGGACCTCCTTGTCTGATCCAACAACCCAACAATGTGTTGTTCACGAACATCTTGATAAGTGTGGTGGGTACCATCTTCTTCAAAATTGAATCCTGCAGGAATTGTTGAACGGCAAAGTTCTCAAGCATGTTGAGGTACGTGTGCTCTTGTCACACTGGACTCCACCCCACTGCCCGATGACACCATTTTTGTTCTGTCACAACCAGACATTGACTTTCAGTGTATCCCTTTAATTTCTGATAACTGTATGGGGTTTTCAATACACCAGATTTGACAATTGCGTCTTTAACTGTCCTGAACGTATAAAATATTGCCACATCAATAAATAAAATATCAATATAATTAGGATTGTTTTATATGGTGCATTACCATTGCATCAAAATAATTTTGGCAGCGGTTATTCAGTTATAAATTGATAGAGTTGTAACTTGTACACTTGCAAATGGGGTGCTTATGACCGATGTTGTATACAGTAAACAGTTTCTTGTTCTTTGCGGTTCGTAACTAGGCTATCTAATTGATTTAACGGGACAGGCAGTGAATGCATCGTTTCTTACTTGATCCACAGTCTTGTCACTACCTGAAACCTTTGATGGTTTCCAGTTTGTGAAACCAGGAAAGTCGTATCCTTGGAATACGAATAGAGATAGATGTAGGAGAATTGATATTTCATTCAGTTCGTACAAGCCATCGAACATGTGTAACTGAGTGAAACTCTGCTATTTAAATCACTCACTGAATATTTTTTGTGGGATCACATCTCATATGGCTACAGTAGCATTTGAGTTGTCTTGTCTACACATGCGTATTCTGCTTAGTATGAGTATATACTCAACATATCTTGGTGATGTATCCTGTTGTCTGGGCCTACACAACTGGTTTCCTAAATATAGACCATTAGTTTTTGGATACCTTTAGCTCAGACATTGTGTATATATATATATATATATATATATATATATATATAATGTGTGGGTTTGTAGTTGTAGGTCTGATCAACATGAATATAGAAGTAATACGTGTTTACATGTTATAATAAATTTGCTATAGCAGTTAGTTTTGTTGGTTTCCCAAAAACATGCATATGATGATAATGATAAGTTTCAGCCAAGTGCATAAACATAAAGAAAAGTAAAGTTTCTTATTATTGTTGATTATTTAAAATTGTGTTGATTATGAATGTATGTGTAAAATATTCAATTTTTTGTGCATATTTAGTGGCTTTTTACAAGATACTATATTTAATAATGTTGTTATTGAAATAACTTTACATTAATTTCATAATTATCTTTTAATTGTTAGTATTTTTAATTTACAGGTTACTATCAATAAAGAAACCATCAAGGGAAGTACTAAAAAAAATAGTAACTTTTGTCAAAACTCTCTTATTCATGATAATGATTTAAAATCGCACCTTATTACACGTAACAAAGAGAAAAATTATATTTGTAACTTCTGCCAAAAGGCTTTTAATCATCTTTCTAATTTAAAAGTGCATATTAACTTACACACCAAAGAGAAAAGTTACGTCTGTAACATTTGTCAGAAGTCTTTTAATCGAAGTTCTTCTTTAAAATTACATTTAAATATTCATACTAAGGAGAAAAATTACATTTGTAACGTTTGTCAAAAGTCATTTAATCATAGTTCTACCTTGAATTCTCATTTAAATACTCACACAAAGGTGAAAGATTATATTTGTAACTTTTGTCAAAAGTCATTTAATCATAGTGGTACTTTAAAATCACATTTAAATATTCATACGAAGGAGAAAATTTATGTTTGTGGCTTTTGTCAAAAGTCATTTAATCGTAGAGATGTTTTAAAGAGACATCTTAATATTCATACAAAAGAGAAAAATTATGTTTGCAACTTTTGCCAGAAGTCTTTTAGTCGAAGTTCTACTTTAAAATCACATTTAAATATTCATACAGAGGAGAAAAATTATATTTGTAACTTCTGTCAAAAAATGTTTAATCATTATTCTAATTTAAAGGTGCATATTAATTTACATACAAAAGAAAGGAATTATGTTTGTAACATTTGTCAGAAGTCGTTTAATCAGAGTTATGCTTTAAAATTACATTTAAATACTCATACTAAGGAGGAAAATTATATTTGTAACTTTTGTCAAAAGTCATTTAATCATAAAAACCATTTAAAGAGGCATCTTAATATTCATATGAAAGAGAAAAGTTAAGTTTGCTACTTTTGTCAGAAGTTTTTTGATCGAAGTTTTGCTTTAAAATGATATTTAAATATTCACTAAGGAGAAAAATTATATTTGTAACTTCTGGCAGAAGATTTTAATCATCATTCTAGTTTAAAGTTGCTTATTAATTTAGCCACTAAAGAGAAGAAATATATATGTAAGTTTAGAAAAATTCTTTTAATCGTATTTATGATTTAAAAAAACTTTAATTTCCACTAAAAAAAAAAATTTTTGTTTAACATTTGTCAAAAGTCTTTTAATGAGAGTTACACTTCAAAAATATATCTTAATATCCTTATTAGAGAGAGTCGTTTATGACATTGAAAAATCTTATATTAAGAAATTCGATTGAGGAAAAAATTAATAGCATTCTTTTAAGTGTGCATAGTTTAAAACAAGTATAACAAAATTTATGTAATGATTATAATTCAGTGTTACATTTATCTCATCTTTATACAAATCTATGGTGTTTATATCTTATTCAGACAGCTTATAGGATTCAAGTAAATTATGCATAACAGTATTCAGGTGGCCGATACACAGGCATCTCCTGTAAATCCTGGTGCATATAAAAAAAAAAACTATGAAACATTAATATTCGGTAACCATGTGCTATAAATGTGCTTAAATTTAAATAAAGACATTTTATGTGAGTTTATTGTTATTGTTAATGTAAGGTTATAGAGTTTAAATTATTAATTGTCAACAAACAGTAAAATTTCACTAATATCTTAGATTAAATTTCTGTGGTAACTTTCTATGGCACTTTTATAGAAATCATCAACTTCAATTGATCTGCAGGATTTTTGTTTTTTAGGAAACTGTAATTCAGTAATAAATTTATACTCGCGAATCACATTGCACAATGAAGCAGCACAACTTCCACTAATGTTAGCAATTCATTAACGACATCCAAAATAAACAGTTAGATTACTCTGTAATTCACTTTTGAAGCGATTAAAATGATTGGTTTTTCCGTAAGGACTTTTTTCACAACCTTTTTTTTCGTAGGTTATATCAGTAATTGTGAACTATTATCAGTTGAATCTGTGACATGGTGACAAAATATCAAAAGTGCTCTATCCATCTTTTATGTGATAAAACCTCTGCCTCTGTTCTTGACTTGCCTTGCTATCTTACCAGTCACATCCAAGATCAAGACGTCACCTTCTGTGTCTGCAGACCACCCTGATCTGGCTGCTGTGTATTTGTTGGGCTCTGTGACAGTTAGCATATCTGCTCGTTTTTCTCTGACAACCTCTCCCACCAGGTCATGTGAGAGAGTACTTCGATTAATGTTTGCTAGTACTACTTTAAGCATTGCCAGATTGTCCGTACATTCAGCCTCTGGTGCGGTGGTGATCTTTCTTAACACAGTAAGCATTTTTTTGTCTCTTGGACACATCCGCGATCTTGTGACCTTTGCCACGCTCCAGTCCCCTTCACTTAAACCTCCTATGACCAGTTCCCCAACACCTGAAGCATCGTTCTTCCTCCTCTTATGTAGGCTCGACAATTCACCCAGCCTTCTTTGATATGTTGTTCTATGATTTTACATGCAGCCCTGTTTACGCCAATGCGTAAAGTAGCTTTAATCCAATAATGTTTTTATTATTTTTGTCTGCTGTAGTCATAATGTTTCATAAAAACAATTTCTATTTAACCAAATTAGTCATAACTACGTTTGTTCTCACCAATTTTAATGTTGGTCGTCAAAGTTCCTATGGCCAACAAGTTGAGGTATGACATCATCGTAGACAAAGAAAATTAGACGATGATGTCATACCTCAACTTGTTCATATTCAGCAACTATTTTATCAGTCTTATGTAATTCGTTTAATGGTCTGCTTGGTTATAAAAAATATTTGTTTTGTCTATCATTCCCAACCTTGCTGTTTCTTTCTCGCACTAACACTCGCACACTACCTGTTGTCAACACACACACTCTTCCGTCTACGGCCTAGTTTGTTTCCCCCTCTTCTCATCATGCCACCTTTTCTTCAGTGCAGAGCAAATTTCCACGGTGTGTGGATGCCTGTGACTCGTTTAGTGTGGTAATACTCGGTCGCTATATCGTCTTGTTGTACTCGTCAGTGTTTTGTGATTTCACAGATTTCTATGTTTGTTTTGCCTCGTTTCGTTGATAAGTTAATTTTAAATTCAGTAGATAATGTCTAGTGTTGAAAATGGTTCGGTTACTACAAACCAGCCAAATTTATCAAAGCAGGATCTTTCCAAACTGGTTATTACAAATTTGTGATGCTGCGTATTATTCGTAAATGTTAAACCTCCTGAATTTTGATTCGTTAAGATTTTTTTACACTTTGCTCTTAACCGTAAAATGAATTTCAACAAATTGCGTACAGTGTTGACATTGTCTTTCAAGCATCTTTATTGTAGATGTTAACATAATTTTACAACTAGTATTACATTTTACCTCGTGTGTTTTATTAACTGCTACGGTCTGAAATATTTATAGTTTTATTTTGCCATGGATCATGATGTGTTTAAAAGTTTGTGTTTTGAATGCCTTTGTAAGTAATACAATTACTGTTATTTATTTATGGATGATTTTCAAAAAAATGTCTCGGACAGGAAGCTATTTTGTATGAAAATATTTGGACCATTACGTCAATAAAACCAACTTTATTCGAATATTTTGTAAATTTTTCTTTTTAGAAATTAGAACTTCATTTGATCGTTATGAAACAGTTGCATGCAGTGTAAATAATCATTAGAACACTTGTTTCGGCTTAAGTAGCGAATTAGACTCACAATTTGATTGTTGAAACTATTTATTGAATTAACATACATTACATATTAATTAATTGAAATTAGAAGTAAATTAAACTATACTAATAACTTGAATACAAAGGCCGTAACTAGGCGTGTTGTCTTGTTGGATTCATAGTGAACTGTTCCTATCAGCTGGAGACTAGCATTCACAAGTCTTATCAGTTCCCCCACTCCACAACAGATGTAACAACTCTCAACAACACTAATTATAAAATATTAGTAAAATGCATAAATTTGTTAAGTGCAGAGATTAATTTTTATTTATTCATGAACTGAATTCATATTACTTTCTTAAATTAATCTAAAGAAAATAATCCCTGAAGTGAAATTATGATTTTGGACTTAATATTGTGATTTGATCTAGTAATATTTATTGCTTTTGTATTCCATCTTCTAGTGTGAATAATAATGTATTTAGTTATTTAAACTGTTTTTAAACTCGTATTTAATACAAAAGATTTTCAAAATGATTAATTGAAAAATGTATATTTATAAGTTTATTTCATAATTTAATTTCATCTTTTAAGGTTATGATTTAAAAGAAAAGGTTGAAAGTTGTTTTTTTCTAATTAAAGTCCAATTCTTTTGTCAAAAACGACCTATGTGTCATTTTTACTTTGTAATTTTTCCCAACAAGCCCTATAACTTGTTATAACTGAGACATTTTGTGTTTCACCAAAGCCTCGTCTGATAGAAAATCTTATAATCTTCATTTTCCCCAATCTGATTGGTAATAGCGGCTCTTATTTCTTCTTCAGAAGTGTCAACCTCTACATTATAATGTGGATTACTGTACGTCTACCAACTTTGGTTTTTAAATCTACATGCAATTCTGCTGCCTTATCCAAAAGTGTGTTTGTCAAATCTGCAGCTTTTTGAGCTCCCTGTATTCTAACATGGAGCTCTTCATTTCTACTTTTTCTCAATGATATAATTCCTTATCCTCATCTGATGTTACTGCAGACTTCATGGTCTTCAATAAATCTGCATAAGACGACTTACCTGCTGCTATTAGTATTACAGTCCTACTGTCTTTAGAAGGTGGTGAGGCATCTGACCTGGTCTGACTGGTCGTGTTTGATTTCTCCATATGCTGAATCAGTACCTCTGTATTCTCCGATTTATTTCTCAATATATAAGACAGCGCCTTCTTAATGGTTTCCTTACATTTCTAGCTGGTAATATGACAGCTACATTTGGAGACAATTGCAGCACTTTTCTTGATGATTGTAATAAGTTCAATAAGTGTCTTCTCACTTGAGGTGTTTCCCACTTCTTAATCTTTATGACCTCCTCACCCAATATTGTGGTCTTGTCTTTTTGAATATTGACAGATTTGTACACAAATCCATGCCTATTGCCTTCTTACAAACCCTGCCTGCTGACTATTTCATGCATTATGCATGTGTCGCGCACTTCAGCTGGTAGTTCCTTTACCATGGGTATCTTATCGTGTAGCACCTCGAGCCATCTATTTGTTCTTCATCATTTAGTTCACTTGCTAACAATGTTGCCACATCTGTTTCGCCTACAAACGGATCCGTTTGCGTCGCCTGTATGATGACAGTTATTGATGGAGACATCTCTGTCAAAGCCTTCAATCCCATATAGATTTTTTTTTAGCTCTGTCTCGTGTTCGGGATATTTCTTTTTTCCTGATCCTAGATGTTGCTTTAAAGACATCGTAATTATCCCCAGTTGGTATGTGAGACCACCCAAACTTCCCAGTGACGTGCCCTCCTTTTCCGATGACCTTGGTCTGAGCGCTTCTTGCCCGTATTGCCAGACATTTTCTTGGTATCATCTGACGGCTCTCCAGACGTTTGGGACGCTATATCTTCTGATGGGAGCGACCCTCGTCTTTGCATCATTTTCTTATCTTCTGTGCCCTCTTCTGAGTCCAACCCACTCGATGGGGTTCGGAGAGTTCGAAAAAGGAGTGCCGGCGGGGATTTTTTTGGGGGGTAGGTAAAATGTATTGTTCCAAAAATGAGGTCAAAAAGGTTGGGGAACCCCGAAAAAAGCCCTCAAAAATTTCTCAAAAAAACTTTTGGGGAGTCAGGGGATGCAAAAGGACCCAGGACAGATAGATCCCAGGGAGTTTTGGGCTGGATGAAAGGGAAAATAATTACAGCTGGAAAAAGGTTCCCCCTTATAAGCTGACTGAGGACTTAGAAAAATTCTCTACAGTGGCTCAATACTAAGAAAAAATTTTTAGTAAACTCATGCGTCTCGAACGGTATTATCTCCTCGGTCACGATCTCCTCTCTCTGAGAATCCTGGAACGTAAGAAACAACACTTCCAACAGTCGTATATCTGACCTCTCATGAGGGCCATCCCAACCCCGTAGAGGGAGACACCCACCTTGTAGCGTTACCGTTCGCCACATCACTCCCTTCGTTCCAAGACATGAGAGACTTTACCAAACGTCATCTTTAGACCTTCTTAACTGATTACATCTCACAGTCATCAGTCAGGCCTCGGTCGAGATGCAACCGATGTAAATGTCTCGGCAGATATTTGCTCAGTAAAATACATACAAAATTTTGCTTTCCCGTAGATTTCAAATGGACATCTTCACATCCAACTTAACACAATTCCCTCAAACTAACTGACCGAAACGGCGGAAGCGTGAACCCCACGCCTAGTCCAGATTGTACAGCACCATTTGTGACTGTGAATTCCTCAGAAAATGAACAAGTTAAAATTAAATCAGTACTACTCATACCAGTCAAAATTATGTCTTACGCAACATGAGGGCCAGTAATCTGCGGCCCAGCCACTAACTACACAGAAACCTTACCCAGGGCTCTTGTTCAACAACTTGGCATAGCACCCTCCAGTTCCTGTTTTTGTCTTCTTAATAGCTATTTTATATTCGGTCTTGGACTCATTCTGGCATTGGTAGACATTCTGTCTACCAGCGGGTTGGTAAAAAATTATGCAGACTGATAAAATTTGAAATGAATAGGTTGAAGGAGAATGGGGAAAGAGGAAAAATTTTTATCAGAATCTTGAAAAGAAATGAACTATATCGATAGGCTGTGTATCAATGTATCCAGCTTTAGTAATTAGGTGAAAAAGTGGCTATGTAGATTGTAAAAACTAGAAAAACAAAGATTAGAATATATGAAACAGATTACTGAGAATGTTTAACAGACAGTAAATGTGTTGAAGTTATAAGTGTAGCAGAACAGGAAGAGGTGGTGAACAGCATACAGTCAATTGATTGATGAGAACATTTAAAAAAATAATATATTCCTCACATTGCATATTTAAATAAAGACATAAACAATGAACAATAAAAAATTTTATCTAATCTAGATTAAAGAAAATAACCCACCGCGTTGGTTTAGTGGTGGTGGGTCTTCCCAAATCAGTGGATTTAGAAGTCAGAGAGTTCCAGCATTCAAGTCTACTAAAGACAGTTAACGGATTTGAATACTTTGATTTATTTATTTTTTTATCTGTGTTGTGGAGAAATACCATTTACGTATCCCCCACTAGTGGGGTAGTGTCGGACTCGCACGGGTTGGTCTAGATGTTACTAAGAATAGACTCTTAGTAACATCGGGCGCGGGCACACGTCTATGTGTGCCCGCGCCCTACCGACTAAAACTCCTACTTCACAGTTCCTCTCCACCTGTGGCCGGGTTTGCAATTAAGTATAGCACAACCCCGGGGGTGCCAAGCTGTGTCCCTCTGACCACAATATTGGCCTCCGAATTATCTACCTTGTGTCTTCTGAACAAGTAGGCTTGGAATGATCTGTGGCCGGTCAGGAATTGGGTAGCCAATAATTCAGCTCACCAAATCCCCTTCAATGGCCCGATCTCACCTAATAAACGCCAGGTCCATTTGTTTTTTTTGTGAGGTAACTCACCTTGTTTGTCACTCTTGTATTCACTCACGTTGTGAGTCTTCCTTATTAATACCTTCATCAATTTTTACCCGAGCTGTTACCTATACAGAAGATGGAGCAACAGCCCAGTAATTACAAACAATGCTTCAGTTGACTCCGACACATAGGCACATTCTATTGGTAACACTATTTTTCATTGTACTATCTCTAATCACCTCCTATTCCTATCACTTCTCAGAACACTATCTCACACTGTATAACAATGTAGAATTCACCACATGTGAGTACAGTTTCCTAATTGAGGTCCGCCGTCCAGTAGTTGTTCTCAGTAGTGTATTTAGACTTTGTACCGCTTGTTCAGTACGAAAAGTACTGTACATGAAAAGTAAAGGACCTTCTGTGGTCTATTATATTTCTGACAAACTGAGGAAGGCCCGGTACATTGTATGAGTCAGCATATTCTGCATAGCCAAGGGACTAATACAAGGTGAATTTCATGTTGCATGGTTTGTCAGAAAAGTGTGGTGCATCCTACGGAAAGAAAATCTTTATCCTTTCCCCTTAAGTATCTTTCTACCGTTGAACCTTAGAATCGCATACCCTAATTCATCAAAGAAAGCCTCAAAACTGACAACTCCCGCATTTGGGGAACGGTACACAATGAAAATCACAGTATCCTCAAATCTGCCCAGACATAACCTTCTCCAGCTCTTCATATTCCTACCAGAGTCCTTGCTGAAAGAAAGCAAATTCCCACTGTCAAATTCTCGTCTTTTATCCATTGCGGTGCAAAAGTCACTGATATATTATGCTTTGTTACACCCTTTAGTTCTTTGGTGGTTGGGTTTCAATTAACAACACATCTCATGAATGATCAAACTGAGACTGTACAAGATTACACTTTATTTACACTCCTACATATCATCCTCGGTAGTAATACCTGAACGGTAATTCCTGGAGGCTAAACTGAAAAAGAAAGATTAAAGAAAATGGATGATTGAACATTTTCTTTTAAATTAATAACTTATTTTAAAACTCTTTACATAATAAAGACCATAGTACTACGGTCTAATTATCTTGTTTATTGATTATCATTAAATTTACTTAAATCATAATTTTAATGTTGTTTAACAATCTTCCATGAAGTATTCTACAATTGCAGTTATTTATGGTTGATCAACTAAAGAATTTGATTTGTAAGTAAACTGTAACCATTTTATTGACTTAAATTAAATACGTAATTCTCTGTGATGATAGAGTTATAATGCTTTAAGTTAATTATGAATGTGCTTATGATAAGATTTGATTTTTGATTGTTGTAACATATCAAGATTATATTAACATATTAGAAATATTCACTTATCTTTTTGCTTTTTTTTTAACTTCCGGGAACTACCATTATGTATTGCTTCAGAGGATGAGATGAATGATTTGTAGTGTGTGAAAATGCCATGCCTGACCGGGATTCGAACTCGGCACCTCTGGATGAAAGGCCGAGATGCTACCACTCGCACTACGGAAGCCGGCTAAAGATGTTCACCTTAAGAGTTACTAACTAAGAATGAAGATTATTGTATACTGCAATAATGAGAAAAGAATAATCAGCTGATGGCGAAAGCCAGCTGGTCAAGCAATCCTAGAGGTATAATGCCCTAGTGAGTAATAGAAAATTATTGCTTTTATCTTACAAAATTTTAAATTGATTAATAGTTCTTAAATATTATTAACTTGGATAGCTATCATTATTATTTCTAGCTATGATCTATAGTTATAGTGTATAGTATCTCAAAATAATAATTGTAAAAACAGACAATTACTACTATTTGTGTTATTATATCTGTTTCCATCTCGAGTTTTTTTTTTGTATATTGTAAAGCTCTAAAAATTAGGTTTTTGTATGTACAATCATACAATCTTTATTATGATCATGGTTGATCAGAATTTACATGTGTCATGGTGCTGTTCATTGTGTTTTGGGTTTTATATAAACAGTTGCTTCTATTATTTTGTTTGTTTATTTCAGTTTCTATATCTAAAAAAAAAAGAAATGGCTGGCCACAGGCATGTACAGAAAATATAAAAAAAATTGATGTTATTAAGAATGTTTAATTTTAATTTTCGACTGCAAATTTACACTGTATAGAAATATTATTAGATTGTTTACTGTGATGGATAGCTGAGTTTTACTTTTAATCTTTAATATATATATTAATGTAGTATATAGTTACAGTATTTGCGAAAAATGTATTAAATGATTACTTCAACTGGCAAACAATGGTTGTTTTGTCCTGCTGATTGGTGCCAATTATCAGTATAATTATTTATAATTTACATTAGTATATGTTTAAATATTTATGTTTAAGTGTGAGTATTTCCTTTGTATTATTATTGTATCTTTTGCATGTTATTGTACTCTCTGTATTTATATTTAAAAGTTTGGCATTTAATAAATAAAACAAATAAAAAACCATGTTATTGTTAAATATTTTGCATTTTATTGAATATATTTTATTGCCAGTTAAAGAAATAAATAACATTATACTGGGTGAACAACTTGAAATCGAACTAAGATAGCTTAGAGTTATTTGAGTGTTACCTTTAACTCTGTTACCAACTGATTAGTAACTTTCACTATAATTTATCGGTCTGTACTCTTAAGAAGTTAAGAGAACATTTTCATTATTAAGGGCTCACCTCTCTAAATCACTCAATCAGATGACTGAAAATGGTCACCAGATGTTTGAATGTCCAGTTCAAAAATAGGAAATATGAGTGCGCCATAATCCAATAGCAGGGGATATTTCTTTTATTATACTGTCAATACAGAAGGGTACCATACGAGTGAAAAATGAGTAACTTCTTCCAACAAAACAGAGCAACAAGTAGTATGTGAAATGATTCACTAGCGGAGGATGGTGGCCTCCATGTTCACCAGATTAGTGTAGATGAGATTTTTTCCTTCAGGGCTGTTTGATAAAGTTGAAGAAAAAATTTTACAAAAAATCTTGTTTATTTGTCAAATCGAGAGGTTAAAAAAACTGAAAATAAAAAATGAGAATCCTATTTCAAAAAGGTTTTTGAAATAATGTAAGTAAAATGTAATTTGTCATTATGGAAATAAAAATTCCCTAAATAATTAATATAAGCACTGTTATTCCCTGGCCAAAGCCAGATTATTTTTTATACCATTTGTACCGGCAAGATAGCTGAACCGACTGGAATACAATTGTTATATAAATGTTTAATATAAAAATTTGCCACAATTCTGATCAGCAGGAAGAGAAATATGACAAGAGTGAAAAGTACAGGAATGCCTTATCTCACAAAATCTAAAAAATATAAAAACTGGGATAAAATAAATACATATTAGAAAAAATTATCAAAACTTATTATTACAATCGCTAGTACATAAAAGAAATGTACATAACAAAAGTACAAATATATTATACAAATAAAGTAAAATTAATCATAGAATTAAGTTATAAGACTATTCACAAAAAATACTTTAGTAAAGTGTATAAATATAAAAAATATATTTTTTATCGTTTCTTTTTATCATAAAATTATAAAATATCACTCTGTAACCCAGTGTCCATTAGAATCATAATCGATATCGCTGATCAGGTTATTTTCTTTACTATTATTAAGTCCTGTAAACATAAGAAAAATAATAATTAATAAAGTTAAGTTTGATTATTCTGCATTAAAATTAATTACTTAAAATAAAAGAACCAGGTTTACAGCCTTTTTAATTCCAGATGGCGGCTGATGCCAATTCTGAATTAAGCTGTTCGGCCTCAAAATTCACCTAGCACATTACAGCAACTAATACAGGACATTTTCTCTGGCTCACTGGCCTCCTTTGCCAGTGCTGCCCGGTCTTCCTGAACATCATTGTTTACAGCAGTAGCTGGGAAGAATAGTTACACCACCTAGACTAGGTGTGCTGGAATGCCTACAACTTCACCATCTGACATGCTCTTTGGAGAAATGCTAATTTGGACAAGATGAGGTTCATTTTTAGGTCTTGAAATCACAGGTCAAGAAAAGAGCCACAGAAATTCCTCGGCACCTGTAACTGGCTGCAAGAATATAATCCAAGATTCTCAGAGCTTTCTGTGTCGCTGACTGACCTGCTGTGGAGGAAACACTGGAAAAGACAAACACTGTACAGCAAGCCTTCAAAGCTGTTCAGCAGGCCTTCAGCTGACCGATGAAGTTATCTGATCGTGCATTCAAGCTCATTGAGCTTGAATGCCTCGCTATGGTGTAGGCAATCAAATGATATCGACCATACCTCGAAGACTGAATTTTCATTCTCAGAACTGAAAACAAGGCTTTGATGTGGCTAAGGCAGAAAAATAAATGTTCGCTGGGCCTTATCGGTTCAAAGTTCCAAGTTTACATTAGAGCACTGTTGCGACCTGTTGTCAAGAGAACCGGCGGAAAAATAAAATATTACAATGGTCCAGGATGAAGACTGACTACACCCGAGTGAACGCGGCCAAGAAGAGAATGAAGTAGTTACAAACCAACTGCAAGAAGTCATCACTACTTCTCTCTTTCAACAGATACGGGAGACACAAGAAACCGATCTAGAGTTATAACGATTATGCCAGAAATTTGGCCTCAGGCACTCGCCTCAAAGTGGAGGAAGATGGTATCGAATGGACAAGAGGAGGTAGCACTATGGAATAACTAAAAAACGCAAGATTTATAAACAAAAAACTATGATATAAAAATATTAGTGACAGATTAAGAATGAGATAATTCAAATAAAATCACTGCATTTGCAGAAAATAATTTTAAGAAGGTATTAAATGCGGCGCCAGTAAACAGTAGACAGTCATAACTTATTAAATGATCCAATAGTAACGGTTATTAAATTGTATTAATCAAACTAAAAATCTTATTCAATGTTTGTACTTTTGAAAAATATTAGTAATAATCATATTTTGAATGATTCATTCCATTATTTATATCATTCGATTACTAATATCTGTATTATTAAAATCATTCCATCTTGTCATCACTAATCAAGATGCTTGGCTTTATCTGATAGGTATTTCATTCAACTAGATAACACTGACTCTTACTGTATTATTTATTTTTATATTAAACCACTTTAACTGTTCCATTAATGAAAGATTATTTAAGCCTGTTGTGCAATATTATTTAATATATATATATTTTTCAAATTATGAGTGTTGGCATCAATGTCAACGATTTATTGTACGCTCAACTGTTTTTGTGAAAGGGTTAAAGAGAGATTTATTTGTTAGGGGATTTTCATTTGTTTACCTGACCAAGTAAGTAATTTTATACTATTACAATGTAAAGTAATATAATTTTTACTTTTCTTATCCATTGTTTTGTGATACTGATAGAAAAGAACTGTTAATAATTGAGTTTTGTAGTAGACTGTTGACAATATAATTAATGGAAAGCAGATCTGTTTCATGATAAGTAAATGTCAATTGTCAATATTTTTTATTAGTGTCATGTAGAACTCGCCAAAATAAACTAAGATCAGTTAAAAGAACTATGTGGTCATAATGCTGTACAAAGTCACCTTCACGTGACTTTGTACTGCACTACCGTCTGCATCGGTCAAAGAATCTCATGTTATCACTTAAACTAAGGAAAATCACATAAAAAACATGTAATATAATAAAAAGAATATAAATCACCATAGAAATATTAACTAAATAATTACTCAAAGTGTACAAAATAATTATGTTGGCAACCCTGTAGAATTTCAAATTTCCCGGTCCAAGAGGATGAGGGAAAAGGAAAACTCCAAGCCTGTCAACTGCAACACTAGTGGTGACAGAGGGAACTAGTGGCGCAGGTGCTCCATTTTCTCATTTCTCAGTTTCACTTGCATGAGTTTTTGAAATATAAGTTGCAAATAGAAAATATCCCGTTTGTAATTAAGAGTCCTAATTGGTCTAGAACAGTGCGGTTTCTGCCAGGGAAGATTGTCTATTGATCATGTAGTAGCCCTGGAAGCTGCTACACAAAACGTTTTTTTTTATTTCGCCAATGCCTGATTGCTGTATTTTTCGACTTGCAAAAGATGTACAACACACATAGCATGGAGAGGAAACCTAAATACGTTTAATGAATGAGGTGTAAGAAGTAATCTCACATTTATCAGAGGTTTTCTCAATAGTCGGTCCTTCTGAGTTCGATTTGGAACGACGGTATATGGCCTCCAAAGGCCCCTGTCTTTGTGAGTTTCTAAGTAATCCGTTATATGAGACATGGTGCAGGTCTCGTTTGCCTTCGACTGCTCTTGGTCCATGCGTTATCAGTACAGCCGAGGCAGAACAGTTACTTATCTCGGTGCTTAGTCCTACAGTTGTAGGTGGTACAGGTTACCCCTGTGAGGTCTCACAAGTTTCATAATGTAACGTTACAGTATTCCAACTTCACGTGACTTTGTACAGCACTACTGTCTGCATCGGTCAAAGAATCTCATGCTATTACTTAAACTAAGGAAAATCACATAAAAAACATGTGTACATCAAACTTAATCTTATGAACGTATTTACAACACCCACCTCTATGAGGTTTCACATGTTTTATTTTAATGTGCGATAATATAATAAAAAGAATATAAATTACCATTGACCCACCGAGTGTTTTGTGGACACATGGTACAAGTACTCCGGTTACAAAATATCATGAAATACAACTATTTACAAAAAATACAAGATAATATTGCTATCTACATAATACAGTTATGGATCTGGGTGTGTACACAAAGTACCCTGAAAAACCTGCTGATGTTGCATCCTAGATTAGCTGCTTTCAGTCTCCCCCTTATATCTGCTTCTTTCTCATTCGTCAATAGAATGCAAGGCTAGTGAAGACACCTCTCCCTATAGGTGCGTAAGGAAGTAATTTACTTCCCCAAATCCTCCCTTCAGAGTCTCGGTTCCAGTTGTGGAATAAGCCTCCAGATCCAGGTCCCCTTTTTCCATCAACTCCCATTCCGCTTGACACTCTTATGTTCGTTTCTTTCTGGCTTCCGCTTTCGTAATTTTTAAATATACGCGTTTCAGCTTTAGCACGCGAAGATGGACAGAGGAACCGCCACTACTCCCGATATGGGCCGGGTTGCAGTTGTTATTCGCAAGTTTGCTGGACGTTGGAGAGAGGACATTTTGGTAAAGTTCCTCTAAACCTCAAACGCCTCGTACCATACCGGGACCGCGTACAGCATGATGGAGTTAGCCACCGACATTATTACTCTTCTTCTGCTTGCCTGTGACCCTGTCTTTGAAGCCATCACTTTCCCCAGATCGATCTGCTAGTGTTTTCTCCGCTTTTTAGAGGTCACTTTTTTAACGTGCAGTGTGAATTTTCTGGATTTGTCCAGCCATACGCCCAGGTATTTGGCGCTTCAGCCATCCTGGATGGTTGAAGCGCCAAATACTTTGATTCGCGGTCTTCTAAGTTTCCTCCTTCCCCCTGGGGCCACCACCGCCGATTTTTCAGGAGCCAATTGTAGTCCGTGATCTCGAAGCCAGGCATTTACTCTCTCCACCGCTTCGTTGGCGGACCTCTCTAACTGGTCTTCATCACGCTCTAATACTAGCAGGGCCGCTTCGTCAGCGTATGTGTATCTCCCGTATGGGTATCTCCCGAAAGTTCCATGCTTAAGAGGCCACGTTCCACAACAGCGGTCCGACGATCGAGCCCTGCGGTACCGTACCGTACATGTTGAACTCGAATTCCCCTTCCTCAGTGTATACTCTAGCTTTCTGTCTTTGTAGTAGTTGTTGATTACAGGCTGTACAGCGTCAATGAGACCTCTTCTTCTAAGTTCGTTCTGTACAACATGTCAGAGGACGCTGTTAAAAGATAATACTTAAGTAAAATATGTCCTATAAATATATAAATTATAATTACGCTTACCAACCAATGTTCTTATTATAATAATTAATTATTATGTTCTAGCGCTTTCGCAAGTTATTTTTCAATCTTCAGGAACATCTGAAAAACTTGTATATAATTCACATATAATTTGATGTGAAATAATTTGATATGTGAAATAATTCACATATTAATTTGATGTATATTAAAATAATAAAATAAATTTCCATAAATGCAACAATCGATAGTGAAGTTATAAAACAAGTCATACATTTGTAGGTCTAATCGATAAAAGTGTTTCAATTGTTATTAACAAATGTATTTTATAACATGACGATCGATTGTTGTTTATGGAGATTTATTTTATTATTATTATTTTAATATACATTAAATTAATAATTGACGTGAATAATTATATTCAAGATAATCAGATGTTCTTGAAGATGGAAAAATAAATTCCGAGCACTAGAACATAATAATTACATTGGTTGGTAAGCGGAATTATAATTATATTATATTCGTTCGGGATAAACAAAAAACTACTCGATCAATTCCAACTAAATTTTTAACCCGTGTTTCTTGGCATATCTGAGAAGGTTTCTAGATGATATATTTCATCTTGAAGAACCAACGGATCGATTGCTTTCAAATTTTCAGGATGCATTTGTATTATTATACTAATTTTATTAATAAAAGGAAAAATATGGTATGAAGTGAATGATATGACTATCAACAAAAAAATTTGACATTGAAATTCCAAAAATGTATATTTCTTTGTTCTAGAAAAGCAATAAATTTTAATAATAAAGCCATTTAACAATCTGTAATTGATAAAAAAAAATAAAAGAATAATTAACAATACGCAGTGATATCCAAAAAATTACAATGAAATTGTAAACCGTACGGTAAGAGTCTCGAATATATAATTTCTTCGGCCAAAACGAAGTTGTATCGACCAGTTCTCTCGCTCACGGCGTAAATTGAAGCGGGTTGCAAAGAAATCTTAAAACCTCTTATACGTTCGTTTATTTATCAGCCGCTTACGACACTGTCTGCAGAGGAGGCATGATTTGTAAGGTCCTCCGTGTAATCCCATGCAAACTAACCGCTCGCGTCCTTAACATATTGAACGACAGAATGTTATGGGATCCGATATAAGCTCACCGAGGAAACTCAAGAATGGCCTGCCACAAGGGTCGGTACTTGCGCCTCTCCTTTTCAGCCTCTATGTGGCGGACATGCCAGAGACAAGATCTGAAAAGCATGGCTACGCCGATGACTGGGTGGTAACAATAAAATGTAGATCATTTGAAGAGTCGGAGGAGCTCCTGATGGCTGACATGGTGTTTTTGGGTTGGGGGGGGGGGGGGGTTGTATTCCGGAGATGGCGCCTCCAACCAAATGCTAGTAAAACAGAGGTATCATGCTTCCATCTGAGTAACAGCTTATGAAGGGAATCCTGAAGATTCCTGATGGCGACTCCAGAATCGATAACGTATATTAGTTTGTTAAATCTTTGTTTTTTAATTTTGACTGTAATTGGTGTTACGTTTTAGTGCCATACGCTAAATGAATATCATTTCTTCCGCTCAAAAAAACAAAAATTTCTATATTATAATAAAACTGTTTTTAACAAAATGATACTGATATGAAAAAAGGTTAAGACATTACATTTCTATTATCAAATTTGTTATTAATTTAGAATTTCATTTAAAAAAAATATGTGTAATATACAATTTTTTTTGTCTTCAGTCATTTGACTGGTTTGATGCAGCTCTCCAAGATTCCCTATCTAGTGCTAGTCGTTTCATTTCAGTATACCCTCTACATCCTACATCCCCAACAATTTGTTTTACATACTCCAAACGTGGCCTGCCTACACAATTTTTCCCTTCTACCTGTCCTTCCAATATTAAAGCGACTATTCCAGGATGCCTTAGTATGTGGCCTATAAGTCTGTTTCTTCTTTTAACTATATTTTTCCAAATGCTACTTTCTTCATCTATTTGCCGCAATACCTCTTCATTTGTCACTTTATCCACCCATCTTTTTTTTAACATTCTCCTATAGCACCGCATTTCAAAAGCTTCTAATCTTTTCTTCTCAGATACTCTGATTGTCCAAGTTTCACTTCCATATAAAGCGACACTCCAAACATACACTTTCAAAAATCTTTTCCTGACATTTAAATTCATTTTTGATGTAAACAAATTATATTTCTTACTGAAGGCTCGTTTAGCTTGTGCTATTCGGCATTTTATATCGCTCCTGCTTCGTCCATCTTTAGTAATTTTACTTCCCAAATAACAAAATTCTTCTACCTCCATAATCTTTTCTCCTCCTATTTTCACATTCAGTGGTCCATCTTTGTTATTTCTACTACAGTTCATTACTTTTGTTTTGTTCTTGTTTATTTTCATGCGATAGTTTTTGCGTAGGACTTCATCTATGCCGTTCATTGTTTCTTCTAAATCCTTTTTACTCTCGGCTAGAATTACTATATCATCAGCAAATCGTAGCATCTTTATCTTTTCACCTTGTACTGTTACTCCGAATCTAAATTGTTCTTTAACATCATTAACTGCTAGTTCCATGTAAAGATTAAAAAGTAACGGCGATAGGGAACATCCTTGTCGGACTCCCTTTCTTATTAGGGCTTCTTTCTTATGTTCTTCAATTGTTATTGTTGCTGTTTGGTTCCTGCACATGTTAGCAATTGTTCTTCTATCTCTGTATTTGAAACCTAATTTTTTTAAAATGCTGAACATTTTATTCCAGTCTACGTTATCGAAAGCCTTTTCTAGGTCTATAAACGCCAAGTATGTCGGTTTGTTTTTCTTTAATCTTCCTTCTACTATTAATCTGAGGCCTAAAATTGCTTCCCTTGTCCCTATACTTTTCCTGAAACCAAATTGGTCTTCTCCTAACACTTCTTCCACTCTCCTCTCAATTCTTCTGTATAAAATTCTAGTTAAGATTTTTGATGCATGACTAGTTAAACTAATTGTTCTGTATTCTTCACATTTATCTGCCTCTGCTTTCTTTGGTATCATAACTATAACACTTTTTTTGAAGTCTGATGGAAATTCCCCATTTTCATAAATATTACACACCAGTTTGTATAATCTATCAATCGCTTCCTCACCTGCACTGCGCAGTAATTCTACAGGTATTCCGTCTATTCCAGGAGCCTTTCTGCCATTTAAATCTTTTAATGCTCTCTTAAATTCAGATCTCAGTATTGTTTCTCCCATTTCATCCTCCTCAACTTCCTCTTCTTCCTCTATAACACCATTTTCTAATTCATTTTCTCCGTATAACTCTTCAATATATTCCACCCATCTATCGACTTTACCTTTCGTATTATATATTGGTGTACCATCTTTGTTTAACACATTATTACATTTTAATTTATGTACCCCAAAATTTTCCTTAACTTTCCTGTATGCTCCGTCTATTTTACCAATGTTCATTTCTCTTTCCACTTCTGAACACTTTTCTTTAATCCACTCTTCTTTCACCAGTTTGCACTTCCTGTTTATAGCATTTCTTAATTGCCGATAGTTCCTTTTACTTTCTTCATCACTAGCATTCTTATATTTTCTACGTTCATCCATCAGCTGCAATATATCGTCTGAAACCCAAGGTTTTCTACCAGTTCTCTTTATTCCGCCTAAGTTTGCTTCGGCTGATTTAAGAATTTCCTTTTTGACATTCTCCCATTCTTCTTCTACATTTTCTACCTTATCTTTTTTACTCAGACCTCTTGCGATGTCCTCCTCAAAAATCTTCTTTACCTCCTCTTCCTCAAGCTTCTCTAGATTCCACCGATTCATCTGACACCTTTTCTTCAGGTTTTTAAACCCCAATCTACATTTCATTATCACCAAATTATGGTCGCTATCAATGTCTGCTCCAGGGTAAGTTTTGCAGTCAACGAGTTGATTTCTAAATCTTTGCTTAACCATGATATAATCTATCTGATACCTTCCAGTATCGCCTGGCTTTTTCCAAGTGTATATTCTTCTATTATGATTTTTAAATTGGGTGTTGGCAATTACTAAATTATACTTCGTGCAAAACTCTATAAGTCGGTCCCCTCTTTCATTCCTTTTGCCCAGCCCGTATTCACCCACTATATTTCCTTCCTTGCCTTTTCCAATGCTTGCATTCCAATCTCCAACTATTATTAAATTTTCATCTCCTTTTACGTGTTTAATTGCTTCATCAATCTCTTCGTATACACACTCTACCTCATCATCATCATGGGCGCTTGTAGGCATATAAACGTTAACAATCGTTGTCGGTTTAGGTTTTGATTTTATCCTTATTACAATGATTCTATCGCTATGCGTTTTGAAATACTCCACTCTCCTCCCTATCTTCTTGTTCATCACGAAACCTACTCCTGCCTGCCCATTATTTGACGCTGAGTTAATTACTCTAAAATCACCTGACCAAAAGTCGCCTTCCTCTTCCCACCGAACCTCACTAATTCCTACTATATCCACATTCACCCTATCCATTTCCCTTTTTAAATTTTCTAGCCTACCAACCTTTTTTAAGCTTCTAACATTCCACGCTCCGACTCGTAGAATGTTATTTTTTAATTTTCTGGTGACCCCTTCCTTAGTAGTCCCCACCCGGAGATCCGAACGGGGGACTATTTTACCTCCGGAATATTTTACCAAAGAAGGCGCCTCCATTATTGTTATGTGAAAATGCAGAGCCACATTTTCTTGGAAAAAAAAAGCAGCTGTAGTTTTCCATTGCTTTCAGCTGCGCAGTACTCAGAGGACTGAGTGATGTTGATACGGCCGTTTAAGTCGTCCTGACTCACGCCCCTAACAACTACTGAAAGAGCTGCTGCCCTCTTTCAGGAATCATTCCTTACTCTGGCTCTCAAACAGATACCTCTCCGATATGGTTGCACCTTCGGTCCAGCTACTCTGTATCCCTGAGCACTCAAGCCCCCTCACCAACGGCAAGGTCTCATGATTCATAGAGGAGGTAATATACAATAATAGATAATAAATAATGTTTAAGCATTTCATATAATAAGTAAAAGATAGAAAAATCTGTTAGAAAACTTACTGGCCCGATTTCATTTATTAAAGAACGAATAATCATAATAATTGTATTGTTTCTGTAAATGTGATTTCTGTTAGATATAAATGAAATCGGGCCGGTAGAAGTTTTGTAACAAATTTTTCTATTTTATGTTTTTTATATGGAATGCTTAAACATTGTTTATTATCTATTATTGTATATCTATTCTCTATTACATATATTTAACATGTATTTTTTTTAAAACCATATTCTAAATTAATGACAGTTTTTGATGATAGAAATGCAGTGTCTTAACCTTTTTTGATATCGGTATCATTTTGTTAAAAGCAGTTTATTTATATTACGTAAATTTTTGAATGGAAAATATCTGCTAGACTTAACTGTACGGTTTTGAGTACTAATGTTTGTTATAATAGACTTTATTTCCTTCTCATGTGTTTAGAAAAAGTAAAAAAATTCTATTTTTTTACAAAATAAATTTAAAATTACAAAATAAAAGATGGAAACATTTAAAAATTACGATTTAGTATTTATAAAAACATACATATATATATATATATATATTTTTTTTTTCAACAAAGCAAGATATCATATGTACAGAAGTATACATTTGTCTAAATTGGCATCATTGATTATCAATTGAACAGCTGCCATTTCTGTGAAAGAATTATTTAGGATAGATTTATATTCTAATTTAAGTATTATTTATTTGTTGGGTTTCTCGTTTGTTTATTTGACTAAGTAAGTAAATTTTTACTATTCTAATATAAATTAATCGAATTTAAGTGTGATTTTTTTTTAGTTTGATGAATAGGCAGTGTAGGCGTTAACCTGTGATATAAATTCATTTGAGTTCGTTGTAAAATCATTTATTTTAGCTACGTGTTATTAAAAAATTTCATCATGTTATGGAAACATTATTTTTGTTACTATTAGTCGTTTGTAATTAGTAATTTTTTTCGTACAGTATTGGAAATTATAATACGGATTATCTTATCTGCAATTTCCGATACAAAAAAAGCTTGATCATTGACAGTTTTGTAATAGTGTTGCAACTTTTATTTGTGATATAATTAATGGAAAACGTACCTGTTTCATGATAACTACTAGAGTAACTGCATAGTAAATGTCTTTTTTTGTTAGTGTCTGGTAGAACTCTGTAAAACAGATCGTTTACAAATAACTATTGTGACGCTGAACAAAGAAAAAGACCATTTTCACAACTAACTAATTACATATAACTACTTAATAATTTCTAAAACTATTGATTCTATTGAAAGCCCCTGAAATTAAGTAGAATCTCAAATAAGAATTATAAATAATATATGAAATGAGTACATCATGAACATTGTACAAACCTATTAATACTTTTAATCTTATTCAAGCTCTTAGAAGTCTATAATGCACATTGAATTTTCATACCCATGAGTGTCTTCATTGAAGTTGATTAGGCTATCAACTTAAATATATCTGCTGTCTGTTTTTCAGATGGAATGCTTCCGTGTTTCACAATCTTCCTCGCATAATGGCATCTAGTGTAGATAGGCTTTAATTTATTGTGAAACATCACAAGTTTAATGACACTGATTATCTATGAAGAGAGTTGGCTTTGAATTGACAAGTGTACAAACTTCCTTTAACTAGATGTCGAGCCATCATTCTCTTCCATAGAAGAGAAATGATGCACATTTCTGCAATGTACTTTTCCACACAACTGGTCTACCACAGTATTTAAGGATAGTTCCAGTAGCTTATCTTGGAAATTATAAACATGTCGCCAACATAATCAGCATCATTGTGTGCTTCAATTTTTCTAGTGGTTGTTTTACTATATCCAATAACATCTTCAGGAATAGGTAATGAGCAACAGAAAATTTTTTTTACCTAATTAAAACAGGCGTTTTTGGTTCACTCTGTGCTCTAGCTAAATAATTTAAGCCTTCATCTATTTTCCTGTAATATTCACCACTGGAGATTAGAAAGTTTCCAGGTTCCCAACCAAGATCAACTGGTAAAATTAAAGATTTACAGTTAAATCTTAATTGTTAACTTACAGTTAAATAATAATTGTTTACAATTAAACATTGTTAAAATTGTAAACAATTAAACAATATTTATTTTTGTAAACTATCTTTGCCTGTACTGACTGGTCCACTTCAATCAATCAATTTGTCGGGTACAATAACCTTTTTCCCAAAACAATTTTCCATTTCATGTGATTTTAATTCAAATTGAAAATTTAACTTTGTGATTTGGCTCATCTTTCAAGAAAGACCTATAAGACTGTCATCAACATGAAAATCCACCACAATTTCTTTACTGTGGTACTTGCAAGGATCTGCCGTGGCTTCTTCTAAACCGCACTACTATAAGAAATGTGTTAGACATTTATACCAACACTTTGAAGCTTGTTTAATACAACCTTTTAATGATTTACTTTTTTTCTTTCTATCTCATCCTTGAGGTTATCGCATGACACATTGTTTAGTCATCGATTGAGGAAAGCAATTCTTCACGTCATGACTGACCTAAAAGTGCCTGACCGTGTCTGAAATGGAAATTAAAGTGAAGTGTCTGAAATGGAAGGGCTGACAGTGTCAAAGTAATCCCAAGATGATGACTATAGCCCTTAGCAAAAAGTCTTGCTTTACTTAATGATGTCATTTGAATCAGTCTTGACAGCATACACTCACTGGTTATCCACCTATCCACAATTGGAGGCTTCTTCTCTAGTTGCCATGTTTGATTCTGATTAAGAGAATTTATTTCATCTATTTAGATGCTCTATTACTGCATAATCTCATGATAATTTTAAAGTGTTAGATGGTAAAGAAAAAATATTCCTCCTTTTTATACCTGGAAAGTTTCTTTATTTGTCCCTAGTTAATTAAATGATACTGCCCTCATTGTTATCTATTGCTTATAAATTAGGAATCAAATTTTCGTCTATCGATTTTTCTTCTGGAATCAACTCATCTTTTAGCTCCTTAGGTTTTTCTGTAAGGTCTTTACTCGGTATGCAAGAAAGATTATAAGGTTTAGATTCTTGACCTTAACATCCCTGCAGACAACCTTATACGTCTTGAAAGTAAATTCTACAACCGCAGTGTGCATATTCAACCATGTACTTTATAATAATTTTGTATCAGATTTTCTTTTTTTCCGGTCTGGAATCCAAGCAAAACAGTAGTTCCAAAAATTGTCACATGATTTACATTTACTTCCCTTTTCAAAAACAACTCAGCAGAGGTCGTTCTTTTCACTTTCTTTGGTACTGTTCTATCTAATGTATATGTAGCAAAAAGGACATTTTCACTCCTGAATGATTTGGTTAAGTGGGATGCAGAATGCAACCAGGATCTTGTCATCTGACAAATTATCCTGTTTTCTCACTCTGATACTCCAGATTGTTGTGGAGGATAAGATGCCAGATTGCTTGATATTTATTTTTCCCTGTTTAGCCTCTGGGATTTACTGTTCCAAGTATTACTTCAGAGGATGAATGAGGATAAGTATGAGTGTAAATGAAGTGTAGTTTTGTACAGTCTCAGTTCAACCATTCCTAAGATGCATGGTTAATTGAAACCCGACCGCCACAGAACACCGGTATCCACGATCTAGTATTCAAATCCGTATAAAAGTAACTGCTTTACTAGGACTTGAACACTGGTACTCTCGATTTCCAAATCAGTGATTTGGGAATGTGTTCACCACTAGACAAACCTGATGGGTTTGTTACTTATTTCTTGAATGTACTTAACACTTACATTAATTTTTCCAACCCTGATTTAACTATAGCACTTAGTTTTTCACTAGATTGACATTCATTTGATTTATGGCGCTTTTAACTTGCATTTACCACAAATAAGTCCCGCTCAACAGGTTTTAGAGAGATGGTCTAATTTTCCACAAGAATAACATTTCTTGTAATTGTGATTTGCAGTAGCATGACTCCCCTTTTTAGAATTATATGTAGAAGCGTGCTTCTTTAGTTGAGACTCGACCTTGAATTTATGACGTTTCCATGTCCTTTAAGCTCATTTCATAGTTTAAAGGTCGTTCCTGCATTTTAAACAGTGTATTGTCTTCTGTTGACAAGTCTTGCCTTGTGATGTAAATGTGGTCATATTCTTGAGGCAATATTTGTGAAAGCCCTGCATACATTACCAGATTCTTCTGATTATCAATATTTCCTCTCAGGCTTTACAAAATTTACATTAAGAACTTGAAAAACCCTCTGAACAATTATTCACGATAATATGCCTATAACTTTTTCAATTTGTTTTCTTCAGAAATCATTGAAGAAATAGTCCATAGATCATCAACTAGAAATAGAAAAAAATACAAAACACCGCATCGCTTTGATAACCTCAAGCTGTTCCCAGCAACATAAAGGAAAAACTACTTGTTCATTTTCCATCTAACATTTTTAATAACTGAAAACTACTCTCTCTGGTACTATGTTCGGTAAAACTCGCTAAAATAAACTAAGATTAGTTAGAAAAAACTATTTATTTTGACAGTCTAAAAGGATCAAAAAACACAGACTGAACAAAAATATATTATATGTTCACTACTAACTAAATACATGTGCTCATGTAATATCATAAACTATCAATTCTATTTAATAGTATCTCCCAAAAATTAGAATTATAAATAATATATGAAACAGATTTATAAAACAAATGAAAGTTTTGCATAAATGTTAATACTCCTTGTCTATTCTTCTTCCCCTTGTTCATTAACTTTTAAAATTATTATTGTTATTGTTTAGCCATTCAGTCATGTTTAACCCTTGGCAATCCCATTGGTGAACGTTCTCCATGATTGCGAGAACATTTTGATGTTTTGCCACTGTATTTTTTCTGGTAGATTTTACAGGCGTTTTGCCATTGCCTCTTTTACCCTAAGGAAAGATAGATAAATGTATTCAATGTAGAAATTATGATGAACATCATAATTATGATTAAAAAATTATGGCAAATCTTTATTTTCAAACAAATAATCTTTGGTAAAGAAATGTTGTTTGAAATTTAAAAAATCAGCTGTGATCAGTTTACAGTTTGTAAACATTAGGATTTCTAAAATTTAATTCAGTCCTATAACTCCTACGAACTCTCACAGATTCAAATAATCTTTTCATAGAAACAATTACAACACTTAGCAATTGACAATAACATACAAAAAAGTACAAAAATCACAAAAAAACCCACACTGCACATAAAAACTAAAGTGTTTACGCCATTGCGTAAAGTTGCGTTATTTCCTATGAATTCAAAGCTAGGGTTGGCTCTTGTTTGTTACAGGCTTGGTAAATTTATTACTATGTTCCGTATTGGGCTTGTCGTATTTGTTTGAGACCTGGCGTCAGCCAGACGGGCAATTCTGTCATCTTAATAGTGACCGCGTGCTCTTTTCTTGTATTATTTATTGTTGCCTTCACACACCCTTTTTTTCCTTTCGTTCCCATACTCTAATACATGCACACATCTCTTGTTTTTTTACACACACTCTCTCCTGTCTACTGCCTAGGTTTGGTTTCCGCCTCTTTTCATTCACGCCATTTTTCGGCAGAGTAGATCAGACATTCACCATGTACATGTCGACTGTGACTTTTCTCTTTCAAACTTTGTGATAATACTTTCATCGTATCCATACACATAAACGTCGTGGCCATTCTCTCTTGCTCTTCTCGTCAGCCTTTTGTGAATTTCGCAGATTCCTGTGTTTCGTCTAGCCTTGTTTCTTCGACAAGTTAATTTTCAAGTATCTTCTCCATCTGATTACCACAATTTCATCGATGCATTATTTCTCCAAACTCATTGCTACAAATCTGAGACGCCACGTCCTGCTCAACCTCAACCACATTTCGCCCCTGTATTCCTGATACACCATTGCAGACAGACTACGCATAGATTACTGTATGTATTCATATGTACTTGCTTTCACGAGTTCATCTCTTGCTAATATTTGTGTGTGATACAGGCAAGTGCAAATTATTATTATTATTCATATTAAACGTTTATGTTATTGTTCATGTGTAGCCCATTTTATGGGTTATTAAATGCAAACTATCGTTATTATCAAATCTACTTTTAATTTAAACACTACTTCAGAATTATAAAACTTAGGTGCAATATATTTCATATATTATTGATAACTATTATTATATTTCGTGTTGTTCATCAAAAGTTTGTGTTCAATTGTCAGTTACTCAGAGTAAATTACCTTTACTTGAAATGTTTATTGCAATTAACTCTTATCATTTAATCTAATTTAACTTGTTAATCGCCGAGATTAATTCATTATCTACTCATGAACTATATTCATATAACTGCTTCTTATATTAATCTAAAGAAAATAACTCCTGATGTGAAGTTACGTTTTTGGACTTCTTTGTAACTTAATATTTTCAAGAAAACTTATTTTCTAAAATGAAAGATCTATTTATGTTCACTTATTTCAATTTGATTATTGTAATTAATTTTTTTTTTTTATATACTGGAAGATTATCGTGGCTTCTTTTTCTACAATAAACTAGAATTGCTAGTTTTTAATTATTTAATGATAAGTTTGTTGTTCATAAATTAGGAAAGGCCAGTGCCAATGCTAAGATTTACTGTAATTTATTTTTCTAACTTAAAGACATTTGTTCATTGCTAATCTTTCAATATTACAGCATATGTCAGTAATGCAATAGTTTTCCAGTCATACTATGTTTATTGATGTTTTGTTTTTCTAAGTATATAATTGTAAATAACGTGGTTTATGTTCTCTTGTTTTCAGGCTTTGTTAAATTGTAGATTTTCAAAATGTGTATTTGAAAAATGTATATTCATGTATCTTCTCATTTAATATTATTATTACTGATATGCTGATTTCAGCGGATATTTCTTATATAGAATTAAGTTATGTTTATTTCATAATTTCATTTAATTTAAGGTTATGATTTAACATAAGTTCACTTGTTTTCTTTCTAATTAAAGTCCAATTTCTTTTGGCAAATACGAGCTGTGTGTTCTTTTATTTTTGTTAATTTTACCCAACATAAAGAGTGATTCAACATGTCCGATCACAACTATTGTAACCTTAGTAACCCTTTTAAAATACAAAAAGAATTCTGTTGCGAGTCGTATGGGTTTTACAATGTCTTCTTGTAAGGATATGCATGCGAATCACATGTGTGGTTGACAGACAGTTTAATGTGAGCTACATACAGCGCACATGGCAATTAGTGTGTTAATACAGTTTACCTGTTCTGTCCTTTTTCATTAAGAAAGCTTACATCAGTATCAAATATAACATCATTCAAGCCACCATAAAACATAAACTAATAACAGTAATTAAGGAATTACAGGAGAGGTATATGAACAGTGGTTTTTTGTATACGAGGTCTGTAAATAAAGTAATGAGACTGATTCAGAAAAATGCTTTATTTACAATTCACAATTATACATGAACTCTTATCACCTTTGAAATAGTTTCCTTGGGAAGCCATGCAACGCTTCAAATGGTTTTCCCACTATTCATAGCAGAATTGGAGCTTAGAAACCGGAATATCCTTCAGATGGTCGGTTAAATTTTTTTGTTTTCTACTGTTTCAGAATGGTGTCCTTTGAGGTGTTTGTCGGGAATAGGAAAAAGTCGCAGGACTCAAATCTGATGAATAAGATGGTTGAAAAACTATAGGAATATTTTTCTCTGTCAAAAACTACTCATTTATTGAGAGTCCAGTTTGACAAGGTGCATTTTCATGATGCAGCATCTAATATTCTTTGATGGCTGGTCCCACGGGGGCAGCTCTTTTCCGCAGTATTACGAGAATTTCTCTGTAACTATATTATGATTTATAGTCTGTTCTGTAGGCAAAAACTCCTTATGGACAATGTTATTACTATCATCACTTTTGATATTAACAGTATTCCAGAGCGTGGATCGTCCACAACTGATTTCTCGCCACATGGAAATGCTTTAAACCACCAAATAACTTGGGCTTGTGACAGTGCGTAAATCTCCATATGCCCTTTTAAATTTTGAAAAAAATTCAGTGGCATTCTCAAAGAGTTAAACATAAAAATAGATTGCACAGTGTTGCTCATAATTAGTATTGCTCATTTTTGTAATGCACAACAAAAACTAGTTTCATGAAAAGTTTGTTATATGTCTCACGTGGCAACAATAGGCTAAAAATATTAATACTTAATATAGATCAGCCATTCATATAACAATATGTTTACTAGTAACTTTGCAGTGTTGCCAGTTTGGCTACCAAAAAAACTAGTCTCATTATTTACAGACCTTGAATATATTTTTTTATTATGGAGATTTATTTTAATCTTTCTGATTTTATTGGGTTTTTTTTACAGATAATGAATGGGCCTGTAAACAGTGCTTTTAGTAATGAAGCCCTGCCTCTTAATGAAAATATTAAATTAGAGACTGAACAGGAGAATGTAGCGGAAATGATGAGCATTTTTTTACCACATCACACGACTGAAACTGATATTTCATCTGAACATGTAAGCTGTTTGTTTTTTTTATGTTTGCCCGACTGAGGAGCAATATTTTGCATTCATTTCTCTTTCTTCTGTCTGTTTTCGTTTCTGATTTTCCAACAGTTCATTCCTTTGTTTTATTTTTACCTACTCTCTTCTCAACAAATGTTGTTTCTTTTCCCCTTCTTTTTGAAATTCTTGAAATCTTTACCTGTTTTTAAACATTGTCTATATTGTATGAACTCCTTTAGGTTCATTTTATTTCATTTAGAATCACTGAAATTGTTTTACATTATTTTTTTGCTGTAAAAGTGGTGTAAGATCTGTTTAGTAAGCCTGAAAAAACATTTGGCTTTTCTTTTTCTGATGGAATCTGACATTTTCTCGGTTTCATTGCATTTGTAAATATCTTTACTACTGCTTAATTTGCATCAATTTTCTTGTATTCTAATTGATCCTAGGATTCTTCTCAAGTTTTTCCTCCTCTTTTTCTATTGTATTTATTTTATCTGATTTCAAACTGAAGATGCATCTGATGTAAACAGATCCTCTGTTTTGAATACTGTACATAGTGCCTGATTTTGGCATCTACTGAGATAAAATTTAAAAAAAAAAAAAAAAACGAAACAAAGTTATCATTCATAAGTTGAAGTAGGTCTTGATAAGGTATTAACAGTACTCTATCTAGTATTATAAATGTCTAGTCAGCTTAAGTATATTTTACATAGTAAAGATAGCCTTGTAATAGGTGATTTCCTATGAGAATCGATTGAAACATAAAAATATTTAAAATTATGCCTAAGCAATCTAGTTTGAATGCTAAAGTCAGAAAGTTGCAAAAAATTAGGTTAAGCAAAATTACTACTCAAAATTTTTACTCAGAGATGATTCAATTCTTGGTATTTTTAACAAATTCGAAATGCGAGTAAAGTGCATAAAATCGCAGATTTTATTGGCAGCATATTAAAGAAAGATTCATTCTATGTGTTATTTCTAGTAATTTTTAATTGCAAGCCAGTAAAAAGTTGCCAGACAGGAGTCAGTAATTTAGTACTGGATATATAAAAGTAGAGATACAGTAGTTAAACACAAGCTCCATCTTTTATGGCGACCACTGTAATACATAGTTGCAATTCCGCAGTAAAAATTTCTATGTCACGATCAATATGAAAACCCAGTTGGCATGGTATTTTTCATACGCTACAAAATTCCATTTCCATGTTCCATGCTGAAGTCTCAAGCTTATATAGCTGAATAGAAAATAAATATTATTTACATTAATATTATTTATTAAGTAAATGTTGATCGAATCTTAAAAAAAAATTTATTTTTATAAATATAAAAATATTTATTTTTTATATAATTTTTATTGTTATTTGTATTTATTAGAAGTAAGTTTATAATTCAAAATTTAGGTAATGTTATTTCTAAAGGTAAATGATATTTATCATGATTAAACACTAATCTCAGTAAGATTAGAAAAAAAAACTATATCGGGAGAATTACCACAACAGTTTAACAAATTATTTGACTGTAAAAGATTACAATTTGTAGAGTAATCTGTGAGTAGCAGCATTTTTAACATTTAAATTTGGATGATAACATTTAACAAAAGAAAAATTGTTAGGTTTTCCCATGTAAAACCTGGCACATTAAAGCCACCTAGTAATAATAATTTAACTTTGGCTGCACTATTTATGTGTGTGGTAAGTGGTGAATTAGAGATACAAACTATTTTAATTTTATAAATTATACAAAAAAATACATAAACATATTTATTTTGTAGCATTCATTTTTTTGTTTTTTTATTACAGCAAGTAGATGTAGTACATCTGAAAGAGGAACCACTGGATATTAATGATGAGATTCCAAAAGATCCTTTAGCGCTTGAAGAGACCAACTTAGTTAAATCAGAAAATTTAAAAGTTGAAAATGAAGAGGTAAGTGCTTTGATTATGCATACAGTGGAACACCAATTATCCAGATGCACCTTTGAAAACCCAAAGCTGGATAATTGGAAAAGACTTTTTAAAAAAGTTTGTTATATATAGTGGACATATTCCATTGTTTAATGGGTAATGCAGTAAGTAAAAAAAAAAATTAAGTATTTCAGTAAAGTTAAAAAAAATCAGAATATATGTACAATGTAAGAAAAAAAAGTGGTTAAGTACTATGTGTAGAAATTTGCGTGTGTTATAATTAGTTTAACAGGCCTGTATATATACATATATATGTTTTTGCCAAATCAATTGCAAAAAAATCAGTTAAGAAATCCTGTAAAATTAAAGATCGATAAAAAATTCTTGTTGAAGCAAAATTTATTTGAATAGTGTTTAAATTTTTCAAATGTATTAGTTTTTTTTTTAAATTGCCTAGTCTAGATTTAAGTAGTCCAGTTAGTTAAGTCATCTGGAAAATTGGCGTACCGCTGTATCATTTCATTATTTTTGCCCAATATGTAAATTTTGGATTACATACAGTTCATTTAAGTCGTATTTATATTTAGCTCACCGACTGGTCTAGCAGTTAACTCGTCACAAATCAGTTGTTTAACAGCTGATTCCAAAGTTGAAGTTTCTCAGGTTTAAATCCTTGTAAAAGTTAGTTACTTTTATATGGGTTTAAAAAGTAAACATTGGATACAGATGTAATTTGGTGGTTGGGGTTTAATTAACCGTACATCTCTGGAATTGTCAGCCTGAGTGTACAAGACTACACATTGTTTATATGACATACATATCATCTTCATCTCATTGGACCATGGTGAGGTTGCTTTATTGTTCACTAGTTGAACAGATCGCAAGTAAATTTATATAAAAAAAATTTGATGTGGACTCCCTTGTATGCCTATTAAATTACATTTACACATTTTATTTTTTTTATTGAATTATTCATCGTAAAAGTTTTTTACAATGTTTTTTACAATTAATAGTAAGATTTGACCTGATGTGCCTTCCTGTAAGATACAAATATCTCATTAATTAAATTTTTTTTGGCTATAACTCTACCTAATGAAAATAAGTACCACTTATATCTTTGAAAAGCTCTCAATGAGGGCTTATTACTGCAGTTAAGAAAAACTCCAAAATCCAAATTTCATAGATTTATTTGACACTTGTCAATAGCAATGAAAAGGGGAAGTGCACAATTAGTTGTTACAACAGCCCTAAATCCAAAATTTCAACATCCTATGGTTAATCGTTTTTGAGTTATGTATGTTAAATATATATGTATGTACAGATATTACGTTAAAACTAGTCAAAATGGATATTTCTACTGCAATCTGAAAATGGAGATTTTTCGCAATCACAATATTTCCTTTACTTTGTATAAGGAAGTAAAAAATTAAAACAATTTTCTTTTTTTGTTGGCTTATTTTTGTCTTAATTCTTTGATCTTTGTCATTTTTCAGAGACAGAGATATTTAATTGTATCTTTTATAATACTGTTTTTAATCCCTAAACTTATTTTAGCAGGAAATCATATAATTATGCACTTTTTTCCACTAAAGCCTTTTCTTTTGTCAATATTTTCCTGTATAAAGTGTAGTATCAAATCTTGGCACTCCCTCAAAAAGTCAGATCATTATCTGGTGCTTGTAAGTATGAATCGTGTAGACCTATATTTAGAAAATTAAATATCTTACTCTATCCTTTAGTTTGTATTTATGAATGTGCCATCTTAGTTAAAAAAAATTATTACTTCTTAAAAAATTATATCCATCTACACCAGACAACAGTATTGTTTTTTGTATAACACAACACAATAGTACATCTTGCAAGACACCACCATATTGTTCTTCTGAATTGGTGACCCGTTTGAAAAATCTTCCCACCTATCAAAATAAAATTTAAAAAATTTTCTTTTATGGAAACAACATTCCTCTGCCGATGAATTTTTAAATAATACTAATTACAAAAAAAAAAAATAAATACGTTTTTCTGCATTTTGATCAGCATGCACATAAATGTGTACTCAAAGTAATTTTCAATGGACCCTCTGAATTGTGAATTTACCTTTTTGTGATTTTTTTATGTTTACATATGTGTTTCATATAAACAATTAATATAGATTTTAATTACATCTATTTTTTTCTTATAATTTGTTTTTCTATTAATTTATGATGTGATTTATGTGATGGTATTATTAAGTTTCAATAAGAATAAAACAAATTATTTATTGCATATTAATATAGTTTCACATTTTGTAAGGCTTTTACTTTTTTTTTTTATAAGGAATCTGAGATTTCATTGAATGATAAAGGTTCATCAAAGCTTAATCTTAATGTGGAAACTAATGAACTTCAAATAAATGATAAGTATTTACACACGGTGAGCACAGAAGAAATGGGATTTTATCTGGATAATGTAAGTATTAGTTATTGGATATTTTTTTAACAAATATGATTTGTCTCTTGTTAATCTCATAACTGTGTATGTATATATAATAAGAGATATTTTACTTCAAAGAGATTAATAAAGATAATTTTAATAGGTCAGCTATACACTTATAAATTAAATTCACTACGTTTCAACTTTATTCCCTAAACTTCCTCAGGTGATAATACACATTCATACACACATCATACAGGATTCTCTTGCTTACTGAGAAATTAACTGATCTACTCATCCTATATAACAGTATTTTGTCCCCACCCTTATTGCAAAAGATACCGTACATGCAAGGAAATAACAGATATATAAATATAATACTAAGGCGTATAATAACAGAATCAAAATGAGAGTATATGATAATAGAAAATAATATAAATGGTCATAGACGCATCAAAAAAATTCATGCAGTGTGATCATAAAGATAAAATCATAATACTTAATACTGATAAAAGTAATAAAACATTTATCTCGACAATAAAGATTATTCAACAAAAATGGAAAATATGTTAAATAAAACCACATATGTAGAAATAAAAAGGCATCTGACCAATAAATTACAGCTAAAAAATAATAAAATAGCCAAAAAGTTGTCTGCACATGGGCATATAACAAAAGAAAAAATTGAAAATAAGTATTAATAATGCCATAACCCCCAGAATTTACGGTCGAATAAAAATTATCCTATAAGATCTAGTAAACTGCATACAAAGTCTGACAAAAGTTATCCAAATTTTTGGTTAAAATTTTACAGCAAATAATTGGAAAAAATAAATACAACATCAAAGATTCATGGGTATTTCACATGAAATAACATGTAACTAATAGCCATGAACCACAAATTAATTTCATTGGATGTAATTTCATTATATACCAGCACTCCAAAGAATTTAGTGATTGAAACAATAGAAAGCAAATGGAATGAAATTGAAATAAATAAAAAAAATAATTAAAATTAAACAAACATAATTTATAGAATGTATAATAAATATGTGCATAGATAATAAGTATTTTAAATTTAATAAATAAATTGTATGAACATTGTTACGGTTTAGCAACAGTGTCACCAATCTTAGCCTGCGTAGCAAACCTAACTATGGCATATTTAGGAAATAAAGTAATAGAAAAATTAAATTCCAAGATAAAAGATATGTAGATGACATTCTATTATGCGCACATAAACAGAATATTGATTTAAAAGAGTAGAAGCCCATAAATATAGAAAAAAAAGTAAGTGACAGTACTTGCAAAACATACAATAAACACTTGTTTCAACAGCACCAAAATATTGGTCAAAGAACAAAATACACATAAAAGGACCACTCTAGAAATAATATACATCAAGAAAAATATAAACGCTGTCAACAATACAACAGCAACATATACGTTAATTAATTTAAAAAATCAACAAAAAACATCATATATTATAAATTTAGTTTTAAGAAAAATAATGTTTAATGTTGTAATTTTTGAGAAAAATATGTGCATTGTAAAGGTTTCTGTACATAGGAAATAGCAATAAGGTTATTTAAAGGGATACATATTATCTAAAGATAAGATGAGTCTAGGGTGAGTAGGCAGATCTATCATAACAAGGATGGGAACAAAAAATCGTTTTGTAGGATGGATTGATCAGTTAATTTCTCAGTATGCAAGAGAATTCAGTATGAATGTGTATTGTCACCTGAGGAAGCTTAGAGAATTCTAAGTGAAACGAAGTGAATTCAATTTATAAAAATTTTGTACAGTTTGGTTAACCCAAGAGATTTAATAAAGATAATATTTTTAAGTAAAATATGTCTTGTTATTGTATTTAATTCTATCCAATCAACCGGAAGTTAGTATTTTATTAATATATTTTTTCTATTTCAGTGTGTTCTGTTATTATATTATATTATATTATATTTTTTATAATATATTATATTCATTTTTTTGTACATATTTAGTGGCTTTTTACAATATACCATATTTAATAATGTTGTAATTGAAATAATTTTACATTAATTCATAATTATCTTTTAATTATTGGTATTTTTAATTTACAGGTTGCTATCAATAAAGGAACCATCAAGGGAAGTACTAAAAAAAATAGTAACTTTTGTCAAAACTCTCTTATTCATGATAATGATTTAAAAACGCACCTTATTACACGTAACAAAGAGAAAAATTATATTTGTAACTTCTGCCAAAAGGTTTTTAATCATCTTTCTAATTTAAAAGTCCATATTAATTTACACACCAAAGAGAAAAGTTATGTCTGTAACATTTGTCAGAAGTCTTTTAATCGAAGTGCTTCTTTAAAATTACATTTAAATATTCATACTAAGGCGAAAAATTATATTTGTAACGTTTGTCAAAAGTCATTTAATCATAGGTCTACCTTGTATTCTCATAGAAATACTCATACCAAGGTGAAAGATTATATTTGTAACTTTTGTCAAAAGTCATTTAATCATAGTGCTACTTTAAAATCGCATTTAAATACTCATTCGAAGGAGAAAAATTATGTTTGTAGCTTTTGTCAAAAGTCATTTAATCGTAGAGATGTTTTAAGGAGACATCTTAATATTCATACAAAAGAGAAAAATTATGTTTGCAACTTTTGTCAGAAGTCTTTTAATCGAAGTTCTACTTTAAAATCGCATTTAAATATTCATACTGAGGAGAAAAATTATATTTGTAACTTCTGTCAAAAAATGTTTAATCATTATTCTAATTTAAAGGTGCATATTAATTTACACACAAAAGAAAGGAATTATGTTTGTAACATTTGTCAGAAGTCATTTAATCATAGTTCTACCTTGAATTCTCATTTAAATACTCATACCAAAGTGAAAGATTATATTTGTAACTTTTGTCAAAAGTCATTTAATCATAGTGCTACTTTAAAATCACATTTAAATATTCATACGAAGGAGAAAAATTATGTTTGTGGCTTCTGTCAAAAGTCATTTAATCGTAGAGACGTTTTAAAGAGGCATCTTAATATTCATATAAAAGAGAAAAGTTAAGTTGGCAAATTTTGTCAGAGGTTTTTTGATCGAAGTTTTGCTTTAAAATTACATTTAAATATTCACTACGACATTGAAAATTAATCCACTTTTGCAAGCGATTAAAATGAGAGGTTTTTCCGTAAGGCCTTTTTTACAAATTTTTTTTTTTTCAGGGGGTATATCAGTAATTGTGAACTATTATCAGTTGAATCTGTGACATGGTGACAAAATAATGATAAACTCAAAGTTGTAGAGACAAATTAAAAATACACTACACTCAGGTTCCAGTAAACTTAAAGAAATTATCATTATATAAACTTTAAATAACAGAAACATAAAAATTGAATACAAGAACAAAAGTGTGATCATAAGAAAAGATTTAAGGGTTTTACTAGAACTGAGAAGACAATGGTTATTCAGTGGTAGTCCCTCTGTTAACCAACTTAGTCGGGACCAACGGTTAATTGGTTAAACAAAAAAAATCTGTTAAACTGAAGAATTTTTTTTATAAATAAGAGATACTGTAGATAATATTTCTTGTACAGTACTAACCAATATTTAAGCTTTTGTGCTAATACTGTAACAATACATTTTAGTGAAGGCATATAATGTTTTAATGAAGGAATACATTTTTTTTGTATCAGATATACTTTTGAGTATGGTAACCCTATTAAAACTACAATAATTGCATAGGTAAAGTACGATGTAGGATGTACAGTACTGAAATTTACTTTATTGGTTTCATTGTAATACTGTACTGTGTGCATTTTATTTTGAACACTGCTTTTTATAATACTTTAATTTTCAATTTTGTACAATACACTTTGTTAAAAAAAACAATGACTACAGAATGAGGTTGTACTGTATCGTAATTGAAACTATTCAATCAATTACTTTTGTTTTAAATAATTTGTTATTTTTGTGTGCACTTTGCTTTGACGTGTAGTCGCTCCATTTTTTCATTTGTAGAACATTGTAATGCGTGTCATTAGGTTATTTTTCAACTAACACAAAGCATTGTTAAAAATCTTTTTGCTTCTGTACACTGTATTTTTATTTCGTCTTAGGCTATATCACATTCTTCATCGTTTTCCACATTAGTTTGATTTTATCTTCTTATAACTTCAATAATATCGTCATTCATAATTTCATTTCTAATAGCTCTTAACTGCATATCCATTCATTCACATCATTCGTATCTAAAAATACTGTGGTTTCCATGTTTAGCTCCCTCAAACCATTTAAAATTCCATGTTTCTAATATCTTCTGGGTCTGGATTTTGCATGTCATCAACATCATTACTGCTATATATGCCACAAATTCTTGCAGAAGATGTTTCTAGCACTTATAGCAGATGATATTTCGTTCTGCCCCACGGCTACATTGTAAATTATGTCTCTAATTGAAATTTTTTAAATTAAATTAGGCAAAATTATTTCTTCCTTTTTTCTAGAATTGAAGATAAAAATTTCTTCCAGCATTGCCTCTTTTATAATTCTATAACCCCTTGGATCAAGGGCACACATTAGGCGGTAGACATTAGGGTTGGTCATTAGGCGGTAGAAACTTGAACTCTAATGTTGTCTTCTGCAAGCACGTCAGAAGAAGGATGAGACTAAACATTGTTGAGGAGTAGGTACAGTGTTTTCAGATAAATTTGATTATCTTAATTGTCATTTTACTTCAGGAATGAATTCATGATGAAACCGTTGTTTAAATAGCAAAGCTATTCCGTGCTATTTCTGTGCTGTATATTACACCAGTAATGTCTTTTTATTAATGTTTTCAGCACTCGTGGATTTTTAAACTTTCCTACTAGAAAAAGTGGAAGTTATAAAACAGTTCAACGTATCAGTGTTGAAATTAATGTCAAGAGACAACAGTTTAAATTGTTTATGTTTAGGCTAGCTGAGGAAATTTACAAGTCAGGCGTGGTGTCATATTGCAGTATATGAAGTCTGTACCGTATTTTACATTTCATAAAAATCTTTTCTTTGCATGTGGGCTTGATGGGGTACTTTATAGGTATAGAGGGCTTAATTATATTAAATTATATAAATTTAATTATAAATATAATAAAAAGTTTAAAAACGAATTATTTAAAAAAAAATTAGAGGGTTGTTTAACTCGAAGAGTCAGTTAAATGGTAATGTTAGGGGATTTGGCGGTTAACCCAGAGAGTTAAGTGGGGGATGGTTAACAGGGAGACTATAAACTTTTCATTACATTGACCACTATATGACAAATTAATTATACAGTGACTGCATATGAGTAATGATTATAGTGTTGCATATAGGTGTGGCTGCGTTGTGAATTGGCACTGATGCAAGGAACATCACTCACCAGAATTGTACTCACTTGCAAAATGGTAACATTTGTTTATTCATCCCTTTAAAGCTAACTTTAAAAAGTAAATTTTTCAGGAGAGAATTTTTTTTGTAAAATTTACAGAGCACTTCTGCAAAGAATATGTGGTATTATTCTATTAGTATCATTGTTGCACTTAGCGCGTTCCATTTTAACTGTATGTATATATTGTTAGTAAAATATATGTATATATATATATATATACTTAACACTAATCAGCGTGCTTAGTTATAATAAATGGTTATTAACTAATGTATCTGCTACATCTTGCCTATGTGGTAACATCTGATACTCCCAGTAATACTGCTGAGGCATAATTCCTTTATTGCAAAGCAATTACAAATTGTTACACTTAACACAGGAATAGGAAGTAAATTTCATATAAACTTTTGGGTGTAAGGATTTAGTGGAACATCTTGGTGCCCAAATCTTTACCTAATGTTACCGTGCTGTGTCACTATAAGATGTTTTAATTTTTAAATATTTTCATTATTAAAAAAAGTAACTGTAGTATTTTGAAATATAATTTTAATCCATCGTATTTATTAGTTGAATTAGGAAATAATATCTCTCTGACAGACTTCCAGTCTTTGAATTCCTTGTGATTCACTGTTGTCACTTTATTTAGATAAGGGTTTATTCCGGTTGATGTCGGCCATTCAGATTGTACCCAAATCACTTTCTTGTTTTTTTTAACTAATTATGTGCATGGACTGAGTCCATTACATATACTGGCGTGTGTGTGTGTCCGGGTAACAGATAATTAATTGAAATTAGTTTTATAGAATTAGATAATTGTAGGAATGTATAAAGCATTGAAATTACTTGTTGGTTTTTGTTTTGCCCCGGGCAATTGTCACAATGCAAGGCCAGATTTTTAAATTACCTTCTGTGTCTAGTTTACTACAAATTAAGGATAACAATGCGGCTGTATTAAAATGGCCAGATCAAAATTATTTAAGACAAATACAACACTGTTTATAGAGGATGATACACATGTATACAAATAAGAATTCCCTTCCAGAACAACTACGTCAGTGTCAGGCCTACTAAAATTATTTAAATTATTTGCATCTTCAAATGGAAAATAATTACTTGGGCCTGCTATTATTTTCAGAGAATAACAATGTTCCTGAGTTGTTTACTTGGATTAGCGCATCACAATTATTTTCACTCTTTTAACTACAGAAATCTGCTCTGTTGTTTGTGGAGATTGGTTCCAGTGCATTAAACTTAGCATATTTTTCTCTCTTGTAACTTTTCTCTCATAAGAAACTCTCTTGTTTTTTTTTCTGTATTTCTTCAGAGGATGTATGAGGATGATATGTATATGAATGTAATTGAAGTGTAGTCTTGTGCAGTCTCAGGTCGACTATTCCTGAGATGTGTGGTTAATTGAAACCAAACCAACAATGAATCCACCGAGTTTGTCTAGTGAATGCGTCTTCACAAATAGCTGATTTTGAAGTCGAGAGTTCCAACATTCAAATCCTATTAAAGGCAGTTACTTTTATACGGATTTGAATACTAGATCGTGGATACCGGTGTTCTTTGGTGGTTGGGTTTCAATTAACCACTTATCTCAGAAATGGTCAACTTGAAACTGTACAAGTCTATACTCTTATATCATCCTCTAAAGTAATACCTGATGGTGATTCCTGGAGGCTAAACAGGGAAAAAACCAGCAACAAACGCCGGTATCCACAATCTAGTATCAGATCCATTTAAAAGTAACACTACCTTTACTAGGATTTGAAACTAAAACCTTTACTATCTCTGTTACTACTGTTACTCTCTGTCAAAAAAATAAACTCCCAATAAATTCAAATTAAAGTTTATACTACTAAAAGAAAATTTTAATTTAAAAAAAAATACAATTTCAATACATAAGAACTAATAAAATACAATTTTATTATTATACACTTATAGACTAATAAGACAACAGCTATGAAAAGAATTCATCCCAGTGAAGAAAAGAAACATGAAACAATAAGTATTAACAAATATAAAAAACATTCATTTTTAACAATTATAAAAAAAATACATAAATATTATAGAAATCAGAATATAATAAAATTAAAATTGTATCATGTTATGATCACAATTTGCATTTATTGATGATACACGATTACTAAAGAAACAGTCTTTGTACATCCTTTGATTGCAAATGTTACACTTGTCTTGGGTGGCTTTTTTGTTTTTAATATTGCTTAGACACGACTAAATTTCTTGACTTTTTGTCTTTTTTCAGACACTAGAGTGGTATGCACTCATTTAATCTGAGATATTAATGAATGCGTCTCCTTGGTTGTAGTAAAGAAGAGCTTCTGGTTTTTTTTGACTTCTTTACTGTTCCTCATTACAGTTGTCATAATGTCAACATGCTTAGTAGTAATTAGCAACACATCCAATCTATCTTTTCATTTAACCTTCTACCATCACAATGATCCGCGTGCTTCTGCGAAAATATGTTGGTATCTGATTGCCTCCCTTCATAGTCTTATGCTACACTCTTGTGAAAAAAATTTCAAAAAATTACAGTATATTAAAGAGATTTAACAGATTCTGACAAAAAAAAAAACATCACGATTGGATATTTTTTATGCCTGTAACAACAAAAAAATTGAAACTGTACAAAAATTAAGATAATTTATTTGCAGAATATTTTTTGCACATTTCTACCGCATTTTTTATTAGTGAAATTTTTTCTTTTGCTTTGTGTTTATGAAACATAGTTTGTTGATTTAAAAAATAATGCTTTCAAGCAAATCGGTTGAAAATTAGGCAAAATATGATGAAAAACCCTTGTCATAAATCACAGATTAGTAACATCTGTGAAAGTAGATTCAGAAAACTTTGTTTTATAAAAATCCCCACCACTGAAAAGGCTATTCAGATTGACAAAAAATGTACTTACATTTCTGAGAAAAAGATGGTCATATTCTTTCTAGTCTAAATAAATGTAAAATGTTTTTACATTGTATAAACGTCGTTAAAATTGTGTAACAAAACTGATTCCTTTGTGAATATAAAACAAAATAACCAACTTAGATGCTATATAAAATCATTTTGTAACAGCGTTTTAAAACTGACGCCGTACATAACCAGTTCCAAGACTAAATTATCTGAAAAGGTTAACAAAAACTTTACTCTTGTACTCTTATTTCTGTATTTTTTGTGCTATTATTTCACCTTTTCTTAATTCTGTATTAACCATAGTTGAAGGGTTGAATTTTCTATCTTCCTTATGGTTTTAGCAAATTATGTTTTTTTGTCAAGTAAGGAATCTGCCAAAAGTGTCCTTTCCATATTCATGTACAGACCAATGAACTCGTGCACAATTTTCTGCTCTTAGTAGCTTCTTTACCAGAATAGATTTTGTATGAAATCATATAATAGTCTTTCACATATGGTTGTGCATTATTATTTATACACAAATTGTTCCGCACAAGAATCTTCCCTTTCTAAACCACCCTGATATATTCTACAAATTGTTTATTGATGTGCTCTCCTATTCTATTCTCTACAAAACCAAGACTGCCATTCTTGTGGGGTTTTTTTCTGTTTTCCAGATGTTTTCAAATAATTTGTCTAATAGATTATGATCTAATATTTGTTTAATATATATATATTTATATATTTGTTTAATATATGTATTAATTACTTAATCATCATAATTTTAAAAGTGTGATTGGATGCGTTATTAATTTTTAGAGATCTGATTATATATTCTTTATTTCTTGTTTATTCAGGGACTTGAGTTTTCTAGTTTAGTTACTGGTTACAAACAGTTGAGCTTTTCTTTGATTTTTTTTTAGCAGCAAAATAATTTGTCAACATACTTTATTATTGCATATTTATATGACTTAACTTAAAAATATTTTTTTTCTTTTATTTGTATTTCATTTTTTATAAAATAATTTTCTTTGTGAAATAGACTTTTATTGTAATAAAAAGCTCACTTTATTTGAAGTTTAGTTTTAGAAATACATTTATAATATATAAATTGTGATTTTTTTTTATGATGTTAATAAATAAACATTTTGTTCATAATGTAAAAGATTTCAGAATTTTGTAATTTGATTTTTACTATGTCTGTGAAATCCAAACCGAAACTTGTGGATTAAACAATAGTTTGTATATTATTTATTTTATTTTAAAAATATTGATTAATTTTCAAATGTACATCCAGTTATTTATTTTTTAATGTAATAAACAAAGTTGCACAGTAAACAGGTTTCTTCTTTATTTTAAATGTACATCATTCCTTTTATTAAGTCTGTTATTTATCTTGTAGTGGTTATGATGATTAAAACTGAATTACAGCTACCCATTTTGCCCAACCTACATGGTGAGATTGGTATAGTGGGTGGCGTATTTCTGTGCACTTAGGCTGACAGATGGCTTACCATGCTATTAATTATACTGAACGGTGACAATGTATTGTATTGCATACTATGTAAGTATATACGGAGCTATGAGATGTTTTTTAAAGGTATGACTAATTGTTCCACCCATCTTGTCAGTCTTATCTCTTGCAGACAATGTGTACAGCTATATTAATGCGTGTCTACATCCAGGTTTGGGGTTTGAAATCTCAGGTTGGTTTTGAATTTTTTAACACAATATATATTACTTGTAAGTGCCTGCAAATATTTCTCAGCCTGTGTCGATTTAAATAAATAAACGTAAAAATATCTTTTGCATTTTAAAATGTTTTTCAGTCAATGTCTTAAAAATTGTTTTTAGTGTGTCCCAAACCAATGTGGTTTGAGTGTGGTGGCCTGATATAAAAAAATAATTGTTTTGAGGTTGTAGCATTTATAAAAATTTCATTTTTCCGTGTTTAATGGTCAAATAGTTATTACTGTGTGTGGTGGTTACACTGCCTATACTCATTTTTTACACGTAAAAAATAAAGTAAAATTATAATTAATTTTACTTTATTTTCTTGTTTAGGTATTTATGGATATTAAAGATAATTTGTTGCTGCAGCATTTTTTTTTTATGTTTTGACTAATTTTCTTTACTCCAGTCCATTTTTTTCCACAGCCATATTTTTCTATTTCTTAATGTATTGAAAATTAATTTTCTAAACAGATCCTGATTTAAAAAACATTCTACAATTCATTCCTGTTTGTGATCCTTTTTAATTGCTTCAATCTAATTATATTGGTTTTTCTTTCGGCAGAATTTTGTTAATTTTTTTCAGTATTATAATATTCATTAAAAAGATGACATAAGAAACAGTATTTTTTCTTCTCGAAGCCTAGTAAACATTTTCGTATTTTAATAGAATTACAATTGCTGGAAAATATTCATGTTCAATAATGACAAATTCATAAAATATTAGCAGTTTATATCTATACAATCGAAGAAATCAATTATAAATAAAAAAGTGGGGTATATTTTTTATTTTTTAGATGAATGATTTATAGTTCATACTTTTTCCCACAAAAATGGTTTTGTCATAGATTGATCTGTATATAGAGGTACAGAAGTATATAGTTGGGTTCTATTTACTGTATTTTTCTGTATTACAATTAATAAAACATCAGTGAGATATTAGGAGTTTATAATCTGTACAATCTGATATATCAAAATAATAAATAAAAAATTGGTGGTAGTTTTTTGCAAAAATGGATGTACGATACCTTTTTTCAACCAAAGTTGTCATAGGTCTCTCTCAGTAAGAGTTGAGTAATACATAGAAATACATTTTGATGCTATTTATATTACAATAGAATTATGATGGATTAATGGTTTGCTGGAAACCGATTAATGTTCAGTATTTACTGAGTGAGCTCAAGGTTTGCCTTGTACCAGGACGGGTTTGTTGTGCTATCCAACCAGGTATCAGATTTACCAATAAGTATCTTAGCCTGAGATCGGGTTTAATGCACTGTGGTCCATTCCAAATGCTGAGAAGTGGTAGCTTCTGTTCTGTGTACTTAATAAAATAAACAGATGACATACCCACATAATGCATGCTATTAATAAAATGTTAACTAATTTTTCTGATATGAGAATTAGAATAACCTGACAAACTTGTTTACCTCCACCACACCAGAACTACGCAGTGGTTTTTGTTAACCAGTAGTACTCAGGCAGGTAAGTAGGGAAGAATTAAACAGGGAAGAAGAGGATATTCAAAAATATTGAGAAGCCCTTTTCCTCTTTCACACATGTAGTCTGCAAACAGTCCTATAGAAAATTCAGTTACCTTCAAACTCGAAGCAGCATATCACTGATCTAAATAAATATTAAGTAAATATTATAATAAATTGAAATTATTTTTACTTCAGATTATAAGAAGCTGACAGAGTACAGTGTTAAAGCCATCCGTATATCTAATGATTAATTTACAAAACATACTTAAAAATGATGGATTAAATATATAAATATTAAAATTCTGGATAAATGCTTTGTTGTAGGAATTAAAATAATTTCACATTTCATTAGAATGTATGTGATGCCACTTCATTATTTAATAAATTAAAAACAAATGAATATTAATGTATTTGTGGTGGAAGTTAAAAAAATTCAAAACAATATTAAAAATTGGGGATAGTTTTTTTGCAAAAATGGATGTACGATACCTTTTTTCAACCAAAGTTGTCATAGGTGTCTCTCAGATAAGAGTTGAGTAATACATAGAAATACATTTTGATGCTATTTATTTTACAATAGAATTATGATGGATTAATGGTTTGCTGGAAACCGATTAATGTTCAGTATTTACTGAGTGAGCTTGATTTTGAAAACCTTTGATTTTTTTTCCAAGAAAAACTTCATTTATAACATATGTTATGTTTAATGTAAAGTTAAAAGAATTAAATTATAAGGTTCCAGTTTTTCTTTGAAATGAGTGGATCAGTTGAGGAACAATAAGATTACATTCTTTTTTTTTTGTCTTCAGTCATTTGAATGGTTTGATGCAGCTCTCCAAGATTCCCTATCTAGTGCTAGTCGTTTCATTTCAGTATACCCTCTACATCCTACATCCCTAACAATTTGTTTTACATATTCCAAACGTGGCCTGCCTACACAATTTTTTCCTTCTACCTGTCCTTCCAATATTAAAGCGACTATTCCAGGATGCCTTAGTATGTGGCCTATAAGTCTGTCTCTTCTTTTAACTATATTTTTCCAAACGCTTCTTTCTTCATCTATTTGCCGCAATACCTCTTCATTTGTCACTTTATCCACCCATCTGATTTTTGACATTCTCCTATAGCACTGCATTTCAAAAGCTTCTAATCTTTTCTTCTCAGATACTCTCATCGTCCCAAGTTTCACTTCCATATAAAGCAACACTCCAAACATACACTTTCAAAAATCTTTTCCTGACATTTAAATTAATTTTTGATGTAAACAAATTACATTTCTTACTGAAGGCTCGTTTAGCTTGTGCTATTCGGCATTTTATATCGCTCCTGCTTCGTCCATCTTTAGTAATTCTACTTCCCAAATAACAAAATTCGTCTACCTCCATAATCTTTCTCCTCCTATTTTCACATTCAGTGGTCCATCTTTGTTATTTCTACTACATTTCATTACTTTTGTTTTGTTCTTGTTTATTTGCATGCGATAGTTCTTGCGTAGGACTTCATCCATGCCGTTCATTGTTCTAAATCCTTTTTACTCTCGGCTAGAATTACTGTCATCAGAAAATCGTAGCATCTTTATCTTTTCACCTTGTACTGTTACTCCGAATCCAAATTGTTCTTTAACATCATTAACTGCTAGTTCCATGTAAAGATTAAAAAGTAACGGGGATAGGGAACATCCTTGTCGGACTCCCTTTCTTATTACGGCTTCTTTCTTATGTTCTTCAATTGTTACTGTTGCTGTTTGGTTCCTGTACATGTTAGCAATTGTTCTTCTAGCTCTGTATTTGAACCCAAATTTTTTTAAAATGCTGAACATTTTATTCCAGTCTACGTTATCGAATGCCTTTTCTAGGTCTATAAACGCCAAGTATGTCGGTTTATTTTTCTTTAATCTTCCTTCTACTAATAATCTGAGGCCTAAAATTGCTTCCCTTCCCTTGTCCCTATACTTTTCCTGAAACCAAATTGGTCTTCTCCTAACACTTCTTCCACTCTCCTCTCAATTCTTCTGTATAGAATTCTAGTTAAGATTTTTGATGCATGACTAGTTAAACTAATTGTTCTGTATTCTTCAAATTTATCTGCCTCTGCTTTCTTTGGCATCATGACTATAACACTTTTTTTGAAGTCTGACGGAAATTCCCCTTTTTCATAAATATTACACACCAGTTTGTATAATCTATCAATCGCTTCCTCACCTGCACTGCGCAGTAATTCTACAGGTATTCCGTCTATTACAGGACCCTTTCTGCCTTCTAATGCTCTCTTAAATTCAGATCTCAGTATTGTTTCTCCCATTTCATCCTCCTCAACTTCCTCTTCTTCCTCTATAACACCATTTTCTAATTCATTTCCTCTGTATAACTCTTCAATATATTCCACCCATCTATCGACTTTACCTTTCGTATTATATATTGGTGTACCATCTTTGTTTAACACATTATTAGATTTTAATTTATGTACCCCAAAATTTTCCTTAACTTTAATGTATGCTCCGTATATTTTACCAATGTTCATTTCTCTTTCCACTTCTAAACACTTTTCTTTAATCCACTCTTCTTTCGCCAGTTTGCACTTCCTGTTTATAGCATTTCTTAATTGTCGGTAGTTCCTTTTACTTTGTTCATCACTAGCATTCTTATATTTTCTACGTTCATCCATCAGCTGCAATATATCGTCTGAAACCCAAGGTTTTCTACCAGTTCTCTTTATTCCGCCTAAGTTTGCTTCTGCTGATTTAAGAATTTCCTTTTTAACATTCTCCCATTCTTCTTCTACATTTTCTACCTTATCTTTTTTACTCAGACCTCTTGCGATGTCCTCCTCAAAAATCTTCTTTACCTCCTCTTCCTCAAGCTTCTCTAGATTCCACCGATTCATCTGACATCTTTTCTTCAGGTTTTTAAACCCCAATCTACATTTCATTATCACCAAATTATGGTCGCTATCAATGTCTGCTCCAGGGTAAGTTTTGCAGTCAACGATTTGATTTCTAAATCTTTGCTTAACCATGATATAATCTATCTGATACCTTGCAGTATCGCCTGGCTTTTTCCAAGTGTATATTCTTCTATTATGATTTTTAAATTGGGTGTTGGCAATTACTAAATTATACTTCGTGCAAAACTCTATAAGTCGGTCCCCTCTTTCATTCCTTTTTCCCAGCCCGTATTCACCCACTATATTTTCTTTCTTGCCTTTTCCAATGCTTGCATTCCAATCTCCAACTATTATTAAATTTTCATCTCCTTTTACGTGTTTAATTGCTTCATCAATCTCTTCGTATACACACTCTACCTCATCATCATCATGGGCGCTTGTAGGCATATAGACGTTAACAATCATTGTCGGTTTAGGTTTTGATTTTATCCTTATTATAATGATTCTATCGCTATGCGTCTTGAAATACTCCACTCTCCTCCCTATCTTCTTGTTCATCACGAAACCTACTCCTACCTCCCCATTATCTGACGCTGAATTAATTACTCTAAAATCACCTGACCAAACGTCGCCTTCCTCTTCTCACCGAACCTCACTAATTCCTACTATATCCACATTCATCCCATCCATTTCCCTTTTTAAATTTTCTAGCCACCAACCTTTTTTAAGCTTCTATCATTCCACGCTCCGACTCGCAGAATCTTATTTTTCAATCTTCTGGTGACCCCTTCCTTAGTAGTCCCCACCCGGAAATCCGAACGGAGGACTATTTTACCTCCGGAATATTTTACCAAGGAAGGCGCCTCCATGGCGCAGAGAGCCACATTTGAAAATGCAGAGAGCCACATTTTCTTGGAAAAAAAACAGCTGTAGTTTTCCATTGCTTTCAGCTGCGCAGTACTCTGAGGACTGAGCGATGTTGATATGGCCGTTTAAGTCATTGTGACTCATGCCCCTAACAACTACTGAAAGAGCTGCTGCCCTCTTTCAGGAATAATTATTAGTCTGGCTCCAACAGATACCTCTCCGATATGGTTGCACCTTCGGTCCAGCTACTCTGTATCCCTGAGCACTCAAGCCCCCTCACCAACGGCAAGGTCTCATGATTCATAGAGGAGCTTTACATTCTAGGGTAAGATAATGTAAGTATTCAAGAAAAAGAAAACACTACATTTTATAGATAAGGCTAATTCTATATATGGGACATACTTTTACAAACCGTACAGATTTGGTATAAAATTGATCGACACATTTTTGATTTAGCTAAAACTTTTTTTACGTGTTCTATACGACAAAAAAAGATATACCTATTCGAGGATTTTTTCTTTTCATTTTTTTGGAAAATAGAAAGGATTGAAAATGTAAGAATTTGGTGATTTTTGGCTGTTAGTCTATTTAAAATAAAATCATAACTCTGGTTCTATTTGAGCCAGAGTTATTTCTTTTTTTTTTCATTTTAAAGGTAAAAGAACGAGCTTTAATAAAAATGTATGTGAAAAAAAAATTATTTACAAATTGAAATTGTTATAAACAATTAAAATGTTTAAATAGATTACCACATCTAGCAAAATTGAAAGTGCTCTTTCACCATTATAATGCACCTGCACATATGTCTTGAGTAGTTGCAATTCAGACTTTTTTTTTTAACTTCTCGGCCTCCCTGGTTCAGTCCGACTTACAGGTATAGCTCAAACCAGAGGGGTGTCTGTTTCACTGACGAGTCTCCCCACCTACCAGCTGTATATCTGGCATGGCAGGTCAGCCCATCGGTCAGATCCATTATTATTTGCCCATTTGATGCCATGGCCAGACACAGCATCAGGTCTTTTCAACATTCATTTTAAAACCTAGCTACTCTCCTGGAGTCCCCAGCTGATAATTGAAACAGAGAAACTGACACCTAAGCATGCCAGCCCTCACAACTGGGGCTATCCACCCTTCCCTATTCTAAAAATCCCTCTGACGTTCCTCAATCTCCTTGGTCTGTAACACCTCTGAAGCAAATCTGTCAACTCGTTTCCAATTTTCTTCATTTTGCAGCATATAATCAATGATGCTTTCTGGTGTTTGATCAGAAATTCAGGCTTCGTTTTGTTTGTTCCTCCATCTATTACACAGGAAACTGTTTGTTCCACTGTGTCTTCTTGCTTACAGAACATATACTCTGATGTTGCATGTCTCCCAATTCAGTTGAGGTAAAACTCAAAATTACCATGTCCAATCAGAATTTGTGACATAATAATTGATCTCTCCGAATTTACAATAGCACCAGATGTCTATATTCTGGATCAATCTCTTCATCCACATGGCAGGCCCTCTCTCCCTCCACTTCTCTTTCCACTTGTTCATGAGTTTATCTCTGGCCTTCCTTCTCTCCATCCTGTTATAAATATTCGTCCTTTCTTCAACCTGCTGTGTTGATGTGACCACACACAATGCCGCATACAAAGCTGTTCAATAAGCCGAGGCAACCCCCAACAAAGCCCTATGGAGGACCCTGGTTACTCTTTTCATATTTTATTTAATTTGTAGTGTAGCACTCCAAACAGGAGCTGCATACAGGATTGATGAGGCAACAGCCGACACTATAACTTTCCTCTTGGATGCTCTGGGCGCTTCTCTGAGTACTTATTAAAATATTTAGGGCTTTAAGCATTCCTTTCGCTTTGTTACAATTTTCATCACATGTTCTCGGCCAGGACTATGTTTGTTGCCCAATTGGCTGACCGCTGCCTGCAATTCATTGAGTGTAAACCATCCGGTCTCACACTCATCTATATCCTTATGTTCTTCTTCAATGCAAGGAAAAAGAATCGTTGCCTGGTTCAGCACTTATTCTTTTGATAGAACTGACAGACATTTTCCGAAATGCTTTGTGATAATTTTATATGCATACATAATTTTCAACAGCTTTAACATATGGATCTCCTGATCTTCTCAATCTTTGTTTTTTCCACCTATTAGTTAAAGATTATTTCAGCAACAATGTAATCAGATAATGAAAGCCCATAAAATTAAAAAAAAAGACTTCACACTTTCACTCTTTTATAAGGGACATTGTTTCCACCATTCACCACCCTCAAAGATTATTTCAGCAACAATGTAATCAGAGTTGAAAAGAAAATAAAATTTAAAAAAAAACACAATTTCACTCTTCTATATGTGACGTTATTCCCACCATTCACCAACCACAAAGATTATTTCAGCAACAATGTAATCAGAATTGGAAAGCCAATAAAATTTAAAAAAAAGACAACACAATTTCACTCTTCTGTATGTGACATTATTCCCACCATTCACCACCCTCAAAGATTATTTCATTAAAAATGTAATCTGAATTGGAAACCTGATAAAATTTAAACCAATGACAACATACTTTCACTCTTCCTTATCTGACGTTGAACGCAATATTCAGCTCCCTCAAAGATTATTTCAGTAACAAAGTAATCTGAATTAGAAACCTGATAAAATTTAAACCAATGACAACATACTTTCACTCTTCCTTATGTGACGAACGCAATATTCAGCTCCCTCAAAGATTATTTCAATAACAAAGTAATCTGAATTGGAAACCTGATAAAATTTAAACCAATGACAACATACTTTCACTCTACCTTATCTGACGTTGAACGCAATATTCAGCTCCCTCACAGATTATTTCAGTAACAAAGTAATCTGAATTGGAAACCTGATAAAATTTAAACCAATGACAACATACTTTCACTCTTCCTTATCTGACGTTGAACGCAATATTCAGCTCCCTCACAGATTATTTCAGTAACAAAGTAATCTGAATTGGAAACCTGATAAAATTTAAACCAATGACAACATACATTCACTCTTCCTTATCTGACGTTGAACGCAATATTCAGCTCCCTCACAGATTATTTCAGTAACAAAGTAATCTGAATTGGAAACCTGATAAAATTTAAACCAATGACAACATACTTTCACTCATCCTTATCTGACGTTGAACGCAATATTCAGCTCCCTCAACGATTATTTCAGTAACAAAGTAATCTGAATTGGAAACCTGATAAAATTTAAACCAATGACAACATACTTTCACTCTTCCTTATCCGACGTTGAACGCAATATTCAGCTCCCTCAAAGATTATTTCAGTAACAATGTATACTGAATTGGAAACCTGATAAAATTTAAACCAATGACAACATACTTTCACTCTTCCTTATCTGACGTTGAACGCAATATTCAGCTCCCTCAAAGATTATTTCAGTAACAAAGTAATCTGAATTGGAAACCTGATAAAATTTAAACCAATGGCAACATACTTTCACTCTTCCTTATCTGATGTTGAACGCAATATTCAGCTCCCTCAAAGATTATTTCAGTAACAAAGTAATCTGAATTGGAAACCTGATAAAATTTAAACCAATGACAACATACTTTCACTCTTCCTTATCTGACGTTGAACGCAATATTCAGCTCCCTCAAAGATTATTTCAGTAACAAAGTAATCTGAATTGGAAACGTGATAAAATTTAAACCAATGACAACATACTTTCACTCTTCCTTATCTGACGTTGAACGCAATATTCAGCTCCCTCAAAGATTATTTCAGTAACAAAGTAATCTGAATTAGAAACGTGATAAAATTTAAACCAATGACAACATACTTTCACTCTTCCTTATCTGACGGTGAACGCAATATTCAGCTCCCTCAAAGATTATTTCAGTAACAAAGTAATCTGAATTGGAAACCTGATAAAATTTAAACCAATGACAACATACTTTCACTCTTCCTTATCTGACGTTGAACGCAATATTCAGCTCCCTCAAAGATTATTTCAGTAACAAAGTATACTGAATTGGAAACCTGATAAAATTTAAACCAATGGCAACATACTTTCACTCTTCCTTATCTGACGTTGAACGCAATATTCAGCTCCCTCAAAGATTATTTCAGTAACAAAGTAATCTGAATTGGAAACCTGATAAAATTTAAACCAATGACAACATACTTTCACTCTTCCTTATCTGACGTTGAACGCAATATTCAGCTCCCTCAAAGATTATTTCAGTAACAATGTATACTGAATTGGAAACCTGATAAAATTTAAACCAATGGCAACATACTTTCACTCTTCCTTATCTGACGTTGAACGCAATATTCAGCTCCCTCAAAGATTATTTCAGTAACAAAGTAATCTGAATTGGAAACCTGATAAAATTTAAACCAATGGCAACATACTTTCACTCTTACTTATCTGACGTTGAACGCAAAATTCAGCTCCCTCAAAGATTATTTCAGTAACAAAGTAATCTGAATTGGAAACCTGATAAAATTTAAACCAATGACAACATACTTTCACTCTTCCTTATCTGACGTTGAACGCAATATTCAGCTCCCTCAAAGATTATTTCAGTAACAAAGTAATCTGAATTGGAAACCTGATAAAATTTAAACCAATGACAACATACTTTCACTCTTCCTTATCTGACGTTGAACGCAATATTCAGCTCCCTCAAAGATTATTTCAGTAACAAAGTAATCTGAATTGGAAACCTGATAAAATTTAAACCAATGACAACATACTTTCACTCTTCCTTATCTGACGTTGAACGCAATATTCAGCTCCCTCAAAGATTATTTCAGTAACGAAGTAATCTGAATTGGAAACCTGATAAAATTTAAACCAATGACAACATACTTTCACTCTTCCTTATCTGACGTTGAACGCAATATTCAGCTCCCTCAAAGATTATTTCAGTAACAAAGTAATCTGAATTGGAAACCTGGTAAAATTTAAACCAATGACAACATACTTTCACTCTTCCTTATCTGACGTTGAATGCAATATTCAGCTCCCTCAAAGATTATTTCAGTAACAAAGTAATCTGAATTGGAAACCTGATAAAATTTAAACCAATGACAACATACATTCACTCTTCCTTATCTGACGTTGAACGCAATATTCAGCTCCCTCACAGATTATTTCAGTAACAAAGTAATCTGAATTGGAAACCTGATAAAATTTAAACCAATGACAACATACTTTCACTCATCCTTATCTGACGTTGAACGCAATATTCAGCTCCCTCAACGATTATTTCAGTAACAAAGTAATCTGAATTGGAAACCTGATAAAATTTAAACCAATGACAACATACTTTCACTCTTCCTTATCCGACGTTGAACGCAATATTCAGCTCCCTCAAAGATTATTTCAGTAACAATGTATACTGAATTGGAAACCTGATAAAATTTAAACCAATGACAACATACTTTCACTCTTCCTTATCTGACGTTGAACGCAATATTCAGCTCCCTCAAAGATTATTTCAGTAACAAAGTAATCTGAATTGGAAACCTGATAAAATTTAAACCAATGGCAACATACTTTCACTCTTCCTTATCTGATGTTGAACGCAATATTCAGCTCCCTCAAAGATTATTTCAGTAACAAAGTAATCTGAATTGGAAACCTGATAAAATTTAAACCAATGACAACATACTTTCACTCTTCCTTATCTGACGTTGAACGCAATATTCAGCTCCCTCAAAGATTATTTCAGTAACAAAGTAATCTGAATTGGAAACGTGATAAAATTTAAACCAATGACAACATACTTTCACTCTTCCTTATCTGACGTTGAACGCAATATTCAGCTCCCTCAAAGATTATTTCAGTAACAAAGTAATCTGAATTAGAAACGTGATAAAATTTAAACCAATGACAACATACTTTCACTCTTCCTTATCTGACGGTGAACGCAATATTCAGCTCCCTCAAAGATTATTTCAGTAACAAAGTAATCTGAATTGGAAACCTGATAAAATTTAAACCAATGACAACATACTTTCACTCTTCCTTATCTGACGTTGAACGCAATATTCAGCTCCCTCAAAGATTATTTCAGTAACAAAGTATACTGAATTGGAAACCTGATAAAATTTAAACCAATGGCAACATACTTTCACTCTTCCTTATCTGACGTTGAACGCAATATTCAGCTCCCTCAAAGATTATTTCAGTAACAAAGTAATCTGAATTGGAAACCTGATAAAATTTAAACCAATGGCAACATACTTTCACTCTTCCTTATCTGACGTTGAACACAATATTCAGCTCCCTCAAAGATTATTTCAGTAACAAAGTAATCTGAATTGGAAACCTGATAAAATTTAAACCAATGACAACATACTTTCACTCTTCCTTATCTGACGTTGAACGCAATATTCAGCTCCCTCAAAGATTATTTCAGTAACAAAGTAATCTGAATCGGAAACCTGATAAAATTTAAACCAATGACAACATACTTTCACTCTTCCTTATCTGACGTTGAACGCAATATTCAGCTCCCTCAAAGATTATTTCAGTAACGAAGTAATCTGAATTGGAAACCTGATAAAATTTAAACCAATGACAACATACTTTCACTCTTCCTTATCTGACGTTGAACGCAATATTCAGCTCCCTCAAAGATTATTTCAGTAACAAAGTAATCTGAATTGGAAACCTGATAAAATTTAAACCAATGACAACATACTTTCACTCTTCCTTATCTGACGTTGAACGCAATATTCAGCTCCCTCAAAGATTATTTCAGTAACAAAGTATACTGAATTGGAAACCTGATAAAATTTAAACCAATGGCAACATACTTTCACTCTTCCTTATCTGACGTTGAACGCAATATTCAGCTCCCTCAAAGATTATTTCAGTAACAAAGTAATCTGAATTGGAAACCTGATAAAATTTAAACCAATGACAACATACTTTCACTCTTCCTTATCTGACGTTGAACGCAATATTCAGCTCCCTCAAAGATTATTTCAGTAACAATGTATACTGAATTGGAAACCTGATAAAATTTAAACCAATGGCAACATACTTTCACTCTTCCTTATCTGACGTTGAACGCAATATTCAGCTCCCTCAAAGATTATTTCAGTAACAAAGTAATCTGAATTGGAAACCTGATAAAATTTAAACCAATGACAACATACTTTCACTCTTCCTTATCTGACGTTGAACGCAATATTCAGCTCCCTCAAAGATTATTTCAGTAACAAAGTATACTGAATTGGAAACCTGATAAAATTTAAACCAATGGCAACATACTTTCACTCTTCCTTATCTGACGTTGAACGCAATATTCAGCTCCCTCAAAGATTATTTCAGTAACAATGTATACTGAATTGGAAACCTGATAAAATTTAAACCAATGACAACATACTTTCACTCTTCCTTATCTGACGTTGAACGCAATATTCAGCTCCCTCAAAGATTATTTCAGTAACAATGTATACTGAATTGGAAACCTGATAAAATTTAAACCAATGACAACATACTTTCACTCTTCCTTATCTGACGTTGAACGCAATATTCAGCTCCCTCAAAGATTATTTCAGTAACAAAGTAATCTGAATTGGAAACCTGATAAAATTTAAACCAATGACAACATACTTTCACTCTTCCTTATCTGACGTTGAACGCAATATTCAGCTCCCTCAAAGATTATTTCAGTAACAAAGTAATCTGAATTGGAAACCTGATAAAATTTAAACCAATGACAACATACTTTCACTCTTCCTTATCTGATGTGTAACGCAACATTCTTCTTCCTCAAAGTTTGTTTCAGTAACAATGTATACTGAATTCCACTACAGTACAGATTTTAATAGTATTTCTTACCTTATTATTATTTCTTCATTTGTACATCAAAAGTGCTTTTCCCTCATCGTCAGTTATCAAAAATAAAAACTTTAAAATTACACATTAAAAATTAAAATTATCGCATACATAGTATAAAATATGCAGTAAAAAATTAAACATTCTTAATAACATCAAATTTTCTAAAAATGCCTGTGGGCAACTACTACATACAGTACTGTACTGATATGTACTGGCTGGACACAGGCATGTACAGGAAATATAAACAAATTTGATGTTACTAAGAATTACATTCTTTACTGTGATGGATTGCTAAGTTTTACTTTTAGTCTTTAATATATTTATATATATAGTATATAGTTATAGTATTTGCGAAAAATGTATTAAATGATTACTCCCACTGGTGAACAAAGGCTGTTTTGTCCTTCTGCTGGACGATGCCAATTATCAGTATAATTGTTATTTATAATTTACATTAGTATATGCTTAAATATTTATGTTTAAGTGCGAGTATTTCCTTTGTATTATTATTGTATCTTTTGCATGTTATTGTACTCTCTGAATTTGTATTAAAAAATTTGGAATTTAATAAATAAATAAAACAAGTAAGAAACCATGTTATTGTTAAATATTTTGCACATTACATTGAATATATTTTACGGCCGGTTAAAGAAATAAATAAGCAACATTATACTAGGTGAACAACTTGAAATTGAACCGAGATAGCTTGGAGTTATTTGAGCGTTACCTTTATCCCTGCTACCAACCGATTAGTAACTTTCACTATAATTTATCGGTCTGTACTCTTAAGAAGTTAAGAGAACATTTTCATTATTAAGGGCTCAGCTCTCTAAATCACTGTCAATCAGATGACTGAAAATGCTCACCAGATGTCTGAATGTCCAGTTCAAAATTAGAAAATATGAGTGCGCCATAATCCAATAGCAGAGGATATTTTTTTTATTATACTGTCAATACAGAAGGGTACCATACGATTTGTAAAGAATTCCACGCTCGGTTAATAGATCATGAAAAATGAGTATAACTTCTTCCAACAAAACAGAGCGAGTTGTATGGGAAACGATTCACTAGCAGAGGATGGTGCCCTCCACGTTCACCGGATTAGTGTAGTTGAGATTTTTTCTTTCAGTTGAGAAAAAGTTCAAGTTGAAAAAAAAATTTTTCCAAAAAAATCTTATTGTTTATTTGTCAAATCGAGAGGCTAAAAAAACTGAAAATAAAAAATGAGAATCCTATTTCAAAAAGGTTTTTGAAACAATGTAAGTAAAATGTAGTTTGTCATTATGGAAATAAAAATCATTCCCTAAACAACTGATATAAGCACTGTTATATCTTTTATTCCTCACCCAAAGCGAAACCATTTTTTATATTTTATAACATTTGCACCGGTAAGATAGCTGAACCTACTGGAATACAAATTGTTATGTAAATGTTAAATATAGAAATTCACTACAATTCATACCACCAGGAAGAGAAATATGATAGAGGGAAAAGTACAAGAATGCCTTGTAATCTTCTTACCAAATCTAAAAATTTATAAAAACTAGGTTAAAATAAATACATATTAGAAAAAATTATCAAAACATTGCTTTATTACAATCACTAGTACATAAAAAAAAATGTACATAACAAAATAATAACAAAAGTACAAATATATTATACAAATAAAGTAAAATTAATCGTAGAATTAAGTTAGTTATAAGACTATTCACAAAAAATACTTCGTAAATTGTATCGATATAAAAAATATATTTTTTATCGTTTCTTTTTTGTCATAAAATTATAAAATAAATATCATCACTCTGCAACCCATTGTCCATTAGAATCATAATCAATATTACTGATCGGGTTATTCTCTTTACTATTTTTAATTCCGTATGTAAAATAAATAAAAAGTCCTGTAAGCATAAAAATTATAATTAATAAAATTAAGTTTGATTAATCTGCATTAAAATTAATTATTTAAAATAAAAAAAAAAAAAACAGGATTACAGCCTTTTCAGTTCCAGATGGCGGCTGATACCAATTCTGAATCATGCCATTCGGCCTCAAAACGCACCTAGCACTTGCAGCATCTAATGCAGGACATTTTCACTGACTCACTGGCCTCCTTCACCAGTGCTGCCTGGTCTACCTGTACAACATTACTGTTTACAACAGTAGCTGGGAAGAACACTTATGCCACCTAGATTAGGTGCTGCAATACCTACAACTTCCCCATCTGATATGCTCTTTGGAGAAATGCCAATTTGGCCAAGAAGAGGTTCATTTTTAGGCCATGAAATGGTTAATATTGGTTAACGCGGTTATCATTCTGCAGCAGCAACATCTATGGGCCATCATCAAACACAAGACCCGCAGGTCAAGAAAAGTGCTGCAGAAATTTCTCGGCACCTGTAACTGGCTGCAAGAATATAATCCAAGATTCTCAGAGCTTTCCGCGTTGCTGACTGACCTGCTATGGAGGAAACACTGGCAATGGACAGACACTGCACAGCAAGCCTATGAAGCTGTTCAGCAGGCCTTCAGCTGACCGATGAAGTTATCAGGTCAACCATTCAAGCTTGCTATGGTGTGGGCAATCAAACGCTATCGACCAAACCTCGAAGACCGAATTTTCATTCTCAGAACTGAAAACAAGACTTTGATGTGCCTAAGGCAGGCCATCAGGCAGAAAACAAAATATATTCGGTTGACCTTATCGGTTCAAAGTTTCAAGTTTATATTACAGCACTGCCCAGACCTGTTGTCAAGAGAACCGGTAGAAAAAGAAAATACTACAATGGTGCAGGATGAAGACTGACTACACCCTAGTGAACGCGACCAAGAAGAGAATGGAGTGGTTACATCCCGACTGCAAGACCTACTTCTACTTCTACCTACTTCTCTTTCAACAGGTGCAGGAGACACAAAAAACTGAACCGGAGTTCTAACAATTATGTCAGAACCCAAATTCAGCCTCAGGCACTCACCTCAAAGTGGAGGAAGATCCAATGGACAAGAGGATGTAGCACTATGAAAGGACCCTGACAAGTGAGAGTGTATGTTCCAATCGGCAAACCTTGGATGTCATACAACACTACCACAACCCTCCAGAAGTCGGTCATTCTGGAGCAGATGAGAGCTGGCAGGCGATCTGCCAATACTACGATTGGCAGTGCCTTATGAAGGATGTTCAGGAGTACATCTGGAACCACACATGCACCTGCTACAAAGGCCAAACCCTCCACCAGACAATCGGTGACCTCATAGGCCTACATCCTGTTGGAAGCATGTAGCAATATACTTAATGAGTCCATATCCAGAAACGGAACGAGGCAACAGGTTCCTAGTAATGGCGACTGACCCCTGCTTTCCTTATATGACCTGCCATTCCTTATCGCGACAGGATGAGAAATCCACGAAGATTCGTCCTTCAGGCACATTAGGAAGGGCCTTAGCTGTGAAGCTAGGGTCTCAAAGTCTTCTGCCACAGCAAAAAAGGCCTCTTTTAACTTGGCCAGTCGAGGAAGAATGGTCTTTCTTGCTTCTGAGCTGATGCTGCCGGGTAGGACCAGAATTCTATCAAGTAATCCAGGTCACCCTGAATTACAGTTCTGCCGTTCGCCTTTTTAAAAGCCTCAATCACAGGGATAGATTTGACCCGGGTGGGTGTCCCTGTCTCCATCTCGGATACCTCATCCTCAGAGGAAGTTGAAGGCACCGGCCCCGGCTTACTCTTCCCCCTGGGCTTGCTAGCCACTACCTGGAAACCTTCCATGGCCAAAAATTCCCTACCTGTGTGGACATTGGCTAACTCTCGCTATCTACCTACTACGTAAACGTTTGGCAAATCCACGACTGCGACGACTGCCTGCAGTGAGTACAGGCAGCTGGGGAGCTGAAATATTTTCAAGACAAAAATATTTCAAGTCCTACCCGTCTCAATTATAACAGGGATTCCTTTTTTACATTTTTCTGTCTACCCGTTCCTTCTAGACCAAAATCTTCCAAACCAAGATCTCCACCAATCCGAGTCTCCTCTATCTCCTGACCCCCAAACCAGAAAACCCCCAAAAATACCCCCCAAAAAATTCTTTCCTGGCCAAATCCTTTTGTTTCTAGACATTTCACTACATCTCTGACTGTTTGAACCCTTGCCCCAAAAAAATTTCCGACCACATTTCTGGACTCATACAAATTACCTATCCCCAAAAAGATTTTCCCTACCTCCCACGGAATTTACTGTGTGGGGTGTCGATTTCAAGTGTTTTTTGATACTAATTCAGAATTATAGCTTATGTTTTGTTTATCTTAACCCATTTTTGAGAAAATGGCAGAACATTCCTTCAAAGGGACGAGAAGTTTGACCCATTCCCCAGTGTGTGTGGAAACACCACGAAAATCAAGAAGACCTAATGTTTTGGCCCCCGGACCATCTTCAGGGAAAGGTGATAAGGAGAAAAGCAATAAAATTCAAGCGAAGGAAGAAAAAACAAAAGGTATAAAAGGTGATAAAGACAACAAGAGCCATATGATGGAGGTGACAGAATCTAGAGTTCTCAAGAGGAAAATACATGTAATAGAAGATAGCAGGGATGGGAATTCTTATGGATGGAACCGATATGCTTCATTTGATGCAAGAAATTGAAGAGTTAATTTCACATATTAAAAAGAATGTGAACACAAAGTACAAAATCAAAGATTATCCTAATTGGGTACTAGAGTTTGCTAAGGATGTAGAAACTACAATGTATACCTTATATGAAATAGTGAACCCGATGTTTAACCAGAGCAGCGATACTCAAATGAAACACAGATAAAACTTTTAGAATAAACAAAGTTTGTGAATGTGATTGAGGAGAATTGTGAAGATACCACTACATATCTTATAAGGGCTCTGCATTAAATCCGCAGTGTTGAAAGTGGTAGGCTCAAGTTTTATGTACCGCATGACAGTATGGAGAATAAAGCGTGCAAAGCTTGGAATACTGGATCTGTAGTTTAGACAAATCTGATAATAGATGGCAACTTCACTGCACTGAAAAAGAGTCGAAGAAGAGAATGACTCAAGGACCTCCCTCATCGATAGTCATAGTTAACAAAGCCAGAAAGACGTACGCAGACTTATTAAAGGAAGTCGAAGGAAGTATTGGCGAGGATATGGCTGAAGATATACTTTCAATCAAAAAAGGCAAATCTGAGACATTGGAGATTCGTGTCATCGATTCTACTTAGAAACGAAACGACATTAAACAAGACTATATGTGGATGATATTTTGATCATATTTAATCAAAAAATTAATAATGAAGAAAATATAATAGTTAATGAAATCAACTCATTAGATAAAAATATTAAATTCACTATTAATCAAGAAATTAACAATAACATAGATTTTTTTAGATATAACAATTAATAACAATTTCAATAATAAACTGGACATAAATATACATCGGAAGCCAACCCAACAAGATACCATAATATACTGTAATTATTTTCTTCCATGGAACCAGAAAATAGCCACATTCAATTCATTGATTTACATAACAATTAAATATCTTAAACACAATGCAATAAAATTAAATAACAAATTATATAACATTAAATACACTGCCACATCGAATGGATTTAATAATAACAATTTAATAGTATTTCAAATTATAAATAAACGAGAAAATAAAACTAAAACAGAATAACTCAGGAACGATATAATTTAAATTACAGAAAATTTAATAAAATATATAAACCTTTTAATCTAAAATCAGCATATACAACTAATAATAAAATCAAAAATTACATAAATAAAAGAGATCCAGCTAAAACTCAAATAAATGGTAATAAATATAATTTGAATGGACAGGGAGTATACAGCCTGAAATGTGAAGATTGCACATTACTATATATTGGTATGACCAATCCATCTAATTAGAACTTCGGAACAAATTAACTATATAACAAAGAAATATAAAAACCATTCACATTTTGCTAAACATATTTGGAAAATAAGTATAATTATTATCCAAATAAATTTATGGAAAATTGGATTATTCTAATAATTATTATAACACTTTTAATGTCAGAAAAATACATATATACAATAATAATAACAAATTAATAAATGAACAAGTTCAATGTTGATATTTTGTATAAGCAGATAATGAACAATAATAATTAAGTTGGCTAAACTGATTCCACAATTTACAGAGCTCATAACAATTGAGAAACTATTACAATACGGATATAGTCACTTAGAGTTAAAACTTTAACAAATAATAAAATGATCAATTGTTATATAATTCAATTGTGGTTGTTTTAAATTTTAATAATAATTATATTCCTCTTAAAGATGGCAGAATAGCCAAAAGCGCTCAAGGAAATTAAACTGGAATTTGATAAGCTTTTTTTTAAATATATATATAATAGATATATTTTCTCTACGTTATACAGAAATATCACTATAACATAAAATACATTGTCTATTATAGGAATTGTGAAGCGACCAGGCAGTTCTTTTGTTATTAGGAAATTTTCTTAATAAAGAGCTCTGTCATACAGAAAGTTTACCATACTCTGTGTAATATGTTATTTTAACTTACCGACTACAAGCCAAGCTGTAAATCTTATCCATGTTTGCATATCCATCAACATCATTAAGTACAGATTAATAAATATACTCAAACAAGGTATGAGTGGAACAAATGGCACCTATAACAAAAAATAAAAGTAATAAATAAGAATCCTCCTCCAGCGGGAAGAGGTTTGAATGAAAAGTTTACTCTTCTACATACTAACAAGTCTATGAGCAAGTGAAGTTATACTTTTAAAACGCCGATCTTGTTCTTCAATGACTCTAATTTATAAATGAAAAGCAATTTTCAGAAATCTGAATAAAAATTCCCTGATCTCCTAAGGGATTTTTAATGGGATAGGCATTCACTGCCAGAGAAAAGGAAGGCTTCCAAGTTTTTCTACGAGTGGGCTTTTGGTTTTTTACTATTTTTTCTCCAAGGATATATCATATTTTCCCACACTCACCATCATTCTCTTACTTCATATAGAATTTTTTGGGTAGTTTTTTTTTCATTAAAATATTTATTTTAATTAAATATTAATATCATGATGTAAATTTGAAATAAGATAATTTTGAAATAAAGTTGAAAACTACACCAATAAAATCACATAAAATAAATTTTGTTAGTAGCAACATCTAAAGAAATAGATACTTGGTGGATGTCCCACAAATTAGAAAAATATAGAACAAAGATGAATAAAAAACCACCAGTCAGAAACAAAAAATAAAATCAAAAAGTGAAAATACTTTTTCAATTCTTTTGAACATGGATTTTTCGGTTAAATAGTTTTTTTTTTAAACTACCCATAATTTAGTAATACTTAATTTTGTACTAATTTCTAACAGTTTTTAAAAAAACTGAAAAAGTACAATTTTTCAAATAAGCATTTCGAAAATTCTTTTTTAAGTCCATTTATTACTTTTTTTTTGAAGTTAATTGAATTTTACTTTATTTTAATTAAAGTTATAGATAGGTAAAAAATGCTGTAAATATTAAAGTGTCCTTTTTTAAATAAATGTTAAAACGAGGCTGTAATATTTTAATACAAATAAGAAAAAAATATGCACAGAAATGACATAAAGAAACTGTCTATCAAGATGAACTTACATTCAGCTCTTTAGAATTCAGGAGTTTTCATGTGAAAATAGTTTTTAAAAAAATTTTCTTTTCAGAAAAGAGGTTAAGATATTAAACAAGGATGCTGTCTCTCGCAGACACTGTTTTGCGTTGACAACAGTTGCATTAAACGTTTGATAAGGAATACATTAAAAGAAAGAGAAGAAGGAATAAATGTGGGAGGATGAAAATTAGGATGCACAAAGTTTGTTGATGATACGGTAATTCTAGCTGATGACACACAGACACACTTTAAAGATTCTTAACAGTTCTAAAGGAAGAAATGAAAATAAATATGGGAGAAACTAAAGTAATACAAGTAAACAATAAACAGAATTTAATGGTAAGGACAAGTGAAGGAAGGTTAAAAAATGTAACCATCTCTATAAATAAATACATCTAAATAAATAAATACAGCTAGAAAGCTCAGTAGAAACTGACACATGTATTGTTTCTAAGAACAGAAATACACTTGAGTGCTAAAATTACTGGTTACCAATACATCCAGAGCCAGTTCATCCTTGAAGTGATCTAGTGCGTAGGGGACTACATCCCAACCCCCATACAGGAAGACCCACCTTGTGACGATTCTGGTCATCACAACCCTGCCCCCCAACGCCATAGTAGGTGACTACAATTAGATTGAACCTGGGGGCTACATTTTGTTTCTAGTTTGGTGGCTGTAGAATAATCCCTATAGCTGAATTCTCTATTCAGTAAAGTCACGCTTCCTAATTCTGACTAAAATAACAATAATAAAGAAATTAATATTTTTTTAAAACGTAATGGAAATAATATTCTGATGGAATTAAATATTTTAATGTAATAACATTAAATACTTCAATTTTGCTATAAAGTTAAGAATTGGATTTTATTGCAGCATATTCTGATAGTAATAAAATAGCAATTTATAACACTTGCTGTAGTACTGGATACTTATATCCTGTACAAGCATTTATGGTGAGGCATCTTGCTCTCCCCTCAATTTCCCTTCTATGTGGCAGGTCTATCCTTCTCATTTATTTTTTATGTCATACTTGGTAATTCTGATATTAGAAGAACAAAATTCATATCTGTCCTGGCTGACTGGTACTGCACCAATCGTATAAAAAATTCACAAATTGTTGTATCAGTGACTGGCAGACAGCATTAGAAGAGGCAAAAACTTACAAGTCATGTCCAGTAACGCATCAGTGGAAATGCAAATATCAGAAAATTGGGACTTTTAAAGCATGAAAATTACAAGCCAAAAAAAAAACCAGCAGCAGTGTTATATTACAAGAATAAGTTATAATAAACAGTTGTTGCAATAAAATAAATAATTCTCAAAAACCAATTATCTTTAAAAAAAAATTAATTTAAGCATTATACTTAAGGGGCAGTTAAGTTGAAAGCAAAAAGTTATCATTGTATAATACCTAAAATTATAAGGTGTCATATGATTTTAGGTAACCTAATAATCACTATATGGCCAGTTCCTTTAAATCAGAATACTGATGAAAATCATCACGTTGACAAAATAATATACAAGCTTAAATTTATAATAAAAAATTAGATAAACAAACCTTAAAAGATAACGATTTTGTTGAACCAGGTTGTAAACTGATAGATAATATAATTAACAATAAAACTACCCCTAATGTACAACAAATCACAATATGGCGTATAGAGTATTCTAAAAGGTGTTCTTCCCATCTTGAAAGACAGAATGATAATATCACAGAAAATATACCTGGAACATAAAAAATTTTTTTTTGTATTACTAGAAAAAAGGCAGGCCTATGGCCCACCGCGAAAATGTTACATAGTTTATGTTACATTACACATGATTTTTTAAAATGTTTTTGCCAATTGCAATTAAATAACGTTCATGAATTTAGCATACTAACAACAAAAACTTTCGCAATGAAAGCTTCAAATTTCTGAACACTCTGCACCAATAGCAGCTAAAATAAAATTCTGAAATAAAATGTCCAGTACAACAAACAAACCCCACGCACCAAACTTTTTTAATAGAGTTATTTTAATAATCATTTAACATTTTATGATATTTTACCCATCTTATTTTATAATTATTCAAGGCTACAAAATATAATGATCATTAATAACTCCATTAGATAAATCAACTGAAAAAATAAATAAAGAATAGAAACAAAAGAAAATTGTTTCAAAAATAATATTCTCCGTTAAAGTGATATTATTACAGCGCATACTGACTGTAATTTTTTTTTTTATTCACTAGAAAGGTTTAGTGTGTCCTGAATGAATGAATGTCAATATCTATTTTTTGACAACAGGATCGCCGTTACACAATAGGCAATTACTTGCTGGTGACCAAGTTCGCAGGAGACCAAAAGTGAGATAAGATTAGGAGAACAACTGGCAATTAAGAATTTGTCAGCATTGCATAAACCAGTCAGCAGAATGAACATCAAGGAAGTTGTTGTATTCATTAGAAAAATTGAAAAAATAAAAAGTAAAAGAAAAGAAAATAATTGCAGACAATTGTCTAACATCGCTGAAAACTTAAAATTACTCAAATGTGTTGTCATAACAGGTAATAAAACATAGATATAAAATTATGATATCAAAATAAAGGTCCAATCATCTTGATGGAGCTTCCTGAAGAACAAAGACCAAAAAGCACACTGATTTTGAGGGAACGTTAAGAATCTATTTTTTTTTATATATTTTTTACGATTTTTTTTTTATTACAATGCCATTATGAGTTCTTACAAGGTAGTTTGGTCAACATACAATATTACTTAGTGGTTTTTCACTATTTATGCGAGGGAGTCCAAAGAAAAAGCCCACATATGTTGGTAAACAATTCTTGGACACTACACCACAACGTTCCAGCTCGTACTTTACTCTAAATTTGTGTCTAGCCAAAAATAATACCATAAAGATGTATAGTCTCTGTATTCTCCAGATAAGGCAATTCTGTAACTTTTATTTTTTCTGCAGATTAAGGTAACATTAAAAGCACAATTAAATAATAAAAAATCATTAAGTGGATATGTTTTGAGGATGGGAAAAAACATAACTGTGCCGCATCTGTAGGGACTACTCTTAAAGGGATAATATCATTACAGAAGAATAAGTAAACTCTTTTTGATAAAAATTAAATATCTTGTTACTCTTTATATCGTCCTTGTTTGTAGGTCCAACTGGAGATCAGATGTAAATTCTTAACAGTTGCATTTAGGGAAAAATACCAAAGAATACAAAAAACTCTTAAAATTATATTTTCTATTACAAATATGAGATGGGTAAAAAGAATTAAATTGGCTGCCATGTTGGTTTTCACCTTAGAGACAGCTGCTCATGAACGGTTAGATTTAGTAGAAAATATCCGAGAATAAGTCTTAAAAAAATATTTTCTATTAAAATCTACCGAAACATTTAGGATTTTTTATTTTTTGTAAATTCAGCTGGCCACCATAATGGAAAAATGAAAGCGATGTGAAAAACACCAAAACTCAATTTCTATTGCTCAAAGAAAAATAAAAGAAATTCCTGATTTAAAGTTTTATGAAGCTCTTACAGTTTCAGAAGTTCTAATGAAGGCACACTGAAAATGAGCATCACTTATACCCAAAATATATAAATATACATACATGCAAGGGTCATTCAATAATTAAAGACAAATGGCAACACTGAAAAACTGATCGTAGAATAAACTGAAACTGTCTGATGCTGGCACTCCTAACGTAGAAAATCTACTGCTTAAAAAGAATCTCCATCATTTCTATAACTTCCTTTATTTCAAATTGTTAGCCCCGCTTGAAACGTGTATCATAGAACAGCAGCTGCGATAAGTTTTTTTTCTGATTGTGTAAATTACGTTGAAATTCACTAAAAATGTTAAAACAGTTTGGTAAAAAGTATATTAATTGTGCAAATATTTATAAGTAGATCAAACAGTTTAAATCGGTTAGAACAAGTCACTAATTTTCATTACAGTGGAACTTTTGACTGACACTTTACAAAATTACATATGATCTTATTCACAAGGATAACAGCAAAAAAATTTCAGAAATTACTGAAATTTGTAGTGAATATCAGAACTGTGCATTCCTGTGCATTGTTTACTTATTCAAGATACGTTCCACGACAGTAGACTTAAAATCACAAAGACAACCGAATCCATATTTGTATGGAACTTAAATATAACAGTTTTTAACTGAAGGTAACATCTTTTTTATATCGCATAATAACTGGTGAAGTTAGAGAACAGAATGTAAAAATTCCAGTCTGTTCACCAAGAAAAAGTTCAAAACCTATACATTAAGCAGTAAAGTGATGCTATTTTGGGATTATAAACACCCAATTTACTGCGATTATTTGGAATAATGTACAACTAACAGCAAATACTTTCGTAATATGCTAAAAAATAAAGTGAAACCCATAATAAGGAGGAAATGCCCTGCTGATTTTCTCTCAAGAGCCGTGATTCTTCTGCATAACACAGCTCCCATACTGCTCAAAAGAAACAGGAAGCTATTCAAAAAGTCGGTTCAGGAGCTATTGCCACGTTACATTCACTTTACAGTCTTGATCTCGCACCATCAGATTTTTTTTGTTCAGTTCTCTCAAATAGCTTTTACATGCACCGAGTACAATAACAATTAGCAGTTCAGAATGGATTAGACACCGAACTGAACAATTCTTTACAGCTGGAATAAGAAAACTCAAAGAACAAGTACCTAAATGATTCCAGGGATTATGTTAAAAAGTAATGTTAGTTTAACCTTACACAAAAAGAAAATTTATTTATACAATATTTTTATGAGAAATAGATAAACACTTACAAAAGAGAATAGTTTGTAAAGTAGCAGCACTAGAAGTAATACTAGTCGGCTCACCAATAAACCTAACATTAACTAGTTGTTTTGCAATTGATCCATATGATACACTTTTTTCATTAGCTAATAAACGTGTATGTTCTACATACTGATGAGTAACCGTTTCAGTGGGTGAATCGCTACTCGGTTCTCTATATCTGAAAAAAAAGCAATTGCATTAAAAATAAACTAATTTACTTTCGCTTTTGATGAAATACAAATCTTTGTAAAAATGAACAATAAATTATCCTGATCAGAGGCAGTTCATTAATTAGTTGATTGTGTCCTTCCTCTTCACTCTTTTCTCTTATCCTTCTTCTTGGAGCAAGTAATGTTGAAGATAAATCCATCTATGGGAGTACGCAGATCCCTTTTTTTACCCAACAGATCAGGGAAGCCACTTATATCTTTATAGAGGCTTGTGAGATAATATCTAGATCCCTTTGAAATTCTCTAACGCTCTCCTAAATAAAATTCATACATAAAGTAAAAATATACTCTAAACTTTACACTTTAAACAAATATGTACCATATTACTGTTGTGTATGTTACCTATTGAATTACAGTCACAGTCACAGTGATGGGCAGACAATCAAAAATGTTTCAGTAACTTTTTTAAAAAAATTTTGATAATTCATTAAGATCATTAAAATAAAAATCACTTTATTAAATTAAATATTTAATTTATTTAAAGTTTTGATTACCTTAATAGAAGTACACACGCAGCAACAATTGTATATGCAACTAATGTTCCCATTGACATCATATCGACTAGATGTTTCAGTTTAAATCCAGCTGCCATAATGCCTGAAATAATTAAAATAATAAATAAATATGAGGTTTCTTCAAAAGTATCCGATTGTGCCATGAAAAATACCTTCACCTAGTGGTTTCAAATCCTACAGTCCCCTTATGTCTCATACCGCTTAATCCAGCACTACTTCTGTAGCTGGAAATATCTTTCATAAGGTAATAGCTATCAGCTTTGCTGGTGCATTCATCGTTATGTCTTCCAGCATGTCAAATCAGGGCTATTTCAGCGACATTTACATTGGAGAAATCCAGCATGCCTTGTGATATATTAAAGCAAATTTCTTTCTATTCAAGTAAAAGTAGCTTTGCCATAAATTTTGTAGCCGCTATTTGCGTGCCAAAATTGTCCATTAAAATAGCGTATATGAAATCTCACTTATTTTAAGGTCATTTGCAATTTTTTGGATGGTCAGCCACTGATTTTCCCGTATCAGATTGCATATATTGTTAATTACATTTGAATTTTAGCAGCTTACTGACAGCCTACCGATACAATGATCACTTTTAACTGAAGTATGCAAATTTTAAAAATTATTACACCACTTTAATTTATGAACAGTCGCATACTTTTGCTCCAGAAACCCTATTTGATTAATTTTCAGTATCAAATTCAAATGATTTTCAAAGTGATTTTTGAGTACAAAGCTCTTGGCAGAATTTGATGCAATAACATTATTTAATGTGTTTTGTCTTAAAATACAGAACAAAAATGCGACGCACCTGTTACATTAGTACGTAAAATGCCTGCTGGACAACTGACATGCTCTATGAGATTACATGCTGCTAGGTACTAGCACTTCTGCTTGCACCAACATTTCTGCTTGTGCAAAAAAATATTTCTCGAGACAAAAATATAACCAACAGGCAAGGCTGGCCCACCGAGGAAGCCGCTGGGCACAGATGTTACATTCCCGGGGTGGGAATGCAAGCCGGGGCGCGGCTTGCCAGGCTTCAAGTGCCCTGGCCGGCAGGAGCCGGTCCGGCATGTGGGATCGCTCAGGCAGAACTGCACCGGCAGAAGATGACCGACAGCAATCCATCTCTGCGGGGATCTGGGAGCCACCACTGCCATGCTGTAGTGGAGACCCAACTGCCACTGAGGGAAAGCTCAGTCTGATTCCAACAGACAAGCAGCAACTCCCTGACTACAGCCAAATCGACATCACCAGAGGCCGGCTTCAGGACCCTACAGCCCTTCTCAGGGCTTCCTAACAAAAAGCAGATGTCAAGCAGAATGTGACGCCAAGTGTTATGGTCTTACCAAAAGAAATTTTACAGACGTGGTTACAATCACTGTCAAATTATGCCATTCTATTGATGCAAAAGAGATGTACTTTGAATAAAATACAGTGTTAAAACTGATTTGTTTTTGTTTAATTCCTAGGTGCCAATCTCACTATTTAATTGTCTAAATATGTGGGTAGTAGCTTGGATGTAATATAGTTTTCATATATATGCATGAACATACACACTCACAATTTTTAGATAAAAAATTCTTAATTGACTACTGCCAAGCAAACTAACTGGTTTATTATCAAGAAAATGGAACCCAAATGCATAGTGCTGAGAACTTGGACTGTACATAATTAATCTAACCTCCAAAAGCATCCCAGAACACTGAGATTTTCGATATCAAAATCTATACTCTCACTGAAATTCACTGTTTGTAGTTTACAAGTTATTTACAGCAACAAAGTGAATTTTTAAGTAATAAATATTTGTAAAATGTGATTCTAGTTGAGAAGAAATACCAAACGGTCCTCAAAAAGAAAAGACCCAGTACAATCGCAATCAAATTATTTTAAGAAAATAAAATACCAAAAATCATATGTTTCTGATAAATATATATAGAATCTTTTGGTAATTAATAATAATAGTATTAATGAAGGATTAATTAACAAAAAAAAAGACAAATGTACATATTATCTTATCAAATAAATAATTTGTTTATTTTATTTTACTTCCGAATTAGAGAACACTGTTTTTTTATGTTCAAACGTTTTTAGGCCTAAGCCCATCTTCAGTGATATTTTTTAATAATTCTTCATTAAATTAAAAATTCTTCACACATTAAATTTTTAATTTTTACTTTTATTTTATTATTAATAAAATTTAACAACATTATAAACATTCAGGACAAATATTTGTTCAGTCAACAGAATGAAAAAGTATTGCAATAACTATTAATTTATCAATATTTTCACTTGTATACAAAGTTAAATAATTTTAATATAATAATTTTAATTTTTAATTTTTAATTTTTTTATAATAATTTTAATCAGCACAGGACCCTATATATTACCTACTGAAATATTATCAGAGTCTTTGTAAACACTGCAGAAAACTGATCTCTATAATTATTCATAAACTAAGATTGTTTTCTATTTTCTATTTTTAATTAATTTTATCAATTAAAGTGATATAATAAAGTGATTAATATTTAAAAGCTATGTTGTATATTTGAAATAAAAAGCTGTCAAGGGTGGAGCCAGGAAAGTTAAATAACCACTTCAGGAATTTTCGTTATGTTTACTTTTTGATACATACAAACTTATTTAAGTACATTTTATCATTTTTTTTAATACATTTTTTCTAACATAATTTTTACATCACAATTAACTATGGCTGTTTTAAAATTATTTTTACTGTTTTAATGGTTTGATAGGACCATTAATCTGTATTGTTGACTACACTGTATTAACAGACTCCTACTGTATAATGTTTTTATGAAAGTTTAAAACACAGGCATATAAAGATCTTTTCAAATATTTTTATTTAATTTTCCACTAAATTAATTTTAAAAATTCTCATCTTATAATCATTACCATCTTTGCGTTAACCTCAAATTAAAATATTAAAAAAAAATAAATATGGGAAAGATAGATTCCTCTTTATAGCGATCCAAGTAAATACAGGTGTACAGAAAATAAATAAAGCAAAGAAAAAAATCACCTGTAATAAATCCAGATAAAATGGTGCCAATAAATGGTGTCTTGTATTTAGAATGCACATGACCTAGAAATTTGTATAGTAAACCGTCCTGTGACATCGCATAAATAATTCGAGGTAATGGATACATACCACCAAACATACTAAAAAAATTAACAAAACAAAAAAATAAATAGAATTTTTTATACGTAAATAAACAGTAATTATACACACAGTACATAACTAAGAAAACTGTTAAAAGCATATTTTTAAAAAACCATGTTTTTTCTATATTCTACAAAGATTGTTATTCTATATATTATCATGTAAAAAACTTATCTGGTGTTTCACATACTGTTAACAATAGAGGAGCATGACAAATAATATTTATCCTTCTTTTTTCATTTGTTATTTTATTATATGTACATTTTCCATAGCATATATAGTATATTTGTCTAATGAGGTTTAGGCTAGATTTACACTAACACTTTTATAAACGGTTTTTAACCGTAATCTTGTTTCCTAATTTATAAGTATCAATGAAATAATAAAAAATAAATAAATAGGAAATCTATGGCGTACAGGAATTTATTCTATATATAGAACCGATAGTAATAACTTAAAAACATTCAGAAGTTATTTAAATAAAATTACAAACAGAGATCAAAATATATATGGAAATATAACTTTGTTATCACTTATTCTGGTTGTTGTTTTCCAAAATTCTTCTTTAAAAAAGTAAACATTTTCTCCTAAACATCACAGCTCATTTACATAGAGCAAGTTTTATTTATAAAGATAATGTGTAGTCTTATCTTAACTCCTTTGGTTTTTAATTTATCGAAAAACACAAGAAAATATTACTTTTTATCCTTGTATGAGATCTTTAAATAAAGTAATGAGATCGTTCACATAGCATGTGATACAACACAGCAGGTTCACCCTTCAAATGAAATTTATTTAATGCTTCATGGACCTTCGCTATGAGTTTCAAGATGGTAGTGTTACTACACTATTTTTATTTACTTTCATGAGGGATTTTGTTTTGTGCGTCATGGTATAATAGAAGAGCTCAATTATTTAACCGATGAAAGTGATAAAGTTCTGTGTCAAACTCAGGGAAACATTACTCAAACTTTAAACAAATGATATGGGTCTATTGGGAACATGTTTATTAAAGACATAAACGTCATAAGTCATAAATGAGTGGCATAAGGCGTTTATGAAGGGCTGTGAATCTATTAAAGATGAACTCCCACCCTGGAACAACAAAAAGGACAATATAAAAAGTACACACTCTCATCCAGTCAATCAGACTGAAGAATGATTGGAATACAGTATGTCTTGATATGCTGGAACACATCCAGACAAACAAATTACTTCAAGAAAATCATTTCGGGTGACAAATCATGCGATCTTTGAGTACAATTTCAAAATGTAACATCAAAGTTAAGAGTAGCATTCATCCAACCTATCGCATACAAAAAAAGAAGAGAAATAAGCAAATCCAATTTCAAAAATATTCTCATCTGCTCTTTTACAGCCAGGTATTGTCCATAAAGAATTTGTACCTCAAATATAAATAGTAATCAATTTTATTAATGTGAAGTTCACGACAATGTTTGTGGATGAATTTTCAGTTAAGGGCATTCCTTTGGTTCTTTAGCAGCTGATCAGAGTCAATTTTTACTTTTACCCTAACTAAAAGATGCACCTTAAAGGTCACCATTTTGTGATTATTAACTTTGAAAAAGCTGTTACTTATCAATTTAAACCGATTCCAGTTAGTAACTTAGAGTATAGCAACAAGAAGTGAGTGCAACATCCGTAGCGGACTGTAGTCTTTTGAGGGAATTATTTTCAAGGAGATAAAATCGATTTGTTGTTTAAAATAAATGTTACAGTTACTGAGAAGGTATCGTTACTTTATTTGCGTATCTCATATAATAATAATTATGATTGAAAGATATTGCAACTAACCTAGCACAGAGACCAAAAACTCCACCGACAGTGACAATCCATTGAGCAAAATTCCATCCAACTTGTGAAAATGCATACGGTATGGGAGCATTAACATCCTAAAAAAAAAAAAGTTTAACAGTTTAGAAATCTGTTTAGAGAAACAAAAATAATTCTAAATGTGAATTTATTTAAAAATGATTGCTTTATTTATAACATTTATATGTTTCATAACTTAGGTCAAAACTATTAATACAGCCCTAAGCCAAAAAAAAAAATGGGAGAGACAATGTGAAGACATTGGAAGCATCTGGACCAGATGGAATGACTGTGTAAATGAAAAAAAGAGCAGCAGGTCCAGTTACTATACGCAAGTGATCATACAGTCACGAGCAGTGAACAAGTTACTATACAGTCTTCAAAAGCATTGGGATTCTCAGTAGATACCAAAAAAATGGGGAAATAAGAGCGTCTTGCTGTTTAAAAAAGAAAATTGGAAGCAATGCAAAAATTATAGGTAGAATTTTTTATTGTCCTAAAGGTAAATGTTTTCGAACAAATCCTTTGTTATAGATAGAGCTATGATTGTGGTACAACATGATTTCAGGCCATAAAAGAATACAATACATTGACCTTACCTACTACACTGCAAGGCAACTGTGTGAAAGATGTGGGAATATGGTAACAAACTAATTTTGATGTTTATTGATACTGAGAAAGCATATGATTCGGTGAAAAGAAAATCATTAAGGGAAAGTCTGGCAGAAATCAGTGAAGAAGAGGAATATATAAATTGGATACAAGAGATTTATTGAACACAAGAATCTAGAGTAAGAAGTATGACAGGGAATACTGATTGGTTTAATGTGAAAAACGGTTTAAAAAAAGAAAGGGTGTAGTCACCTGTACTGTTTAATATGGTATTGGAAAGAAACATAAGAAAAGTTAAACAGAGATTGAATAAAAACTTTAGAACAATGATTTTAACAGATGACATGGCAAACCGTTAATGAGGAAGAAGTAGAGAAATGTTTGGAGGAATGGTACAGTGAGTTAAAAATTAATGTAAAGAAAAATGAGATTGTGTAAGCGGTAAAGAAAAGAGAACTTAAGTGAGCTATCAAAGTAGAGGGAACACCACTGAATCTAACTGATAAAAAAATTTGTCAGTTATTCTGAGTAGATGGGAGGATAGAAAATGAGATAATCCGACTTTAGAAAGAAGGAAACTTCTAACACACAATTAAAAATTTGGTTTGGGATATAAAACATATATCACAGAAGGTAAAAAGTTAATAATGTTTAATTAAAATTATATTAGTTCCTGTAATTACATATTGAGCAGAAATTAGACGATGACATAAAAGAATTGAAGATGTCTGCAGAAAGGCAAAATTAGTATTTTTAAGAGGTATAATGTGATTAACAAAAAGAGAAAGAAATAGGAATGTAGAAGTAAGACAGGAACTGGGAGTGAATAGTATAAGAGAGAGTATCGGAAGGAATCAAATATAGTAATTTGGGGACCTCAGGAGAATGGCTGAAGACAGAATCCTGAGATAAATGGAAGAGATGTAAAGTATAGGAAAACATCTGAGAAGAAGACCACATGGAAGAAGACGATGTAAGGAGAAAGGTGGACAATAGCGGTGGTGTTTGAAAATAAATATAAGGAGAGATTGTGGATGAACAGTGTTGGTTAGGCTTAGTCAACACCCAGAGCTGGGGATCGGATGTATATAATGATGAGATACAGTACATTAAAAAAAAAAAAATTGTAATAAGTATAAAAATAAGTCTAAATATACTTACTTGAAGATAATATGGCCACATTAAAGTTAAAACAGATGATACACCAAAGTACGCCAAGAAAATTACTGCTAGCGATACTACTATAGCAATTGGTATCGCTCTCTGTGGATTTTTCACTTCTTCACCTAAAATAATGTTTATAAAAAGAAAAACAAACAATTAACAGGTAACTAACAAATTATTTTTATATTCTACAAGAAAACACCACTCACATCTTGACAGTGAACTAGAGGCTTATCTAGCTAGTTATCTAGCTTTATAACAGTTTTCAATCAGATATGAAGACCAAAAAATTAGAGTATTTTTTGATTCTGTTTTAATAACCTATGTAATAAATAACATCCTCTTCAGGACAATTAATAACCTAATATGAAGGAAATATTACATTTCTTATGCGTGACAACTGAGTCGACCAATGGAGGTATCAAAGCAAATGGAATCCTAATATGCTGGCCGATTATTGTTGGACCATCAAGAGGGATGCTCCACAGGCAAAATATAGCAGAAATTTCTTACTTTCTAGGGGAATCAAATGCTTGAATATTGTATAGAATTCAGAAAGTATTAAAATGTTCGAAATTATAAATGCCTGTCTCTTGGAAACTTTACGTGATGAGGAAAACTGACATCATATTTGAATTCAGGAGAAAAAATATTATCAGAATCGCATATTTTTCTTCCCGAGACTGAATCAAGTTGAACTTTTGTCTATATCTGTATAAATAATACTTTTCTAAAATGTGTAATTTTTTACTGTTATCACATTCTTTTGTAACTCAATTATTTTTAATTTCTAAGTTGGTGATGGAATATTTGTTAATTATTATATGGCCTCGGCAAGATTAGAAAAACCAGACTTATTCTGCAAATCTTGTCCTAAATGATCTATTATTAGTTTTCCCACTATTAATTTTATTGCAATCATTACATGTTATTTTATAGACACCACACAAATCATATTATGGAATTTCAAATATTTTATTATACAAGGTGCTACCCAAAGGTTTGAAGAATTTTACCATAAAAATAAAATAGCTAACCATAACTTATAATTTCTACTGTTTCCTTGAAAGTAATCCCCTTGGGCATTAATACAGTGATCCCAGTGTTTTTCACATGATTCCATGCATCCCTGGAAGTCTGCAGTTGTATGTGTTCGAAGCACGTTCTGCATTTCTTCCTGAATCTCCTCAATTGTGTTAAAACGACAGCCTTTCAATTGAAATTTTACTTTTGGAAATAGAAAAAAGTCGCAAGGTCAGGCATATAGGGTGGGTGGGGAATCACTACCGTCTTTTTGGAAGCAAAGAAATTCCAAACGGCTAGTGATGTGTGCGCGGGCGCATTGTCATAGTGCAGAACCCAGCTGTTGTTACCCCACAGATCTGAATGTTTGCGCCTAATGCTTTCACATAACCGCTTCAAAACTTCACAATAGAACATCCCATTGACAGTTTGACCAAGAGGAACAAATTCCTTATGGATAATGCCTTTGATGTCGAAAAAAACAATAATCATGGACTTCACGTTGCTGTGAACTTGGCAACTTCTACTGCGACGACTGCTGCTTAGTTTCAGGGTTATATCCATACACCCATGTCTCATCACCGGTTATGATGTTGGAGATGAAGTTAGGGTCATCTCTTGCTGAATTTTTCAATTCGTTACAGACAGCTACGCGATTTTGTTTCTGGTCGCTGTTCAATAGTCTCGGTACGAATTTTGCAGCAATGCGTCTCATGTTCAAATTGTCCAACAAGATGCGTTGCATGGACCTATATGACATTTGTACGATTGCACAAACATCATGAATTGTTTGTCTACGATCTGCAATAATAGCCTCTCGCACTTTCACGATGTTTTCCGGTGTTGCGCTTGTTGATGGTCTTCCTGAATGTTCATCATCATCTACTGTTGTTCGTCCATCTTTGAATCGTATGTACCACAAAAAAGTTTTACTTTTACTCATAGCATTGTCACCAAATGCTTCCACAAGCATGCGATGGATTTCTGCACCGGTTTTTTTAAGCACAAAGCAAAATTTGATGCGGGTTCTTTGCTCTTTAAAATCTGCCATTTAGAACTTCGCCGAAGCAGTAAAACACAACGTTACACAACCGCACAAAAGTCAACAATGCAGCCTCTCACCGTCACAGCTGTTGGAACACTGATTCACAAAGAGTACTGTTAGCCACATCTAGTGGCAGCACGTCATACCAGCAATGGTTTGCGTGCGAAATTCAAATTCCCTGAACGTTTGGGTAGCCCCTTGTATGGTTATATGGCTTATATGCTGGTTTATATTTTTCAGCATTATGAACATTAATCAAATTTTCATTAATATTATTAATACAGGAATATTTAATAAAAATACTGTCATTGCGACATTTATTATTTCAACATTGTTGCAATGCTAGATTTCAATTTTTGTTTTTTATAAATATTATCAATTAATGAGGTGCTACATCCATTTTTTACTGTAATAATTTTTATAGTATCTATTTCTGCATCTAATTTTTCCTTATTATTCTGTGTGTAATGTATCGCTCTATTCATCATGTTTGTAAATATATTTAATTTTGTGTGCTCAAGGATGATTCAATTTTCTGTTAATAGTTATTTTACTTGCTGTTATTTTTGTATATAAGGATGTTATAATTTTATTACTTTTATTAATTTCTATGTTAACATCTAAAAAACTTAATTTTCTGCATTTATCTGTTTCAAATGTAAATTTTAAATTATTATGATATGAATTAAGTTTTTCAAAATTATAAGATGTTCATTAATTATAACAGCCTCATAGATTACCAAAATATCATCAATGTATCGAACTCATAATTGAACATTGTGTATATGGGTAATACCGTAAACTAATTTATTTTCAAATTCTTGTAAATAAATTTCATACATAACGGCTGATAAAGGAAACCCCATCGGTAAAGTACTCTCTTGTGAGTAAAATGCAATATTAAATTCAAATAATTTTGTTGACATATATTCCTAACGATGGTTATAATAATATTATCAAAACTTTTGGGTCCTCATTATTTTTCAGTTTATTTTCTATTGCACAATTCGTTTGATCTATAGGGATATTAGGGTACATGGTTATGTCAACCAAAATTTAAATTTATATTTAAATAATTTTATATTTTTATAAAACATCCCTATATTAATAATAATATTGAAAATTTAATTAATGTTTATAATGCTGAAAAATATAAACCATACTACCATATAATAAAACATTTGAACTTCAATAATGATAGTAATGATCCTATGATTTGTATGGTGTCTATAAAATAGCATGTAATGATTCCAATAAAATTTATATTCGGAAAACTATTAATATATCATTTAGGACTAATAATATATCATTTACAGAACACTTTAGATTTAATAGAAACAATAAGTTTGGTTTTTCTAATCTTGTTGACCATTTAATAGTTAATAAATATTCCATCATAGACTTACATTACAAATTTAAAAATAATTGAAATTACAGAAGAATGTGATAATAACAATAAAAAATTAGACATTTTGGAAAAGTATTATATATGTAAATGTAGACAAAAGTTCAACTTGATTAATACGCAAACAGAATTTGATAACGAGTTTCTTATCAAAATCGCCGTAGATAACAGCACATTTGTACAAATTATTAAGTATAATTCATATAATATTAGTACAGTACTGTATATGTGGCTGACCACAGGCAATATTTTTATTTTTATTTTTTTTTAATTTTTGACTACATATTTTACAATATATATGACAATTAATGTTTTAATGTGTAATTTTTTTTTAAATTTGAGCAATTGACGCTGAGGGAAACCCTCAAAAGTGCTTTAATGTAAAAACTGAAGAAACAATAAGATAAGGTAAGAAATATTGTTAGATTCTGTACTGCTGATGGAAAGCTAGGTTTTACTTTTGTCTTTAACGTAATTGGTACAGAGAAAGATGTGGACAAATATAAAAAAAAAAGATAATAAATTTTACTAAATTAATTAATATATATATTATAATCAAAAACCAACTAGAACAACCCAAGTACAGAATTACAAAGTAAATGAAATGACACTTACCTTATTAGTTTTTTTTTTTTTTTATACTAAAAGCACTTTCGCGGGATCCCCCATCATGTTATAAAATATATTTACACAAAATTGCATATCAAACATAAAATTTTTAAATTAAAACATTAAAAGGTACTTACATATTAACGCCACCGCAGCTACAGCTTTATTTAAAAACAAAGTAGTCAATTGGATTTCAGTGGAAAATGGGGCGAAACAGATTCAAAACAGAATATAAATGGTTATTTATATTTATTTATTTTATAAATATAATTTAACCTACACTCGCTAACCTTGACTAATTAACACCGTAATTTTTAGAGTAAATATTTAATAAATTCAGTAATTATTGCAATTTGATTATTTAAATAATAAATAATTGCAATAATTACTGAATTTATTAAATAAATACTCAAAAAATGACGGTGTTAATTAGTCAAGGTTAGCGAGCGTAGGTTAAGTTTGGTTAAATTATATTTATAAAATAAATATTTATTTATTAATGTTAAACTCTATATATTTTCCACCGAAATCTGATTGAAACTTTGTTTTTAAATTGTTTTTAAATAAAGCTGTAGCTGCGATGGCGTTAATACATAAGTACCCATTAAAATTACAATCATATATATAAAAACATATGAAGTCATTTAAAGTATATAACATATGCATAAATATGATGTCCATCATTAAAAAATTTAATTTAAAATAAATAGAAAATTTATACTATGTAACCTGGCCAGCCAATGTTACATTACTGAGTGGATTTGAAATTATTTATATGCATTCTGATTATATCTACTTTTACCTAAAAATGTGCTGTTATCTGTTGCCGCTTGAATATAATCTTCATATTTTGACAGAAAGTTGATCAAGTTGGAAGGAAATTCTTTTGTATTTATATATATAAAATCTCTCCAAAATGTCCAAACTTTTACTATTATTTAAATTAAATTTCTTGATTACTAATATTTCCAAATTTGTCTGAATATCAGATACAGTATGTTTGTTATTAATAAGGTGGCCCAGTAACATTAGATAAACCCAATTTACCATTTTTATAATTTCTAATGTGTTCCAAAAATCTAGTTTTAAAAACCTATTAGTTTTACCTCTATATATATATATATATATATATATATATATATATATATATATATATATATATGGTCACAATCATTACACTTTATTTTATAAATTCCACATGAATTATAGTCAGTGTGATTGTTATTTTTTAAATATTTTATTATATGATTGTTAGTCTTGTATGCAGGTTTAAATGTACTTTTATCATAAATATTAGTTATATTTTCAACAACATTATCAGTGTATAAATATTTTAAATATGCGTTGACAATTTTTTTCGTATCATTTATAGGTAATAAGCGTTGTAGTATTATTAATTTTTGATTTTTTTTTGTATATATTATTAATTAAACATTATAATCATTATGTTTAGCAATCTGTTTTATAAAATCTATTTCTCTGTTTAATTTACTTTTATTTTTATTATACTGTGTGTAATTAATTGCTCTACTAACCATGTGTGCATATGTACCAATTTTGTGTGACCACAGATGATTTGAATTTCTACGTACTGTAATTTTATTGGTTGTGGGCCTCCTATATATTGCCATTATGAATTGATTATTATAAATTATTATAACATGATAGCAAGTTAAACAAAATTTTAATATTATAACATTTTCGATTTTTTTTTTTTTTATTGACTGAACAAATATTTGTTCTATAAATTTTAATATACCATTATCTATTAAGTAAATGTAAAAAAGTAAAATTTAAAAAATACATTACTGAAGATAGGCTTATGCCCAAAAGCACTTTAATGAAAAAAAAGTAAGGTAAGAGTGTTCTTTAATTCTGTACTTTTTGGAGTGGCTGAATAAGTTTTATATTATATAATTATATATATATATATATATATAAATTAGAGAAAACAATTTAATAAAAAATATTTCTACTCACCAGTGGTAGCAATACAATCAAATCCAACATAACCATAAAAACATGTGGCTGCACCTTTAATTGTACCAAATATACCGAAAGGAAGAAAACCACCTTCACCCGCATTTTGTGGTAATTCATCTTTAGGTATCGTCCAGTTTTTAAGGTTAACTGAAAAAAATTAATAACAATTAGCAGAATGTACATTAACAGGTTCTACAGGAGAATCAATTTCTTTTATTTAGCAATTGAAAGCAGTTTGAACAACAATTTTTTGAAATAAACATAGCTTAGAAGTAAAAGTTATTAAATGTAAGATTTTCAAGAAGTAGTTTTTAAACTTTTAAAACAAAAATTTTCTACTGAAATTTAGAAACTTTAGAAAACTGATCAAAACAAGATTACAAATTAACCAATACACAGCTGAAGTTGCGATAACATAGCATAATTTGTTCTTCATTATTATTACATGAAATAATATTTGTTTACTGTTTTTAAGTAATCTGTTTTAGTAACAATATTGCATATGATCAAATAATAGCAAAAAACCTTTTTGTTGGTAATAAGTATTTTATGTTATTGTTCATTTTATATTATGGTATTGAAATTAATCGTAAACATTTCATTTATATTGTATCCTAATTTCTGTTCTGTTATTTTTTAATTAAATTCATAAAATCATAAAAATATGAACAAATAGTAAGCTAAATCAATTTGCGTTAATCAGACACCCTTTCCTGTTGAAGTTGCATTTTTGCAATATTTCATAAATCGATAAATACCTGAGGGCCAAAAATCTATATTACATATAGTCTAATATATATATATATATATGATTCAGAAGCATCTAAAAGCCTATGAAATCACTTTACGACGAGTGCATCAGAGTGTGGCAAAATATGATTTAAAAGTAAATTACAAGGGTCAGTGAAATATAAACTGGACTTTTGTCTTCATGGCTTGTGTTTGAAAATGAGTGGGCTGATGCTGAGGGATATTATTGATAGGTACATGAGAAGGGGATGAATGTTCCAGTCGTCCTGGCATTTTCATCTTTTTGGTCAGTAGCATCACCTTTGAGCAAAATGTTCCATCAAAGGTTTTACAATGCATTATCATGTACTTTCTCACAAATGTGGGCCAACACCCCTCTGAAATTCTGGCTAAACTGCAAGCACATTTTGAAGATATATCAGAAACGCAAGTGTACAACTGGACCAGCAAATTTAAAGGAGGGCGTGAAGCTGTGGACAATGTGAGTTACAATAAACAATCAAGGAACAAGTGTAACAGATGGCAACAATTCTGTGACCTCAATGAGGTTGATCAGCACCTTACTATTGATGAAACTGCTTCAAAAGTGGGCATCAGTCATAAAAATGCCCATGCCATAAGACACGCTGTGAGTGCTACATATTACTGCCACCTCTTCAACAAAGTAAAAGCTGCCTACACAAACATAGTGCCATCAGGTAATCAGAGATCTGATTACCCTTCGCAATGCCAAGCCTCACAAAGCCAACAGCACTTGAGATCAATTGGATAAAATTTACTGAGAAACCTTAGAACATCCCCTCTACAGTCCAGATTTATCCTCTGCAATTTCTTTTTGTCTGGGCCATTTGAAGGAAACAGTAGGAGGACATTAATAACAAAGTGAAAACTTCATAGAGGAGTGCATGTGCAATCAGCCAGTGGCAAATCTTCAAACTTTTTTTATGAAGGATGCACAAGCTCCCCAACATTAGGAAAAGTGTAGAACTTCAAGGACACTATGTAAAAAGCAATAAATATGTTTTGTATTTTTATTTTGTACTTATAAATGCTAAACAAAACTCCAGTTCATATTTGAGCGATTTTTCTACATCAGAGATCAGAGCTGATGATAATCAAGTGTGATGTTGCAAGATTGAATTATCAAGACACTAAATAAATGGTTACTGCTTGTCTGATGTACTGTAAAACAACAATACAATGAATAACGTAACAAAGAAAAATTAAAATTGTTAAGTCCACTTAACAATTGACTATGCACATTTTGTTTTGCCCTTTCCTCATTTCTTTTACTTAATCTCCTTCTTATCTGTACAGGTATCATCAAATGTTGGTCAGTCACCGTAATGGCTCTGACCAATTAAAAATGAGAATTACCAACACCCAACAAATTCCATTACCAGAATTTGGCAACTTTAATCTTGTGAAACCCACACAATTTCTAGTCATCCACATTTCTGGACAAAATTTTATTATCCTCTAACTAGTAACAAAAATAAAAAATATTTTTAAATGAATGCTAACAATTTCTTGATTATTCAAACCTTAATATGTTATAATCATAGATTTATAAAATCTATATGTCAGTCTGTTAGCCTCCATGGCATTGGTTATTTTTTATTAGTAACTAACCAGTTAAAATTTGTTAACATGTTTTAATTGTTTAATGGGATGAATCAAAATTATTGTAACGTCTATTTAAAAATCTCCAATATCTAAAGTGGAAAGCAATTATAAAAATAAAGTGAGTTATTCCCTGGAGTTATATTTTGTGAATTAAACAAACAAAAATATATTCATTTATAACTAGTGATTTAATAATGATGCGACTGAATGCTCTCTCAATGTAAAAATAATTTACTGTGTATTTTAAAGGACTTTAAAACAAGATTATTTTTTATAGACCCACAAAAGTCACTTTACAGAGAAAATTATACATTAATAATATAACTCAGTACCAAGATTGCAAAACTTTTAATGTTTATCTGGGCCCCTCAGGCCACTGAATTCTCTTTTACCCTGGTTGGCTCGAACTGATAAAAAACATTACCTCAGGTATCTTAAGAGATTCATTTTCCCTACAAATGGCAACAATTGCATCATCTTAGTTTCAATATTGTAGCCATAAACTCAAGTCTCATCTGTTGAAATTTTATTCAAAACGTTTTCACTGGCATCGACACGGTCAAGATCTTCACCGATGTTCAATAGTTATCTCTCATCATCAGCAGCAAATACAGCATGAATTTTCCAAAACTGTGATTTGTGTTAAAATTGTTCTATTAGAATTGCATGGTATGATTCTACGTTGATGTCCACTTCCTCAGTAATCTCTCGTGACAGTTAAAGTGGTGATCATCACGAACCACAGCATGAATTGGATTGTTATTCTCATTAGTTGATGTATGTCATTCAGGTCTGAAATCTCCATCAGTCGATGTTCTCCTCCCTTTAAAACAACTAAATCATTCATAGTACACAATCTGCTTGTACAGTCGTTCCCAAATGGTTGCTGATGCATTTCTCCGTAAACTGTTTACAGACACATAATTTAACACATTATTCTTCAAGATTTTTCACTTAAATTTTTTTTTAAATAACAAAAGGTGAGAATACATGTTATTCCAATTTTTGAAGCTCAAAAACTTAACAATGGTAGCGTGATGAATCAAACTGCATTGTGTTTCTGAAAGTTCCCGCTAGCCAGCATCACATATTGGAACACAATCTCGGCACTAATAGCACCCTATTACAAAAAGTTCAGTTTTTTAAATTCATTTCTAAGTTTCTTGTAAAGCTTTCTTTAAATAAAAGTCATTTCATTTAAATTACCCTACCTATATATATAGGTAGGGTAATTTAAAGTATATACTTAATTTAAGTAATATACTTACTGTAATTTAAGTTTAAAGTATATACTTTAAACTTATAAAATTACAATAGTTTTCCTACGAACATTTACAACGCTAGCCCCAAAGAAAATTTTCTTTATCTGACCTACAGATTTCAAGCATTTGAATAAATTTCATAACATGCTATAACCGCCATAACTATAGTATTGTTCTCTGAAACATTGGCACACCATGATTAGTCATCTCTTAGTAGCATAAATATGATGCAACTGTTGTTTACAAAGCAATGCATTTTTGTGTGTTTACAGTATTAAGAAAGTGACATCATGTTTCAAATAAAAATCATTACTTTTATTTTAATTTTGTTTCTCTTTTGAATTTCAGTGTATATAAAGTTCAGGTTTTTGGTTCTGCCTCTTGGTACAGTTCTTTTGTTACATAGTCAACTAATGTAAGTTGCAATATTTTGTAAAAGGTTTTTATCATGGTTTATGAATCAAACTTTTTAAAGTAGTTTGTTCACATGCAAATAGTTATGGCTGAATTTAAGTTTTCTGTGGAAGGTAAAAACTTTGAAGAGAGATGCACAAAATTAAAAACGAGTATGATTCATGAAGAAAGAATCTTTAGTTGTCGGAAAATTAAAAAAACAAAAATTTAATCGCTACAAAGAAGTATGAAGAGAGAACTGCAGCTGCCTGTGGCATTTCCAGGACTCTGGTTCAAAGCCTAAGAAAAGAAAAAATTGAATTTCTTCGATCTGAGAGGCCTTTTTTTTTCCTGTTTAGCCTCTTGTAATTACCGTTCAGATAATACTTCAGAGGATGATATGTATGAGTGTAAATGAAGTGTAGTCTTGTACATTCTCGGTTTGACCGTTCCTGAGATGTGTGGTTAATTGAAACCCGACCGCCAAAGAACACCGGTATCCATGATCTAGTATTCAAATCCGTGTAAAAATAACTGACTTTACTAGAACTTGAATGCTTGAACTTTCGACTTCCAAATCAGCAGATTTGGGAAGATGGACTCACCACTAGACCAACCCGGTGGGTTGATCTGAGGGGCTAGAATGTACATTCATCAGCCCAGAAAAGAAATGTTATCAACCGGTTACCAGATTAGATCATTTTGATAAAGGTATGGTTAGGTGAACTGTGAATGAATTTCACTCAAAGATAAGGGAGCTGCCAACCGTTAACAAACTCTGTAAAGAATTGAAAATTAAAATTGATTTTTAACGGCAGTGAAAGTAATCTAAGAAGAATTTTGAAAGAATTAGCTTTTAAGTAGCACAAAACTGAAAATGAAAGGAACATTTTAATCTAACAGTAATAGATAATATTTTGTCATCTGTTATTACATTTTACAATGTACAGTACAGAATTAGCCGATTGCATTTTATTTCAAAATTGTTGCATTCATTTGTTAAAAATAGAACAATTATTTGGTAAGGGGTATTACTAAAAGTGAGGAACATGTTTTTACGTCGGGTAGTAATCATCACCAATCCAAGCTTGACATTACTTGGTGGGGACTGTACAGAGCAATTCAGATAAACATGGAAATTGGCAGATTGGCAAAAAAAACGTAATTAAATAAAAACAATAGTATTATACAATAAAGCGCAGTTATCAAAATGAAAACAATCATACAATAGTACAAATATAAATTTCTGAATATAAACAACTTTTTTTTCTTCTTTCTTTTAAAAAACATATTTTCTTAAATAATTTTAAATCCATGTATATAGGATTTTTTAAAAGAAAGAAAATTTTATTTGGCTAATGAATATCTAGCAAAAACATTTTAATGAATTTATATTAATTTTTTTATTCTATTTTCACTACATTGTAGTATTAGATATTCTACTTTTGTTCACTTACTTTTTATTTAGTATGTATAATATGAAATGACATTTATATTCTGTGTTGTTTTACAATCCTTTTTCATTTGACAACTGCTTCACTGCATTATACTATAGGTCTTTATTTAGTTGTTTATTTTTTTACTAATCTGCCTTTATTATAACATGGAATATCATACGCTACTAAATAAATTTAATCTAATGAAGATGTTACCATTATACTAATCTAATAAATAAATAATACTAACCTTTAAATGAACCAGCTATTATGACAAATAATACAACACCGATATTAACAGTTGTTAATAAATTATTTAATATCATAGATTCTTTCAAACCAACTGATAATGCAACTATAACAAAAATTTAAACAGAAAATACATAAAAATTTATAAAGAATAAATTATTTATTAACTAAAAATAAATTGTTGTTTATAAAAAAAAGCTGACAACACAGTTTTAGAACTTTCCCAAAATGTGGCTTTAGCCACGTGACAGGACGACAGTGGGTTGTTTTTGCTGCACGTCTTTTACATACAATTTAATTTATAATTTCATTTAAATATAATACTTTTTTCGTTTAATTCATCGATTCTAAATAAAACACGCACATGCATACCGTATTTAATTTGTGCAGATGTGGTGTTACTAGCGGCGAAGGTTGGCAATAACTAAACTAATGTAATTTCACAACTTACATAAACATTTTTTTAAATATGGTTACCATGATCCCCCTTATTTGACGGGTTCAAAAATCAGGCAAAAGCTAGGATACAATAGTCAAATTGCAACTTTTTTGGTTGACAGGTTTCAAGATAAAAGGCAAAAACTGTTAGATATAATGCCTCTAAATCCAACCGACATAAAAATTTAAATAAAATTTAAAAGCTCCAATTTTCTACAAATATTATACAAAAAGTCAAAAATCAAAAACAGCTGAAACTACCACTCCCCCTTTTTTTAAACTTTGTCTAAAATTTAATGCTATCAATGCTCTGTATATAGAATTTTTTAAGCCATTTTAAAAAAAAACTTCAAGCCAGACCAGAGATATTACCAGTACACATACACATTGTACATATACATATTCCAGAAATTTTTATAAAATTTTTGTTTTTTTTTTTGAGGAAGAGGATCTTAAAATAGAAATAAAGAAACCAGAAATTTAATTAAATTGATAAATTAAACGTGTATTTCCTAGTCTAAAAAAATATGGTAATTTTAGAAATCAACAGTGACAAATTTAAATTTTTCCACATCCGAAAAAATATTCATATGAAAAAGTTTTTGCACAGTTCTGTGCAAAAAGAATGACTTTACATTAATTTAATTCGCTTCTAATATTTTTATTTTTTTTAAATTTGGTTTAATATTGCAGTCACTGATAGAACTATTTGTACATTTTATATTCAAACAGTCTGATACTGATCAACAAAGTCTTTTAGAAATTTAATCCTTCTAACATCAAAATTTAATCTTTAGAATTCAGTATGGCATAAAAAATAAATGAGAATAGATGAAAAATACACCTACTACAGAGAAAGTGAAGGGCAGAATAGGACACCTCACTGTAAATGCTTGTACAGACATATGTAACTGTACTGCAGCCAACATCTTAAAGGGATTCCATTGTAATAAAAAATTATTAATAATAGAACTACTGTTAAAATATATATGTATATATATTAAAGTAACACTTACATCCGAGTAATACGCATATAGTAAAAGCAAGAATATCAAAATATTCTGATAAAAAATCAGATTTAATTGATATAACACTACGAAAATATTCCTCCATCCTTCCATTCATAAGTGAATCCAGGTACATACTAAGACCACGTGCAACACTAGCACCACCTACGAGACAAAACAATAAACTCTAAAATGAAATGATATAATCAGAGGATGACAAGAGCTAACTTGAATATAAGTGGCCCTGAAAAGGGCTATTTAATCAAAGTGGTAAGGAAGGCGCATCTGAGACAGCATGACATCAGAATTAGGATTTATAACATTTTGTGTAACAGTAATTAGAAGAGTTATAATACAATATCTTGTTAGCTGTGGTAGATTTACTTTTGTAATACTGTTTTTACATATTCGCATTCTATTACTATTTGGTACAATTGCACAATCTACATCTTTGTTTTGTTAATCATAAGCTGTAATTTTATTCTAATAGTGGATGAGCAAATTAAAATTGAACTAATACAGACTAAACACAGTTGCAACATGTAAAATTTGATGAATGAAATGAAAAAATGAAAATATAAATTAAATTAGATTCTATATTTATATAAGCGAATATTTACATATTTACTAAATTTTACAAAAAATGTTCAAAAGCGAGTGCCCTGCTCAGCAATGGACTGTTTTTGCTCAAGTGATCATAATGAAAGTCACCTGAAGTGAAACACTGTTACGTCGATTTCTTTTGAATGTTTCTCTTCAGTTCACCAACAATGTAGAGATTCAATTCATAAACTCTATCCTTCAATCAGTTCCAAAGGAAAATATTTCAACTAGAGAAATCTAACATGGAGGTCATCACCTTCTGCTGACAATTCCTTCTTCTGTTAAAGTCTCGTGAATCGTATGACATAACATTTTGCTTTATCTTGTTGGAAAAAGCCATTCTCTTTTTCACAATTTGTTAACCAAATGTAGAATTCTTTGAAAATTGTACGGTATTACTTTTGTGTTGATAATCCAGTCAAAAAATATTGGCCCAGCTATACAATTAGCAAAAACATTGCATCGTACATCAATTTTCTCTTCATGAAGTGGATGTTCAAACATCAAAAATAAAACCAACAATAAATACATCAACCAACAACATCAATAAATAGAGCCACTCCTCATCTGACATAAAATACAGCGTCGGATCTGTGGGTGAAATAACCAAGTTTTTAAGATCCAGTCATTATAATAGGATGTTTCAGTCTGCCTGTTGTAATAAGCTATTTGCACAATCAGTTTCAAATTTAAATCGTGAAGAATCTTATGGCAAGTGTGTATTTTACATTACTTTGTAGTGATAATTTACATATGGACTTTTTCGGGCGGGCAGAAATTCTTCACTGAATATCGGCTTTGGCCTCTGAAGTCCTAATGGAAGGTTGCCAAACTCATTTTAGATTTGAAAATGACATTTCTTTAACCAAATTGTGTATGCTACTCTTTGCTGGAATACTGACATTTGAAATTTTTTTTTTTAATATTCTATGTATTTCTTAAAGGGACGCACATAACCTTCCATTATAGCAACCCTTTCTTTAATCAAATACCTAATAAAATAAATCAAATTTTTTTACATCTTCATTTAATAATATTAATATATACTCAAATTTAACACAATTAACAGCTTAAAACAGTACTTTTATCTACTCACTGCAGGGTGTGCCTATGGCACGCCTCCACAGCTAGGCCCTCCAGGCAGGTTCACCTGGCAAGCGGCATCTCAAAATGGGATTATTAGGTGTCCAAAATTGATTCCCTGTTGAGAAATTGATCAAGGAAAAGCGAAAGAAATACCAGCAAATCTTTCCAATTATATTTGGTTTAGATCAATTTAGGCATCTATTACAGATTGCACACTCAACATTTTCATCAAGATCCATAATATCCATATGCAAATTCACTCACTACAATAGCTGGAAGCTCAAATATAAATTAAATTAATTAATTTATTGTTTTATATATTGTATTCAATTTACAAAACAAATTACTGTAATATAAAACTAACCTTCCTTGACACAATAACAAAAGAGAAGTTGGCTACAAAATCAATAAATTGCTAAAGAGGATATATAGGATTCAAAATTCTTCTAATTTTGACCGTTATTGTTGCCTCCAATTCTAACCTTTATTGTTTACCATTTGATTTGACCCACGTGTTTTGCCTAAATGAATGTTTAATTGTAACTACCGGGCCAAAAAAAAATATATATGTACGATTCTAAATGGATAATCGATAGTATTTTCGGTATCGATTTATTTGTATCGAAAATGGTTGTGTTTTAAAATCTGCTAAGATATTGAATGAAAGAATTACAGTAGTAAAATTGATTAATTTATTTTATAATTATTATTACTGTTGTTATTTATTGTTTATAAACATTTAAGAAAAAATCTTATGATTTTTTGACGAGCAGTATGTTCAATCATGTAAGCATGTTCTTTCTTTCTACTGTTATTTGTTGGTTTTGCTTCTTCTTACTTATCGTTTATAAACATTTAAGAAAAAAATCATATGATTTTTTGACAGGCAGTCATGTAACCATGTTCTCGGCTAAGGGGGATGGATGGGGGCAGACAGGCGCGCGCGCACATACGCACACACAAATGCCCTTTAGTAGGGTAGAATAGATTATATATGTAAATTAATTTTGGTAAAACTTTAGACTAACATAAACATGAAATAAAATAAAAGTTTTTTACCTATAACATATTCCATTATGAGATTCCATCCTATAACGAATGCAACAAATTCACCAATAGTGACATAGCTATAAGCATATGCAGAACCAGCTTTTGGTACTCTAGCGCCAAATTCAGCATAACAAAGACCTATTAATAAAAAAAAATAAATAAATAAACCTTTCTGATAATATTCTTAGAGAAAATTAACATTTATAATATATATATATATATATATATATATATATATATATATATATATATATATATATATAAAATGGATCAATTTGGTTTATAATTTATATAAATAAAACAGAAAAAGATTTTTTCTGTTACAATGCTCTGGTGGTTAAGTTTCAGTTGTTTGAATTTTGAATATATATATATATATATATTCAAAAATAAGTTATAATACGATAAATAGCTGACACATCATAAATAATTTCCATGAGCACCTGGTTATCAACCAATTCTTAGTAATTAAGTATGTTTAGAAATTAATCAGCAACAGCCTTTTGTCTTTATTAAAATATTAATAGACTCTGTAATGTAAAGTTCGACTTTCACTATGTATTATAAAAAAAGTAGTTTTATAAAACAATATTTGCATGTATTCAAAATATTACAAGTTATATAATTATTAACAATAGTTAAATATATATTAACTTGTATAAACTAATTATATTTTAAATAAAAATGTTGTTTTTTTAAAAATAGAAAGTTGTTTATTAATATAAATTATATATACAGTAGGACCAAAATAATCTGGCATGCTCAGGGATGTCAATGCTGGATTGCCAACATTATTTTTAAAAACCCACTTTAAACAACAGTATATAAATAAGAACTACAGTTTTAACACACAAAAAGAATAAATGTTATTTATTAAACACAACAGAAGACATTACAGTATAAAAATATGTAGTACTGACTATAAAAACAAAATTGTATTAAAGATTAAATACATACTTTACTGTACAGTTAAATCAGTTTATGGATCAAAGTTTTCTCAAAGTTCAATATAAACTATTTTTTGTAGGCCTATTATGAAATAAAAAAGCACTATGTCTTTGAACAAACCAAAAACAAGTTAATTTCAATTAAATAAAAATTGTTACCAAGAATTTGGTACAGTTCAATCTGAATCACTATCTATAGGCCTAAATAAGTATCTGATGTCGAGTGCACGGAACATGTCGGACTTGCATCTTCCACTGATGAGATAGGTTGAATTATCTTCTAAGCCCTCTGAAACATTGTATTATGTGGAGACTCATAACTTCAGCAGTGTTGTATTGCTGGCTGCTCTTTTTGAATTTGACAAAGGTGTTTAAGGCGTCTCAAAGGTGGTTAAGGTGTTTAAGCCTTAGCCCAAGAGATGTGAATTGTAGATGTTTCTTCATCAATCAGTTTTTCATGCCTCCTGTGGGCTGAAAACACTTTATAGTATTATCACATCATCTTCTTTGATAGGCACATATGTATGTGTTTATCACTGAGCTAGTTTCTTCAAAATTCTCAGCCCAAACTTTAACAGTAAGCTTCAAAGTCCATCGACTGCATTATATAAAAAAAAATCTACTATTACAGATTACTATCCAACATACCTCAATGTTACCAGAAAAAACTACAAGAGTGCCGGTTTCAATTGCTCATCCACAATCAGAAAAGGATTAGAATAAGTAAATACTAATCTAATTAACATTTTAACAATAATTTATATATAATATATATAAACTTACCCGCAAAAACAGAAGCAATAGCCGCAAAGAGAAATGATAAAATAACTCCAGGACCGGCAATCTCCTTTGATACAGAACCAACTAGAACATAAATACCGACACCCAATGTACTACCGACACCAAGTGCCGTTAAATCGAGTGTTGTTAATACTTTACCTAATTGTGATTCTTCTCTAACTACTTCAGAAAGAGATTTTCTTCGATTTAGCAATCGCCAAAGGCCCATCTGAAACCAAAATTTAATAAACAAAATAAGTTGTATGAAAATATCAGCGCATATTTATAAAAATTATCAATCAGAAGAACGAATTAAATGTTTAAAATTTTCATCATTAACTAATCATTCATTATATGAAACTCTGATGGTATTTACAAGATCTACTACTGTAAGAATTATGCAGTACCAATCAGTTCCTTTCTGTTTAACAATAATGCCCTATTATATAATTATAGATGCATTACCTAAGCAGAAGCATAATGTGTTCAAATATAACATATCTGGATATGACAATACACAGTAAAACTTTTCTAAACAAGGTTAATTTAAACAATTACTTAGTAGACAAAAAATTCAGAATAATATATTTAAGACAGATATATTATATATATTTAATATATTAAATATATTTATATTATATATATTTAATAATATATTAAAGACAGATTCCTTTCAATAACTGTAACGTATAAGTTCTCAAATTTTCATAATTTATATTTAAAATTACGGTTCATTATTATTACACATATTCTGTGAAATGTATAAAATAAATTGGATTTTGCTATCATCAGTAAATTTTTTTAACATTTTTAACGGCATTATTATCAGTAACAGTATTTTTAACTTTGGTGCTCTATAATAACCGGTTCATTGAAAGCAGCCATCGCTATTTTATTTTACTTACAATAAATCTTGACTTCAACTTCCAAAATGCTACTCCCTAAGTCGTTTCATTTTGGAATTCTGAAAACCATCAATTTGCACCTTACACAGGATGGCAATTTTTCATATAAAATAGTTATGTTTTTATACAATCTATTTCTTTTTATAAAATTTAATTCTGAATACACAAAATACCATAATCTATTATTACTGTACTGTTTGCTTTCTAATATGTAGAATAAAAAGATACTAACATATACATAAGTACTGTAATTCAGTTATTAGATAAAACAAATTCAGTTTATTGATAAAACACAAGGTTTATTAATAGAATGTAAAGTACTGTACTACACGCATTCATAAAAATAAATAATTCTGCAGATGCTTTAAAAGAGTAATAATGAAATACTTTATTTAAAAATACGAGTAAATCCGGTCAGTACAATCGAATTAAAAAAATACCTCAAAGAAAGGTTACATGTATAAAAACTTCAATATGATTGACACCAGAAAAATATTTATGCATGTTAAATGCAATACCTAAATATTTATAGGCAACCCGACATGAGTCACCAATTATTTCCAAAAAATGGCATGGCCATTCCAAAAAATAACAAACATCCAATGGCATACAATCTACGAAAAGTGTTGTTTTATTACAATAGTTTTCTTTGTTTTCCTACAAAGATTTCTCACCTTGTATGCAACATTTTATTTTACATTAACAAAACTACATATATTAATATTCAGCCCATCAATTTAGTCTCAAGATTCTGCCACGTATAATTCTGCTTTCCTATTCATCTTAAGAGCTCTTCGTTTTAAATGTAGTCAACCCACTAATTTACATCTCCTGGTAAAATCGCAAATCAAAGGTCCCAGTTCTTTTCTTTTCTGCTTTTCCTAATGTTCATATTTCCACTATACAAATATGAACTGCTAGATATTTTATTTTTGTAGACCAAGAGACAGACTCAAGAATACTTTTGTATATTGGCCTACTTAAATAACAAGCAAGAAACAATTTTTTGAAATAATTAATTGAAATAATACACCATAATAATAAATAATAAAAAATATAGATTATAATTATTTGAAATACAACACTACCAACGGGAAGAATGGAATTTTTTTTATATTTTTTTTACCAAACTGGGGTTCAAACTTAGTACTGTCATGCAACAACAACAACAACAACACTTTCTTTGACAATAGACTTTACGACAGGAAATTATGAACGATTTGATGAGCAAAACCACTACTGAGCTTCAAAGAAAACGCTACCTCAACGATGGTAACTTGCCTATTCGCCAAACCCATCTCTCAAGCTTGCTGAATCTTGTCATCTGTGGTGGAGGTTGACGAGCATCCTGCTCTCTACTTGTGTGTCACACTCGCCCAGGCACTTTTAAATTTTCAATCCACGAAAAAACACTTTTATGTGATAAAGCACTCGCTGTTCTTATATTGTGATAAAGTATAGAATGAATTTCAGCCCTTTCACACCCTCCATAGAAATTGGATCACTGCTTGTTGTTCCTCCTTGGTGCAAACTGTTAGCAGAGTAGATATGTTTACAATGTAATAGCAGTAAAGCAGATGAGGTTAAATCGGGATCAAATTTAGCACACACGATCACAGTCATTCCAACCTGAAGTACATTCACAGTGTAACCTTGAAGATGAATTATGGCGATAATCTGAATAAGTGAAGATAATTTTGACACATCCTTGTAAAATGAAAAAAATAATAATACAAACTGTGAGCAAGCACATGCTTTTACATTATGGTATATGTGTATAAATATATTTAACATTTATAAAATTATGATACACATGTTAGATAGCAATACTAGTTGTTATAATGAGAAGCAGGACAAACTGATTGCAGGATAACGAAATAAATATTTAACAACTACCTTCAATCAAATACACAAAACAGATGATAACATTATAGAAGATAATTTTAATAGAATTCCCTATCTTTTCAGTCAGGATATAAAAAAAGCCGGCTAACAGTTGCATAACTTTCCCAGCTTTGCCGGCTTCACCCTCAACAATCACCCAATGACCCATATTTAGAGATAGATCATTGTACAAAATCGGTTAATCAAGTTTTGAAGACATCAAACAAAACGCTTGCAAAAAAATAATTAAAATCAATTAGGCTTTTGTGTTGTGTTTTTACCTGAATGAAATCTTTGTAATGCATAATCAAAGCGATGCAATAATGTATTAGAATAGGAAAATTAGTACAATAATGTAACTTTATATCGAGAAACAACAACATAACAAAAAAGTATTATTTTGACCTCATCCATTAATGGTGGCTTGAATAAAACGATACACCATCAGAAATTACCTTAAATACCTAAGGGACATTATATTACTTAAAAAAGATTACCTACAATTCAAGTAAAATTCTGAGGTAGAGAACAACCCACAATATTTATATTTACCACCCCCTTGGTAAATTGTGACCGAAATTAAATGACATCAACATCACACATACAAAAATCATCATGCCAAATTTCATCCAAATTGGTCCATCCTGTCTAGAGATATCAAGCAAAAAAATCAGACCCGCACACATCCTTCCGGAATTTCTAAAATTATGTGTTTTTATTAGTAGGGAGTCATGAAACACTGAGATAAACAAAATTTTGATCAGTGTACTTCCCTTTATATACTGTATTGTGTAACTTAACAACCGGGGAAAGTAAAAACGGTCACTTTTCAAAGATTACAAAAATATTCACATTATTTACAAATTCTATTATAACTTTTAATAATATCCAACCCACTGTGTACTTGTTTTTTTTTTTTAATCGCTATTAAAATTATTATTACATCGAATTTAATTCCTAAGATGAATAAAAATTTAGATGTAATAAAAAAAAATTAATAAATAATTTTTTTAATCGATATTACATTTATCTCAAAGAAATCATGTTGTGGTCACATTTTTTTATTTACATTGTATAACTATATTAAAAATAAGCAAATGAAAAAAGCATATTAATACTAATAAAAAGTGCATCAAAGCAATTCATAGAAGTAGGTAATAAAAGATAACTGATTATTTAATATAAAAGTTAATTTGATATGTAACTAATTAACTGCTAATTTCAAATGTAATCATAATTGCATAGTACTTAACTGTCACTGATAACCTAATATTTTAAACTATTACAAACATTTGTATTGTAAATAAATCAGCATACTTTTAAGACACACATACATACATCTTCACTTTTGTTAAAATATATAACAAATGAAGAAAGTATTTATATTTATCAAAAATTACTGCAACCCTTCTGAAACTGGTTTTTTAAATTTTAAACTTTTGTAGTCCTCACATGTTCAAAAAATCAAAAAATGTTTGTTATAAAAATTCTGTTTATAAAATGTATTTTGGCACATACTTTTTTTTCATTTATCTACACCATTTAATAGATACAAGTCACAAAACTTCACCAACATTGACAATAATCTTGACAGTCTCTCTACACATATGCATTCATCCATATCCACAGACAGACAGACACAAAAAAAAACAGATTCATAAGACACATAAAAACACACAACAAAATGCCAAATAAACTGATACAATTGAAATTTACACAAGCTTTTCAGTTACATTCTAAATATATATTTACCTAATAAAAAAAAAAAATCACCTGAAGATTGCCAGAAATACAACTGAAAGCATTTCAACGTAAATAGTTAGAAGTGTTTTAATGTAATAAAATCTGGTTTCTGCTTTATCCTTAAACATTTATACCTTTAAATAAGTTGTAAGTAGTACAAAAATAATCTGATAAAAAACTCAAATATTAAAGATGAGGTAATATTTGCTTAAAATGAAGTATGTAACATGTAGCCGCTTAAAAACATACTAGAAACGATATGTGTAGTAAACAGTAATTCATGTCAGGAATGTTGGGGAGACCATATGATTAGTATGTGGCAGCTACAGTTTTGTTATAAAACCTCCTGTCTGATATACCTAAAGAAAAATAATGAAAAAAGAAAATAAAGATTAAAATAAAGAAAAATAACGATCACCATTTTGAAACAGAAAATTTTATGAGAAGTCGTTACAGATACAATGTTCTGTAAAATACTTCGGTATAAAACCTTAAGGAGGAGATTAGCAAAATACTATATGAATAGAATGTCATTGCACAGAAGTGAAACACGGACACTTCCATGAACGTAAGGAACTGGATTGAGACTTTTTAGATGTGGATATGCGGAAGGATAGAGAAAGCAATTTGGACAGATAACATAAGGAATAAGGAAGTAATGAACCGGATTAAAAAAGAAAGTACAATTATGCTGGAAAGAGACAAAAGAAATGAAAATCGGTCAGGACATGTGATTAGAGATAGTCGTATTTTGACAACTGCATTGTAAGTCAGTGAAGTTAATAGGTGAGGTGAAGATCGGAAACTGTGAGGGAACAAAAACCGGTGGAGGCAGCAGCGGTATAAGAGACCTTTCACCAGGAAGAACACTAGATGACAAAACGATTACTGTAAAATTTCATAAAAATTAGAAAATGTATTTGGTTATAATTAAATCACAATCGCATAAATAAACAAATGAAGTGTCAAAAAATTAACAGGATCTCACTTTAATTGGTCAATAACATCCGAACAAAAAAAAAAAAAATAAATGAAAAAACATTCACCGATTTATTAAATTGGTAAGATGCTATAAAAATTGGCACAAAGTCAAATTTGTGCTAAGGTATGTAGTCTGATGTTTTCAAGATCGAGTAAAATACTACATGTTTTGTATAGTTAGAAACAAAAGCTGGCAAAGGTTGCAAGAGATGCTCTCGACAGACTATTATTTAAAAGATTTAAATTGATCATTAAAGTATGTGAATACACAAGTAAAAAATTATATAACCTATGTACCATGGTGTTCTGTATCTCTAAATTTTACTCAAAGAGTAGAATAGTAATAATAATAATAATTTTCATTATAAAAACTATTATTTAAAAATATATTTTTTATATTTATGAAGTATTTAAAAGTAAAAATGTTTAAATAATTAGATCTAATCACATTAAAAAATAATATAAATTCCATAGTTTTATATTACATTAGCCATCTCTTTAATATCACTTCTCTGTAATCCTTTTCAAAGATTTATTATAGATTTCTTGCAATAACATTTCTTTAAAATCAAATTTTTTTTCTATTGAAGAGTATCTTTTTACACGGTAACACTCATTTTAAATAAAAATAAAACTAAAAAATACTCTTAAAAAATAATAAAACCGACTTTCAACACAGACTTGCCTACCACTCCTTCAACAGATACCTCATTCAAGTGTCTTTCAACAGATACATTATTATAACGAGGGAAAACAGATTAAAGATAGAAATCTTTAACCAAAGAAACAGCAGAAAGACAATTAACTACCAAGCGGGTCAAACTGGTAAAAAAATATCTAAAAAAGCAAAGATAGAAACATATGAAACCACACACAGTCACACGTTCAGTCAAAAACTTAAAAACACATGAAGGATTCCAGAAGAAAAGAACAAGAACAGAATGAACCCAGCAAAGGCAAGAAGAAAACAACTTGTGCAAAATTAAAAAAAACTAGAAACAAAAGAAAAGAGATGTCAATAAGTAAAACTGCTTGGCATTGTCTTATAGAGACTTATAGTCGATTAAAAAAACAAACCAACTTAATAAACCTTCATAAAAGTAGAAGAAAAAACTTTTTACAACTCTTTAAATTTTGACTTCTTACAAGTTTGTTATTACTAAGGTTGGTTAATTTTTTTAATTTGGCAACTTAAAATTAGGAATAAAATAATTCTGTGATTATAGTTATAGTTGCCACCAAGTAACGGCGAGCTAGTAGTGGCAACAATTTCTACCCACCATATATATCATACGTCATGTTTTTTTATACTAAGAAATGACTAATCGTGGTGTGCCAATGTTTCAGAGAACAATAGTATAGCAGTGACATGTGGGCTGATCATCCAAGCTTGCCGTTACATGGCGGCTACTGTACATAGAACCATTTAATTCTGAAAATTTGCAAAACGTAAAAAAAAAATACGGGAGAGTTTATTTATTTAACCAGTAAAAATACTTTTCTTCTATTGCAATAGCAAGGAAAGTGTTTTTTTCAATTCCTAATGTATATGATACAATCTGTTTAACTGTGACTAATAAGCGACTCCACAGCCCGATGAGGTGACGATGAAATGTAAATGAAGTGTAGTCTTGTACAGACTCAGGCTGACCATTCTCGAGACGTGTGGTGGTTAAATTGAACTCCAACTATTAAAATGCACTAGTCTATTACCAGTAAAAATCAGTTTTTTACAACGATAATTTACGACAATTTTATCACTAGATCGACTCTGTAGGTTCTCCAGAAAAGCAAGTTAAAAAAAAAAAACATTTCACGTTACAACTTTATAAACTGCATCTCTTACAATCTGATTATTTTAACTTAACAACACCTACTACATTTCAAGCAGTAGCATCTGTATTAAAAACATAAAAGCCTAATGACTAAAGCTAAGTTTAATACAGATTCTAAATTATATATATATTTTTTTTAAATTAACACAATACTTACAATCGAACTTGACCACAAATCCATTTAAATAAAGTTTTAATTTAAACACATAAAAAAATATAATATAAAATTTCACCAAAAAAATACGTACTTTTAAAAAAAGTTAAATAATATTTTTAAAAACATTTAAAAGTATATACGAATATATATGTCTTACTGTTAAACTGTTACACCACTTAAATAGCATTATTATGTGTAAATTAATTAAAGAATTATTAGATCCATCATACGATGAGTTCAGACATATTTCTAGCGTAAAAAGGAATAAATATTAGAAGAAAATATATATATATACAGAAGAGAGAAGAGAAGAGAAAGAACATAAAGTTTTAAGTAATGCAAAAAAACACAGTCATGCACACACACATAAACTGATAAAATAAAATAAAAAATTATTTGTTATATAATTAGATTAAATGATATTAAAAAAAAAGAAGAAAACCATAAAAAATAATAATACATTAATTATAAAATTAGAAGACACCGACAGATAACAACATTTAATTGACTAATATGCGAGTCGCTGTCCCCCCTCTTTACTAATTTACAATGAAATTAATCATCTTTTACAGATGACATACAAAATAAAGATTATAGTATTAAAGCACCTAACTAAAAGTTAAAACAGAATACGACCGTAAATTTGAGGTTATTTTTTTTAATAAAAAATTTAAATTATTAAAAGAAGTTCTGACTTTGTAGAAAATATCCAAACCAGTCATTTCTGTTGACTGCTGTTAATTTAACATTAATTAATTATATTTAACATCTAATTAATTGTTCTATCACTGTGTTACATTGCAGTTTTTAGTTATTAAAGACCATTCTAAAACTGAATTAAGTAAATCCAGATGTCTTAATGTAAGAGCAAACAACCTGTAGTTCATATCTTTATAACTCCGCCAAAAATTTCTCTCCTCTCCTATTTGCCTTAAAACCTATTCATTTCGAATTTTATTGACCCATCTAATTTTCAACATCACATTTTAAAAGCCTCAATTCTTTTCCTTCAGCTACTCTTACTGCCCATTTTTCATTACCACAAAGTGCTTCGATCAGCAAAGACACTTTCACACGAAAATGTATTTTGTTTCAAAATGATAAGTCCAACCGTATTTAAAAATATTTCATAAGATATTTTATTCATTCATAAATAATTTTTATAGTATTACTTCACTATTGCTAGATTTGAGTATATATATATATATATATATATATATATATATAATAGAATACATATAATAGATTAAATGAACACAATTGAAAGTTTGATAAAACATTACGGAACTTCATAAAATTTAACTTTCTCTTTTTCCCTTTTCCATTTTCCCACAAATGGAAAAGGGAATTTTTCCATATTCCCTTTCTCTTTCCCTCATTTCCCCTTTTAATTTTCCTTCCCCATTTCTATTTCCCTATTCCCTTTCCCTTTTTCTTTTTTCTCCTTTCCATTTCCTTTTCCCGTTTTTCCTTTTTTATTTTTTGCATTTTACCTTTTTCAATTTTTCCCTTTTTCCCTGCATGAAAATCGGTCCAGTAGTTTTTTAGTCTATAGCAAACACACATATTGTAAACATTGAAATGCAATCATAAAATATTTAGTATAGGGTATGTTGCTTTTACGTCAATGTTTAAAAACAGACAGTGCTGTTTTTAAAAAAAACATGTTTTTACCTGTTGCAGGTGTGACGTCTTGTGTATATAAATAGTAGGTATATAAAAACGCACGTATTTGAATGCAACAGTCTGTCAAAAGTTCACAGCAATCGGTAAAGAACTTTTGGAGATTGCTTATTTCTCGTAACATTTTAATTAATAAATATTTTCTTTTCTATTTTAATTTAAAATTAAATATAACAGGCATAGAACAGTCATTTTCTTCCTTTTACTTAAACTTTGTTATATAGTTCAACAAGCACAAATATTCAATGAGAAAAAAGTTAAATGATGCAGGATAGATTTTGTATGTAACATTTGGTATACATTCTAACATACAATTTATAACTTTTTTAGAACTCAACATCAGATTCCTGACTTAATACATCTCTTTACAAGATTCTACCACATATTTCTCCTTTTCTACTCGTTTCAAGATGTCTTCATTTCATACTTTATCAATTTACATAATTTTCAACATCCTCCTGCACAAACCTGTCTTATTATTTTCTTTTCAGCTTTTCCTCTATTTCATCCTTTTCTACCAAAACTTACACTCCAAAATAATATTTTTAAGCGTACGTTCCTAATTCTTATATCGGTATTTAATAACTCGATGTTTACATTACTTCATCCAATCTTTTTTTCCGTTTCCTTCCGACCAGTACGGATCACCATCTGATAGTTTTGACTTCTTTTTCTTTTCCCAAAAGGTTTTCATTCTTTTGCTCTGTTATTATCATCACCTTTCTTCCATCTATTCAGGTTTATACCCTTGTTTTTCTTTCCTTAAATTAGATTCTCGAATCGCTTTTTTAAATTTATCTCTATCTTTACACACATTTAGCGATAAAATTACGGAGAGAAATTTTTAATGGTTTTAATATGTTTTTATTTCTTTAAATCGGTCGGTCTTTGTAGCTCTGTTTATGTAGAAATTAAATATTTGTTTTGTCAATCTTTGGTTGTTCGTTCTGCATAAATGTCCGTAAAATTGAATCTTCTTTTCTGGATTAAGTCCACTATTTTTTTCCAAATGTTTGTAAATTTTTTTTTCACTTTTCAATTTCTAAATTCATCTTCATATTTTGGACCGTAAATTTTTTTTAAAATCTCTTTTTCTACAAATGTTATATTTTATTCTGAAAAAATTGCAGACTTCATCAAATTTATAAAACATAAATAAAAATTTTATTTTGATTAAAAAAAAATTATTTACTCATTAATTTATACGAGGATATGATGGGTAGTTTGAATTATCGGTTTGGTTAGTAGCTTAAAGTCTTTAAATTAACTTTATATTATCAACTAGGACTGCCCAAAATAATTTTACTTACTTTTTTTACAACAATTAAGCATCGTTATTTTTTTATTTATTAATACCTTTTTGTTTATAATTTTTTCATTACTTAATCGATTCTCCTAATATTCAATTTCTCTAGGGACCTGTATCAATATGATATTATTTTTGGCTAAATAATCAAAAATTAATATCGAACTGTGAACTGGAGCATTATCACGGTGAAAAATTTAAAACGGTCGGTCGTTTTGATTGTCTTGAACTGTTTGACAATTAAAACGGCCAACCATTTTAGATGGTTTATGAGCGTTATTCAGTTTTCTGAACAAGTTACTTTGATGTTTTGTTTTGTTTCTTTAATAATCATTATCTTATGTTATTTTATTAATAACTTGCAATTATCTTTTAATATAATTCCACTTTGAAGCGGTCGAAAATACAGCACATTGGATTCTATAATGTTACATCAATAAAGTGATTATATAACAACTCATATAAAAGTATGTAAGATTACAAAAAATAGGGTTATCGTATTATGTAAGACCTTGAATTAAGATCGGTTTTTTATTACCCCTAAAGAAAATTTTTAACATTTCTTTTTTTACTATTGATGATGACAATAACCATGTTATCATTCAAATTAATTTTTATTTTTCAATTCTCATACATAGAAACATTTTTTTTATGTAGACTGCTTTTTTATGTCGCTTTTCTTGCTCCGGAAAAAAAAATTTAATAATTGCTCGGCTATTATTAAATTTGAAAGCAAAACAACACAGGATTATGCGCGTGCAAATTGATTCATTACACTTTTCAAAAAGAAAAAAAAATTTATTCGCACATATAATGAATAAAAATGTATACGGTAAAGTCTGTATAATAAAAAAAGTAATTATTAATTTGGTTTATTTTAATTGACTTTGACAGAATTTCATCGACAGAAGAATGACCTGCAGCTATTTTACATAGATACATCCATAGGCAGAGTCGCATGTACCAAACTGAAGATAAAGTAAACCAAAATAAGTTCTTCCAGCAAGCGGAAATTTTGAATATGGAAAGCGGATAGATGCTGTTAAAGGAACGATTTAACCACAGTATCGACAAAACAAGACAAACATCCCTATGCGTAGAAAAACTTAGAGAATCCTACTCTAAGTTTTTCAAAAACCAAGAAAAACTTATAGAATCCTTTCTGTAAGTAATTCTTCAGAAGATTTCTTATATTACTACCGATGACATACATAATAGAAATTACTTTTCCCTCGCATACTAAAGAGCCACTGCGAATCAGAGTTCTGTAAATTATCCGTAACCGGATTTGTACGACCAGATTAGTATTTGACTGAACTTGTTCGGCCAGAAATCCATTGCTGACTCGTACACAAATGGAGGAAGTACAGGGTGTCCCATATAAAACGCAACCCGTCAATCACTCATCCATGAAATTTCAAAAGTCAAGCTTACTCCCGTACTCGTTAATGAAATGGACTCGTCCAACATCTCAACATCGCGGCGACGCACTAGAACAATACCGATAATAACAACAATGCGATCGTAACGTTCAGTGTATCGCTAGAGACAAGATGGTGTTTTCGCTAGACGAACGTGTTTTCATTGTCGAGTCGTACTTCAGTACGAAATCAGCAGTTGCAGTGCAAGATTTGTTTCGCCATAAGTACCCGGATAAACCGGCTCCTAACAAAACATCAGTATTAAGGTCAGTCGCAAAATTTAGAGAGACCGGTTCCGTTAATAACAAGGAACTCAAAAGGTCTGCGTCGGTGTTGAATACAGATACGGTCGCTGAAATCAAAGACCGATTACTCGCCTCGCGAAATAAATCGATCAAACGTTTGTCTGCTGAAATTAATTTGTCTAAATCGACCGTTCATCGGGCGACCAAACGATTACGATTACGACCTTATCGCATTCAAACGGTTCATCGACTTCTTGAGCCCGGCAAAGAAAAACGGCTACAATATTGTCAACGGTTCCGTCGATTTCTGCGCGAGGAAATTAACGTTATGGATTCGTTACTTTTCACAGATGAAGCGCGGTTTCATTCGGACGGCTACGTAAACAGCCAAAACAGTAGAATTTGGAGCGCTGAAAATCCCCACGTTTATCACGAAAAACAATTACACCCGCAGAAGTCGGGCGTGTGGTGCGCGATATCGCGGAAGAAAATAATCGGTTCTATTTTTTTCGAGTACACCATTAATGCAGAACGATATCGGGATATTTTATTTCGGTTCATCGCACTCTTGGAAGAGGAAGACAGACACTGCCGCCTACAACATGACGGTGCGACATCGCACTACGCAGGTTCAACTTCTGATTTCGTCGAGGAATTCTTCGGTCGAGGCTTGTGGCCACCGAGATCTTCAGATTTGACTGCGCCGGATATTTTTGTACGGGGTTACTTCAAAGAAAAAGCCTACAGCGACAAACCACGAACACTTGAACGATTGAAAGTGTTATGTATTATTTTTTAGAGCGGTTGTAGTAATTTAAATGAATAAATAAATGAATATACAAAACATTACATAAAGCACAGAAATAGAGAATTTAAAAAAAAACTTCATTATTTTTTACGTTTCTTTATTTCAATTAATTCTTTAAGGATATTAATCATTTTTAAATTTTAATCTGTATAAAAATGTTGGAATTATTCAGAAAGTTAACTCTTTTTTGTAATATTCAAACGGTCTTGAAATATAAATAACTTTTTTTGTATCGATACCCAATTTGTTTGGTTTTGTATTTCTTTTAAATTCAGTTAGAACATTATACATACATTTAAATGTACTCGTACGTAAAAAGATGAAGCGCATAAAACTTATGTAAAAAAAGTGTAGTTCTTATAGGGAATTAAATAAAGGGACTAGTAGAATTAGAATGTTTTTGACCTCGTATGCTGTTTATGAAGGTTAATTGACAAATTCTATTTCAGCGATATGTTTTTTAAGTCGGGTTTTTATTATTATGAATTTTATCTTTTCGTAAGTTAGTCGATAAATGTTGCAATATGAATAAAGATAGAAAAAACAGGTTTTGTAACTAACCTGTTTCGTAATTTATCGACTGGAAACTTTTTATAATTTCGAAAAAATTATTCTGCATATCTTTAAAATTTTATGTAAATTCAACGCGTACATTTCACCAAACTGACCGATTTTAATTTGTACAACAACTATATCATCTGCTGTTCTTTTTTTAAGTTTTATCTTCAAGTAATTTAAGCGGGAAATTTCTTAAATGGAAAATTACATTTTTTTCATACATGATTTTAAGATGTTTTTCAGTTTTTTGACGCAGTTATTAGGGGTATGTGTTATATGTAATGTAAATGCACCGATAGCCAAAAACATTTAATGTTTCTCTAAGTGTAATAACATTCTTGAACTGTGCTTTTTCGTATATTACAAATCGGTAAATAGAATTTTTCTATCACCGTTAGTTTAAAATAAATTACGTTTCAAAAAAATTGAGGGAATATATAATTAAAATCTGTAAAATTTATAATTTTGCACGGCCATACCTGTGTTATAATGATTTCGCCGATGCTTTTCTTTTATAAATAGTCTAAGGCACATTCCGAATTGATATCCAACAGTATCGGGTAGCGCGTTAGTATTCCATTTCCCTTTATAGCGGCTTTCCATCGCCGAAATATCTTGGTGGAAACGATCACCGTGTTCGTTACTTACGTTTCGGAGGTTGTCCGGGAAAAAATCCAGAGATGCGAGTGTAGGAAATGTATTTTCAAATATACATTACGTCACATAGCTCTCTATGAAGTAAGAAGTTCATTAACTATATCGTGGTAATTGTCGAGAAAATGTTTGCAAACGTCTTTAAATGAAGCCCAAGCTGCACTTTGTACATTATTTAACATCTAGTTAAATACATCATCTTTGACCGACTCTCTTATTTGAGGACCGACAAATATTCCTTCTTAAATTTTTTCTTCGCGAACATTCGGAAATTTCTGCCAGACGTACAAAAATCCCAGACTATCCTTCTTCATTGCTTTTACAAAATTTTTCATTAGTCCTGACTTGATATGGAGAGGGGGTTAAAATATTTTTTTCGGTTCAAATAAGGGCTCGTGAATAATATTTTTCCCGTTCGGAGTTAAGTTGTCGCGTTTTTCTTCCGCTTTTTGTTAACGGCTGTCCCGTTCGCAAACAAAACATGTACTTCGTATAGAATACATGCACGCCTAACAAAATAGCTATAACTTTCAAATCACCGCATACGTGCCGGCTATGTTTTTTATAATTTATTTTTTCAAGAATGTTTTTTCACATCGTACGTCTCTTTCAAATTAATACCGTAAGCGATCGGTGTCGAAGGATATTTGTTACCGTTGTGTAGTTTAGCTTTTAAACTATACTTGAACGAATCTATGAAAAGGCGCCAGTCCTCAGGTTTATGAACTTGTCCTAACTGCAACATAAGTTTATCAATATTTGTGCGATAAACCAAATTATTTTAATCGATAAAGTACTGAGAAAGTTCTTTTTGTCGGCTTCGAAACCCAGAAATTTTTGTATATTTTTTAAGTAAATTCCAACCTTGCAGTCTCGAAGCTAACACTTCAGCTTGATTTTTTTATAAATTTAATACCCTAACCTAGTCATTTAAGATAAGATGCGGCTTACTGGAAAATTCAAAATCAAAATCATTGTTGTCTTCTTCAATACTGTCTGATTATTCATCGCTGCTTTCGAAACATACACTCACCGGTGACTCAAGAACTGAAATAATTTCACTGTGAGGTACAGGCCTGATTGCAGATTGCAATGAAGGATATTTTACGGTACGTTTAGATTTTTTAGAAGTTCCAGACGCACTTGAAAATAAGTGAAAATCGGTTACACGATATACATCATTTACGCAATTTCGAGGCATTATGATAACTGTACTGTTAACAAACTTCAGCAATAAGACTGAACAAAATTAATTCATTCCTAAATCCAGTGCTTTATACAAACAACACAGCTGTGTTTTCAGTTATATGTTTTGATCTGCACAGACATGATTAATCTTGTATAATATGATTTAATTCTTTGTCTAGTATTGTTTATTTATATCTTACAATGCTAACATACGTTGAAAAATGAAAATCCTTTAATTAAAATTTAAACGTTTTTCAAAAACGGTAGATGATAGAAAGATTCTGAATTCATATTCATTTTCAGTATTAAAAAAACAGATTAAAATCATATATCGCATGTTAGGAAACACAAATTGTGTTTATCAGTGTAATACGTAGCTCCGGATGTCACACTGATATTCAGAGTATTTTCTTATGAAAATTCAAATTCATCGTTAAATAACATAATACATATTACCACATCCTTTTTTTCCTGTTTAACCTCCGATAACTACCGTTCAGATAATACTTCAGAGGATGATATGTGTGAGTGTAAATGAAGTGTAGTCTTGTACAGTCTCAGTTCGACCGTTCCTGAGATGTGCGGTTAATTGAAACCCGATCACCAAAGAACTCGAAGGCGAGAGTTCCAACGTTCAAATCCTAGTAAAGGCGATTGCTTTTATACGGATTTAAATACTAGATCGTGGATGCCGGGGTTCTTTGGCGTCGGGTTTCAATTAACCACGCACCTCAGGAACGGTCGATCTGAGACTACAAGACTACACTCGTACATTTCCTCATTCGTCCTTTGAAGTAATAACCGACGGTGATTCCCGGAGAAAAACCTCACTGACGAACAACGGTATCCACCGTCTAGTATTCAAATCCGTATAAAAGTAACCGCCTTTACTAGGATTTGAACCTCCACTTCCAAATCGGCTGAGAAGTTCACTGCTAGACCGACCTGGTGGGTTTAAGAGCAGACCGTCTAGTGTTGGCGTGACCTGGCTAACAATCAAATTCAACACAGATAGCGATAAAGCAGATAACCGTACTAAATGAACAAACAGACAAGATAGAGCAGGAGATACCCTTCCAGAAAACAGAATTCATGACAAATATCAAATCATCCCCCAAAAAAATAATAACGGCACGCTGGAAAATTAACTAAACTGAAAAATTCATATACCTAAAGGAGAAAATCGAAGTTAACATCTCCAAAAAGTAAGCCGTTAGATCAAGAATCGATAAAATGGAACTATCCTATCGATTAAATGAAAACCTACAGAAAGAAATCGATATCGATGAACGCTAAATCAAGATTCTACGCTACAGTTGTTACGTCTGGAAGCTCTATATGAAACTTAAGTCTGACATTTAACAAAAAATGTTTAACGGATAAACTATAAAAAAATGAACAAAGAAAAGTTCAGAAGGGTCCCCTACGGCCCTTTAAAGATGAGAGGACTACAGAAGAAGACAAAATAATGAAAATTGAGAAAATACGGATGTAATTAGAAAAAGAAGGATTGCCTTTTTCAATCGCCTACAAAGAATGAACTCTAACACGCTTTAAATACTTTTACTCTTTACACGCTTTAAAAATCTAAAACAAAATTGGATGTGAGAAACCGAAAGAGTCACGGAAAAACTGAAAATAACACAAGAAGAAATAAAAGAATATTCATCGAAATGATAAAGGAAATGGGAAGTAAAAGAAACTGAAAAAGTGAATTAGTAGAAATAACATAGTCCATAGTGGCTAAAACAAAAAAAAGGTCGTGAAATGTAAAGAAAGGAGGGTAATAATACAACAAATATATTAACCGGGAAGCATCACACACCTCAACGCAACAAAAAACAGTCTGCTACATAAGAAGGGCTTTTGTTCAAAAAAGAAGTCAACCGTATCAATTGTACCGTATAAATGAAGACTAGAAAGAGTAAAAAATTACAGATATTTACGGATTATAATGACCGAAGACTAGAAGAATCCGACGGAAATAAAAGGAAGGATAGCGACGGCAAAAGAAGAGGAAATGACTATGTAGTAAAAGTCCTGGATTTTTCAAGTTAAGGAAGAGGTTAGACGGATGCGAGGTATGGAAATACGAAGCACGGACGATAAGGAAGAAGGATATTGACTGGATTGAGGCTTTTGAGATGCGGATACGGAGAAGGATGGAAAAAGTAAGACGGACGGATAAAATGAGGAACGAGGAAGTAACGAACACGATTTAAGATGCAACACCATTTACAAGAGAAGCACACTAAAGAAAAGGAGACCGGTCAGGACATGCGGTTAGAGAGAGTGGAATCTCGACTGTATCATTTTTTTTTTTTGTCTTCAGTCATTTGACTGGTTTGATGCAGCTCTCCAAGATTCTCTATCTAGTGCTAGTCGTTTCATTTCAGTATACCCTCTACATCCTACATCTCTAACAATTTGTTTTACAAATTGTAAAGGTTCTTCCTGTCCTTTCTACCTGTTCCTGAATTTGTTCTACAAATTCCCTTCTACCTGTCCTTGCAATATTAAAGCGACTATTCCAGGATGCCTTAGTATGTGGCCTATAAGTCTGTCTCTTCTTTTAACTATATTTTTCCAAATGCTTCTTTCTTCATCTATTTGCCGCAATACCTCTTCATTTGTCACTTTATCCACCCATCTGATTTTTAACATTCTCCTCCTATAGCGCCGCATTTCAAAAGCTTCTAATCTTTTCTTCTCAGATACTCTGATCGTCCAAGTTTCACTTCCATATAAAGCGACGCTCCAAACATATACTTTCAAAAATCTTTTCCTGACATTTAAATTAATTTTTGATGTAAACAAATTATATTTCTTACTGAAGGCTCGTTTAGCTTGTGCTATTCGGCATTTTATGTCGCTCCTGCTTCGTCCATCTTTAGTAATTCTACTTCCCAAATAACAAAATTCTTCTACCTCCATAATCTTTTCTCCTCCTATTTTCACATTCAGCGGTCCATCTTTGTTATTTCTACTACATTTCATTACTTTTGTTTTGTTCTTGTTTATTTTCACGCGATAGTTCTTGCGTAGGACTTCATCCATGCCGTTCATTGTTTCTTCTAAATCCTTTTTACTCTCGGCTAGAATTACAATATCATCAGCAAATCGTAGCATCTTTATCTTTTCACCTTGTACTGTTACTCCGAATCGAAATTGTTCTTTAACATCATTAACTGCTAGTTCCATGTAAAGATTAAAAAAGTAACGGAGATACGGAACATCCTTGTCGGACTCCCTTTCTTATTAGGGCTTCTTTCTTATGTTCTTCAATTGTTATTGTTGCTGTTTGGTTCCTGTACATGTTAGCAATTGTTCTTCTATCTCTGTACTGAACCCTAATTTTTTTAAAATGCTGAACATTTTATTCCAGTCTACGTTATGGAATGCCTTTTCTAGGTCTATAAACGCCAAGTATGTCGGTTTGTTTTTCTTTAATCTTCCTTCTACTATTAATCTGAGGCCTAAAATTGCTTCCTTCTTCTCTTTACCTCTCCTGAAAGCAAATGGTCTTCTAACACTTCTTCCACTCTCCTCTCAATTCTTCTGTATAGAATTCTAGTTAAGATTTTTGATGCGTGACTAGTTAAACTAATTGTTCTGTATTATTCACATTTATCTGCCCCTGCTTTCTTTGGTATCATGACTATAACACGTTTTTTGAAGTCTGACGGAAATTCCCGTTTTTCATAAATATTACACACCAGTTTGTATAATCTATCGATCGCTTCCTCACCTGCACTGCGCAGTAATTCTACAGTTATTCCGTCTATTCCAGGAGCCTTTCTGCCTTTTAATGCTCTCTTAAAATCAGATCTCAGTATTGTTTCTCCCATTTCATCCTCATGACTGACCGCATCATAAGGGTCAGTAAAAGGGGAACGTAAGCGAGGAAGAAGAAGGATGAAGTGAATATCGGAAACTACATAGGAACAAACAAAACAAGAAGGATCGGGATAGAAACGGAAGGAAACGGCGGAAGCGTAATGAACCTGCCGCCAGGAAGAAAACCAGGTGACGATGAAGTTACTATTAATAAGAAGAAGATATTAATATTTTTTCATTTAAGAATTCAGCGTTTTAGGGAATTTAAAAATTAAGGAAGAGATAATTTTTCAATCGACAGTAACACTTTCTCTTTAACGACCGCATAGATTTAATAACCGGAAAATTTTACAAAAATTAGTTACTATAAAAGCGATTTATAACATCTTTCAGTTTTAACAAGAAACAAGACGAGGAAACCGATCAGAAATACGTACAAAGCATTTTTTTAATCGACAGATAACTCTACTTCTATAAATATTTTATCAACGTTATATAAAATTACGATAACACGGTTCATTTCAGTTTTGGGACGATTTCATTTCTTTTTTTTTAAATAAAAATTATTACATAACAGATTATTAATATCTGCATTATCTCATACAATTATAATCTCGTATAACAAAGTTTTAACTTTACAAGAAAATTTCAAATCGCTATTTTAGCTGTCAAATTACAAACTACAAACGTAATATAAATGGTAGCGACTTAAGTCGCTACCGAAACAAAAAAAATTGCAAAGCAATTTTATTATACACCGTCCGCAACTTATGTCAAGCAAAATAATATGCAGCTGATATTCAACCCTATAAGCAGGTACTCATACTCATGTGTGTATGAAAATGTTAAAAATTCATTTGTTTATTGCTTGCACAGTTTCCATTTTTTTAGCCGTCATCCTTTCAAAATTAAAATTTATTAAAATATTTTAATTTTTAATTTCACATTTTAAAAATAATTTAGCGCATTAATACATAACTTCTCTTTGTAAACAGCAAGACTTTTACGAACACCAGAAAGAGTTTTATACAGCCGATAAAGAATTACTGAAATTGTTTTTAAAATGTTAATCGCTTCTTAATTGTTTTTCTTTCCTTTACCGAGTATCCTGGAAAACGGATCGTAAACCAACGTTCTATCCCTCTATCCACCCTCTTCCATCAGAATGCTTTTACTCATATATCCTCTAACTTTATCCGGCCGCATTTTCTTTAATTTTCATATCGGTCTCCTTCCGTTTACCTCCAAGTCTTGCGTAAGTCTCCGTAGTCTTTACGTTTCATCGGCGCATATTCTGTACTATTTACGCGATAAAATTTCTCGCACCGTTTTATTCTTCTTAGTATCTTCTCTCCGCCTGGCGCGTTATTTAAACCCTTTTACTCCAAGTAGACCTTCATCTTATATTTTCACAAGATTTGTTCGATAATTAAAGACGAATGACTGCGGCAAAATAATTATTTATTCAATTATAATGAAAATAAAGCGACTTTTCGATATAACCCCCGACTACATTTAGGTACTTGTCCCATCTTTCTGCGAGTTTTCTTATTCCGGTAATAAAGAATTGTTCATCTCAGTGTCTGACGGCTCAGAAAGCAATATTTAATGGGAAAGTATAAATTCAGAGAGAGAGAGAGAGAGAGAGAGAGTGAGTGAGTGAGAGTGACACATACGTGCAAATATATATGTACATACAACTGGGATCTGAAAACAAGAAAAGGTATGAAAACTAAAATGGACTTTTTCTTAATTTTTGAGAACGTTAAAAATATCCCCATTTACGTGTTTGAAATAACCATTATTTCCCCTATATGGCAACAAACTTAATTTTTTCTATTTGAAATCGGGATTTTATAACATTTTCAGAACGACACATACTTCTATAACATTTTCAATTAAACACAACCGTTCACAAGATACATCTCATCTTCGCTTGTACTTACTGGCAATATGTAACATCGTAAACAAATATTTCAAAAAGTGAAACCCGCCTAACATTTTTCACGGATGATCGTGAATTTATTTTCATAAATTTTAATTGTGTCATATTAAATGATTTATTAATATTAAATTGATATGTTCTAATTTTCCTAAATCGCAACAAATCCTTATTTGCCAAATACTATTTATTTTTATTTAGTATTTATTTTCTTTATTTTTGTCCGGTATACTATAATATAATATATGTTTTTATAAATTATAATAATTTTATCGATCTCATTAGATTAACAATTTATTTTCATAAATTGAAAAAAAAAGTATTTTATCGATGCATTTTTTTCCCTTTACTCAGATCTACTAGAATAACACAATTAGTACAGAAAGTAGGCTCCCCTTTTAAAGGGTTATAAAACTGTTAAGACAAAAGATTAATCAAAATAACAAAATATCACAAAAATACGACTCCATTGAAACAACAAAAGAGTAAAGTTACAACAACCTGATCTTACATTCAACTTATACGATATAAATTGTCGATAGGAACGACTGTAAATGATGCGTATCTCCTGAACGATTACATTTAGAGGTAAATGTCCAAGAAAAGGCGTCTTAAAATTACACGGCGCCTACAAAAATGTTATAAAATGAGAAATTTGTAGCGACAAAAATGAAGTTGAGTGCCGTATTGGCAAAACGGTAAAGATTTTTGACAAGACAGTAATTTTTTTAATCTCTGAGACCACCGTTAGGTACTGCTACGGAGAATCAGATGAAACGGCAATTTTGTACAGCGTGAAAACGCCATGCCCGACCGGGTTTTGAATCCAGGACCTACAAGGCTACGAAGCTATCGCTCACGGTACAGAGGCCAACTAGAGGGTAATTTAGCGCACCCAAAAGTGGAGAAAAAATTTCTTAGTTAAAGTTCTTCACCGCAACTCTGGTTTACCAGATCCCGACGGTGGCACACTTAAAATTAACACTGTATACAAATTTTTCACCCGCAGTAGTACTAGGAATGGATTTTTTGACACTAAAAGACGAATTATTTTTTTTTTGATTCTAAAAAAAATTGAAAAATATTAACTTAAAAATCAAAAAATTTTCTTTTAAATATTTCAAAATAATTTTAACTCATTAAATGTAAATGAATATTGAAAACTCGCTAATCATATAACGCAAATAATCGAGAATTTTATGATGTTGCGGTAAACAATAACCACAATTTCCAAGTTTTCAACAAATTTACGCCGACTGTCCTAAAATACATCATAACAACAATAAAGAACCGTTTTATATCGTATCAAATCATTTAAAAATATTTTACACGTCTTATATCGGTAAACATTAAACATACATTCTCAAACTTTTCCAGAAACAAAGTCTCAACTTATTTTAATTTTCAGTATTCTGAACAATATTACGTGAAAAATATATGAAACAGATAAAATACATGCCACAATGCTAAGAAGTTAAAATGAATATTAAACAATGCCGTGGGTCTAAAACAGTCTTTTAGACTGTTTTAGACAGTCAAATGACAGTCTTCAGTCATTTGACTGACTGGTTTGATGCAGCTCTCCAAGATTCCCTGTCTAGTGCTAGTCGTTTCATTTCAGTATACCCTCTACATCCTACATCCCTAACAATTTGTATTACATATTCCAAACGTGGCCTGCCTACACAATTTTTCCCTTCTACCTGTCCTTCCAATATCAAAGCGACTATTCCAGGATGCCTTAGTATGTGGCCTATAAGTCTGTCTCTTCTTTTAACTATATTTTTCCAAACGCTTCTTTCTTCATCTATTTGCCGCAATACCTATTCATTTGTCACTTTATCCACCCGTCTGATTTTTAACATTCTCCTATAGCACCGCATTTCAAAAGCTTCTAATCTTTTCTTCTCAGATACTCCGATCGTCCAAGTTTCACTTCCATATAAAGCGACGCTCTAAACATACACTTTCAAAAATCTTTTCCTGATATTTAAATTAATTTTTGATGTAAACAAATTATATTTCTTACTCAAGGCTCGTTTAGCTTGTGCTATTCGGCATTTTATATCGCTCCTGCTTCGTCCATCTTTAGTAATTCTACTTGCCAAATAACAAAATTCTTCTACCTCCATAATCTTTTCTCCTCCTATTTTCACATTCAGGGGTCCATCTTTGTTATTTCTACTACATTTCATTACTTTCGTTTTGTTCTTGTTTATTTTCACGCGATAGTTCTTGCGTAGCATTTCATGTATGCCGTTCATTGTTTCTTGTAAATCCTTTTTACTCTCGGCTAGAATTACAATATCATCAGCAAATCGTAGCATCTTTATCTTTTCACCTTGCACTGTTACTCTGAATCTAAATTGTTCTTTAACATCATTAACTGGTAGTTCCATGTAAAGATTATGCCTAACATGTAATCGGTTGTACATCCTACATCCCTAACAACTTGCTAAAACAGTCATAGTTTAAAAATATATATATTTAAATTCAATGTGAGCATACACTGATAATAATCTATTCGTGTTAGTATTTTTTTAAATTAAGTGAAGAGATTTATTTGGCAATTTTTTTATCCGCTTTCTAGTATTTCTAAATACAAACTTGTAATTTATTACCGTCCTGGCTTCATAATAATATTGTATTATGTATTATATAAGAGAAAACCTCTCTTATACTGTTAAATAGCAGTTGATTTTTGGAAATCTTTACGTTTCATGATCCCTCCTAACTAATAGATAAAATTTTAGCATCAAAAAATGCCAGGATATACGTAAGAACATAGAAACGTATGTTAACCGGTTTTTTGCTCGACATCTGCGGACTACATGTACAAATGCAGACAAAATTCGGCATGATAATTTCTGTATATGAAACGTTAACGCTACTCAATTTTATTCACAACCGGTCAAGGGAGTAGGGAGAAATGACTGCCGTGGGTTCCGCATCTCAAAGATTTTTCTCAAGAGTAAAATTTTCTTTTACAATAATACTACTTTAAAGTTCCGCCTGCTTTTTCCTCCTAAGTAGTAATCTGTCAAGATCAGTCTGTCTACTCGCTAAACAGGTGGATTTCAAAGGTTCTTTTTCATTTTATTCACAAAGTTTCTTTGCCGGTCACATTGCCGGTTTTACTTAACATATTCTTACGCTAAATACAGTCTTAACTCGATTTATAATCAAACGTTTTATAATAAAAATTTACTTCACGACATTTGTGACCGTATTCTGCGATCAGTACTGCTGTTACATCGGTATAAAAAATTTAAAGCTATTTTTAATCTCAAAATTTAAAGAATTCAAAATCTTTAACTTTTTTTTCTAATTCAGCTATATATTCTTTTTTCTTTAATTAATATTATTTCTAATACGCTTATTAACGGGTTAAAAAAATTCTCAATTTTCATCACCAAGGGAAAAAGAAAATAATACGAATTTTAAGTTTAAATACAAGTAACCGTTATAACATTATTTCGGATGGATTTAAATAAATTTTACAATATCTTAAGAACCGTAACAAATAATTAAATTTTACCGATTCAAAAATCGAAGAATTTTTTTATCGACTTTTTCATTTGAAAAGATTAAATACTTAAATAAATAAACAAAAAATTATTAAATTTTTAACTGTTAATTTTTTTTTTACTTTAAATTTCCATTTTAAAGGAAGTTTTATGAAAATAAGACAACATAACAAGCAGAATCAAAAAAAAACGTTGACGGGCATTTTTAAAGTAATAATAAACAAAATTAAGAGTGACATAATCTAAAGAAAATATTTAAGCGTATCATCTCTAATTACGTACGGATTTATTTACGATAAAAAAGATCGATAAAAAAATGATAAATAAATTCAAATAGTCATGTGAGTTTTGCCTAACAAATGAGATATTCTTTGTAATGAGTTTCCTCAGAAACAAAAAGTCCATATACAAATCTCAGTATGTAATTTTTCGCTTTCTATAACTCTTCGTCCGTCTGAACGTGAATGTTTTTATTTAACTTACGCTTGTATATAAAAATGATAGAATATAATATATTTTACTTGTCCGTAAATTTTATATATATATAGAATTTATAAAGATCTTCATTCTTTCACCGTTAAAAAGAATGTGTAGCAAAATAATAATAGGAACTAACCGGTGTTTCGAAAAGGACGCAACCCCTTTGTTTGACGACGTGAATTTATTATAAAAATATTAATTTTAATAAAATCCTTACACAACATTATTCAAATTACCTTTATTTGACAATAGATGTTCAAAATGATTTACTGCGATCCGGATGCAGGTTCGTATACGTTTCATAAGCAAACGGTTTTCGTAACGTCTGAAATCTTACTTACAATGTCAGCCTTAGATTCGTCAGATGTATGAGGATTGTTTTTAAAAACTCTTCTATTAAACACTCCCAAAGGGATATTGGGGGCAACAACCCTTTTGATATCAAACGACGGCCAAAAGATTCCCGTAACATGTCCATCATATTTCATTAGAAGTACGATGCGTTGCGTTATATTGCTGGAACCCGCATTCTCGTTCGAGTTAATCTAATACGGCGTCTTTCATTCGTTCATAAGATTTATACGCGCGATAAGACTCGATAATTAACTCGCGTCGTCCTTGGAAAACGACATAGTTAACACGATAGACAGGAATTTATACTAGTATAGCGATAGCGCATAAGAAGTAGATTTCGACTACTACAAGCCGCTAACCTCAAGTACAGCGGCTAACTGACATAGGGAAAAATAAAATTTACCTGCGCGTGACTTCTACCTTCTTAATCTTAGGATCGCGTCATTTTTGAAAACCCCGCATGCGTTTACGTATTTATACAGTATTGTTTTCTTAATAACAACATTGTCGGTGATTTAGAACGACATGATATTTAGTAAAACGAGATCACCTGCTTTCATAGCAACTGATTTAACGCGATTAATTAAATCGGATTACGAGTGACGGGCAACGACAGCGACAAAGGGATTTTAAACTTCATAAACAGATAAGACAAATGTAGTAAATGTAATGTAGATATAATTTTCAGATAGATTAAAGTGCATTATATCTATCTATACGAGTATAAAATTGAATAATAAAATGTTCTTTTTTTTTATCTTTTTAAAGGTGTACTTAAAATACTAGAACGATTTTTAAATAAAATTAGTTAAAAGTAATAAAAATATATAAATAAACTTAAAATGCATACCGTTATATCAGAAGTAATAATAAAATTCATTTAAAAACGTCACACAATAATTCACAAACATCAGCAACGCATAAACATTAAAGGAACAAATCGGAGAATGAACGGCCACAAAGTTAAAACGAATCGTTATAAGTTTACAACAAAACGACTTGTACTTTAAAAATGGCACTCAAATTTTTAATATTTTAAAAACCGAATGCGATAGGGCTCTCTATAATTAATTTATACCTAAATGAATCGCATAATTACATTACAGGATACACACGGTTTGAAATGCACCACCAAAATTTGAAAATGACAACCTCTATACCACAAATTTCAGAATATAAACCAAGATATTAAAATCAATTATTTTTAAAAAGGGATCGATTTATAATTAGAAATTTTTTCTAGAATAGTGTACCAAAATAAAAATAATAAAAAAATACTGTAAAAATTATACTTTCAACAGTAAAATTTTAAAAAAATATATATATATTAACAATTAGTAATATATTTTTATAAAACAGTTTTTATTATTATTTATAATTAAAAACTATTTTCATTGTCTTTATTAAAAATCAGACAAAGACGATTATTTTTTTTCTATTTTCAATAAGCTCAGAGAATTAATGCAAAATATTTAAACAGCTTATTAATTTTGCTATTTGATGTTACTTTCCCACAGTAAGTTTGCTCAAAATAATAATAGAAGACTTGCATCTAGACTAACAAGGTGCAATGAATCGATCTTATAATCATTCAAATCAGTTTAACATAAACATTTGGCGTTGGGCTATTTATCTATTTGTATTTTTTCCCTAAAACCAACAAATTTTAACACAAAAGATAAATAATAAAAATTAAAAAACACAACTGCCAAAAAAAAAATTTGTTCTTTAATATAGGATAATTAAAGAGCATGTAGGTGACAACTTTGTAAATAAATTTATTTAAACATATATATGCGAATTTATATAGCCTATAACACGTCCAGTAACGTAAGGATTCCACACGAGAACATATATCCAAATCGTTTCGGCTGTTGAGCTGCTACTGTGAAATAAACATACATGCATACACCCTAAATACATTACATACCTCACTGGGCGGTCATGTACCGGTTGATGGTGACGATAGTCTAACCGCGCACGAGGTGCTCGCATCACCTCACTTACAGTCCCGGTGATAAGCCCATTAAACAGAATTTTTTTAAATCTATTTAATATTATTTTATTTTATTTAACGTAAATAGCGACCATAATTTGGTGATAATGAAATGTAGATTGGGGTTTAAAAACCTGAAGACAAGGTGTCAGATGAATCGGTGGAATTTAGAGAAGCTTGAGGAAAGGAGGTAAAGAAGATTTTTGAGGAGGACATCGCAAGAGGTCTGAGTAAAAAGGATAAGGTAGAAAATGTAGTAGAAGAATGGGAGAATGTTAAAAAGGAAATTCTTAAATCAGCAGAAGCAAACTTAGGCGGAATAAAGAGAACCGGTAGAAAACCTTGGGTTTCAGACGATATATTGCAGCTGATGGATGAACGTAGAAAATATAAGAATGCTAGGGATGAAGAAAGTAAAAGGAACTATCGGCAATTAAGTAATGCTATAAACAGGAAGTGCAAACTGGCGAAAGAAGAGTGGATTAAAGAAAAGTGTTCAGAAGTGGAAAGAGAAATGAACATTGGTAAAATAGACGGAGCATACAGGAAAGTTAAGGAAAATTTTGGGGTACATAAATTAAAATCTAATAATGTGTTAAACAAAGATGGTACACCGATATATAATACAAAATATATTAAAATATAATATGTAAAGTCGATAGATGGGTGGAATATATTGAAGAATTATACGGAGGAAATAAATTAGAAAATGGTGTTATAGGGGAAGAAAAGGAAGTTGAGGAGGATGAAATGGGAGAAACAATACTGAGATCTGAATTTAAGAGAGCATTAAAAGATTTAAATGGCAGAAAGGCTCCTGGAATAGACGGAATACCTGTAGAATTACTGCGCAGTGCAGGTGAGGAAGCGAATGATAGATTATACAAACTGGTGTGTAATATTTATGAAAAACGGGAATTTCCGTCAGACTTCAAAAAACGTGTTATAGTCATGATACCAAAGAAAGCAGGGGCAGATAAATGTGAATAATACAGAACAATTAGTTTAACTAGTCACGCATCAAAAATCTTAACTAGAATTCTATACAGAAGAATTGAGAGGAGAGTGGAAGAAGTGTTAGGAGAAGACCGATTTGGTTTCAGGAAAAGTATAGGGACATGGGAAGCAATTTTAGGCCTCAGATTAATAGTAGAAGGAAGATTAAAGAAAAACAAACCGACATACTTGGCGTTTATAGACCTAGAAAAGGCATTCCATAACGTAGACTGGAATAAAATGTTCAGCATTTTAAAAAAATTAGGGTTCAGTACAGAGATAGAAGAACAATTGCTAACATGTACAGGAACCAAACAGCAACAGTAACAATTGAAGAACATAAAAAAGAAGCCGTAATTAGAAAGGGAGTCCGACAAGGATGTTCCCTATCTCCATTACTTTTTTAATCTTTACATGGAACTAGCAGTTAATGATGTTAAAGAACAATTTCGATTCGGAGTAACAGTACAAGGTGAAAAGATAAAGATGCTACGATTTGCTGATGATATTGTAATTCTAGCCGAGAGTAAAAAGGATTTAGAAGAAACAATGAACGGCATGGATGAAGTCCTACGCAAGAACTATCGCGTGAAAATAAACAAGAACAAAACAAAAGTAATGAAATGTAGTAGAAATAACAAAGATGGACCGCTAAATGTGAAAATAGGAGGAGAAAAGATTATGGAGGAAGAAGAATTTTGTTATTTGGGAAGTAGAATTACTAAAGATGGACGAAGCAGGAGCGATATAAAATGCCGAATAGCACAAGCTAAACGAGCCTTCAGTAAGAAATATAATTTGTTTACATCAAAAATTAATTTAAATGTCAGGAAAAGATTTTTGAAAGTATATGTTTGGAGCGTCGCTTTATATGGAAGTGAAACTTGGACGATCAGAGTATCTGAGAAGAAAAGATTAGAAGCTTTTGAAATGCGGTGCTATAGGAGGAGAATGTTAAAAATCAGATGGGTGGATAAAGTGACAAATGAAGAGGTATTGCGGCAAATAGATGAAGAAAGAAGCGTTTGGAAAAATATAGTTAAAAGAAGAGACAGACTTATAGGCCACATACTAAGGCATCCTGGAATAGTCGCTTTAATATTGCAAGGACAGGTAGAAGGAAAAAATTGTGTAGGCAGGCCACGTTTGGAATATGTAAAACAAATTGTTAGGGATGTAGGATGTAGAGGGTATACTGAAATGAAACGACTAGCACTAGATAGGGAATCTTGGAGAGCTGCATCAAACCAGTCAAATGACTGAAGACAAAAAAAAACGTAAATTTAATCTATTATTTTTGGAATATTATTATTCGTTCGATCGATTCTAATTAATTAGGTCAAACACGGCTCATACAACAATAGAGGATCACATTTTACAGTTCATCAATTCAATTCATTAAAGTATGAGCTTCAGCTGGTCTCCACTACTATTTATACATATTTATATGGGCTATGAAACTCCTGGTAACGTAAGGATTCCAACATGGCATCATACACCTAAATCTATTCAGCTGTTTGGCTGTTATGGTGAAACAAATACATACATATAAACTAAATGCATTCGGCAGTTGTGTAATAAATATAGACTATTTCATGCATATCACTTTAAAATATAGTACACCACCCGTAAAAACAAAACATAATATACTAACTGAAAAATTAAACTAAAATTTAACATTTTACTTTGATAAAATTAACGGACAATAAACTCAGAAATGGTAATGCGTGCAATTATATTAAAGTCCGCCGACGGTATTTTTAATTAACTTAAATAAATAATTAATATTCTTACTTATAAAAGCAATACAATAATTGAAACTCAACTTATAAAGCAGATCTCTCATCGGTCATCCGAAATTATTATCAAACTGATATTTGTCTTACACGGTGGGTCAATTTATAAATCGTGATCTTCAATACCTTGGCATCACCGATAACACAAACTGTATAAAGGAATTTTTGACTACAGAATTCACTGTTCGTTTTTAAATCGTGAAAACTGTTGTATTAATAGTTTATAAAGATATCCCTATAATAGAATTTACATACAAAAAAGAGGTTAAATTTTTTTCTCTTTGGCAGATAATAATTAATTAAACAAAATGCTAATTATGAAATAAATAAAAATATCCTAATGTTTTAAATAGCCTAAAACATATTATAATTATGAAATTGTAAACAACGCTACAAATTAGAAAAAATGGTAAAAAAAGATAGTTAGAATAATATTCTACAATAATTAATTCAACCTTCAAATGATGTATGGTTTTCCACAGTATTTTCAATCGATGAGTTTTACCTATTTTAATGTTTACCTTGATGGTATTTAGGAGATATATTGGTAAATTTAATTGATTTTTTGCACAGATAAAAATGTACCTCTGCTGAATTCAGTCTCTAACTATTTTGTCAATTTTAACTCTTAATTTATAACAAAGTTTGTGTCTCTAAAATTTGCATTAGCATTTTTTTTTCACGTTGGTGATGACATCTTATTGACAAAAGCACTTATTAACCCGCAAATAAGAATTCTGCTCATCATTACTATTCATCTCATTATAAGCTTAATAATCTGTTTTCTACCTTCAACTGGAATAGCTTCAAAACATTTAATTCATTTGTATCGGCATTTATTATCAAATTCATGAGATGATAATTTAGTTTTTTTACTAACATTTATGGCGGAGCTCTGCTAGTTAAAATGAGTATTTATATTGTTTCTTTCATTCTCATTACTATTCAATTTATAGATAATATAAAATAAAAATTACTTATTAAAAATAATGCCTAAAAAGAAACTGAATAACAGTAAAAATAGCACTGTTCACAATATTAACATATAAACTATGAACTAAATTGTTATAAGAGGCTGTCTGTAGACAAAAACCGTACATGAATTGTATTACGATCTTCATGAAAATAGGAAGAATATTCAGAGTACAGAGAATGATCTGTGGACTTAGCTCCTCCTTTGGATGTTCAGTGAACTAATCCCCTTGTTTGGCTGTGTGAGGTTTCGCAATCTGTCTGTTTATTTCCAACTGAATTTTTTTTTCATTACAATAAATGAATAGAATGATATTTAAGATTCTCACGATGCAATAAAACAAAAATCAGGAAAAATGGACTAATTCTTTTTCGCCCTTTACCCTTCAGATTTGATATTATAAGTCCATATTAGTTATTTAAAATATAAATCCGTGAAATAATGTTATACTAAAGATATTAAATAGGCTCTATAAAATAAATCCTAAAGCGTTACTGAAAATTATTTGTGCTAATATTTAGGCACACAATGAACAAAGATGCGGCAAATTGGGGGTTTTTAAAAGTTTTTTTTTTAAATAAATATTATTTAAAGATTCATTGACAGAGTAATATTGTTCTGTAAAAGAAAATCTTTTTATTGTACTTTAAATAAATTGACACAGATTTTTTTTAAAATGATTTAGAAATTTATTAAAAATTGCAATAGAAGAATAATTAGACCCTTTCTGAAAAGACAAAGTACTTTATTGAGTTACACGTTACATAATTATAAAATTATCAGTTTTGAATAAATAAAGGTGATATTTTCATAGATTAGATTGTGGATATTTATTTTATCTTCAATTTTTTGACTGGTTTGATGCACTACCTTGTTTGTTTCTATTCTATGGCAATATTGTATCTCAACATATTTCTTATATCGCATATTTAATTGTCTAATTCGTACATTCTATTTATTTTATTAACAATAATCCTAAAAAACAGAAAATACAGCGATAAACGCGCAAATAAATTTATACATTAAACTTTTATTTCATATGTAAAAAAAAATATCAAGATAAAAAAATATTTATATAATTTTCTATGTTTGATTTACATTTCTTTTAGAACTGATATTTTTAGAAAACATGATTTATTAACAGGTTTTATTTTATGATGCTACCCTAATCAAGGTTTTACTACAATTTCCATTGATCTATCCAGACAAATAACTGGAGAAGTTTTTTTTTTATCAATGGAAATATGTTATCCATGTTTTCTTGATGTTATCTAAATAATGTATTATTATATACAGATCAGAATAAAAGATTTATTTATTTTCACTCAGAATCAATCTATTCCCAAAAACACCACTCCCTAATGCAATTGAAAATTAACATTGTTATTAAAAAAAAAAACATGTTAACTAATTTTTTATAACATGTTATAATATATAAAAAAATTAGATTTTTTTACAGTCATTGAAAATTTAATTTACCAGACTGGATTGATTTGAATTTACCAAAAATTCAAATAATCAAAGTTTGAACTGAAGGATGTATAAGTTATAATAAAATAAATAATGATTCAATACTGTCATAACTGCAACCCTCAGTACAGAATTAATCAAGTCACTAAACACTGTATGGTTAAATTAAAATGATTCATTCACATTAAAATTGGACATGATATATGTCATACCGAAATGATTTAATCTTTTGATTAAATCAAAATATTAAATCATTAAAGATTTACATATATGTAAATTATTTCGGTACTGGACAGCAAAATTTCAAAGCTGAAACAATTTTGAATAATATGAACAATTATTCAAAGAATTTGTTTTAATGTAGTTTTAGAATTTAATACCAGCTGAAGATGCAGGATACTGCAAAGATAAATTATTGGAAATTAATACGGTAAATTTAACTTATCTAATTACTATACTTTGGTGGTTTATATTTCATGTAATATTAAATTTTATTGAAATGGTGGTTAATATGTTAATGAATTATTTGAGTTTTCAAGAGAAAAATATATATATATGTATAAAATCGGAAAAACCACCATTGTTCATGAAAAGATTTACTGAACACTATAATAATTACAAAAAAAGGAGAATTAAATGTTCATATATTGCAGAACACCTAATAAAAAATAAACATATTACTGATATAAAAGATAATTTAAAAATGTTTGAGTCAAATAATAATAACAAGGAAACTGATATACAGGAAAAATATTATATTAATAAATATAAACTTATTAATAACAAAATTGAATTTGATAGAAAATTGATAGATTTCATGGACCTGACATAAAAATTTAATTATTTGATAAAATATATGGTATCGTACAATGGTGATATAGGATATATATGCAACTTTTTTTATTTTTTGACTATATACAATTTTAAAAATAATATTTTTAATTATGTTTATCATAAAGTCTGTTGACGATGGAACTTATAATCTGAAAGTACTTCAAGCAAATATGCTGATCTTACATTTTATTAAGTAACCGTATCTGGTTGTATAAAAATTCTTTTATTATATAATAAAAGATAATGTAATATCAAACTCGTCTGTAATCTAACATATTATACAAACCCGTAGGGACATATTTATTCAGCTTAACGAAAACAAAAACTATTATAAAAATTAACTTTCAACATAACCCCATACTTGAAATTATTTAAAAATAATAAAAAAATAAAATAAAATAAATAACATTTTTTTTAAAAACAAACGTAATAAATACTTGACATCACTTAAATTTCTTTCTGAAATAAAATAAAATAAATAAGTTTTTTATTATATAAATAATAAGTCTTTCAAAAAATACCGCTCATAAAAATATTCCCGTATTCCGTAAAAATACAATAAAAATATTAATAACATATTTATTCGAAATAAAATGTTTATAAAATTTAAAAAGCATTTAGCAGTAGCTAACTTAGAATGTACAAGCACATGCAGTTATGTAACTATTAAAACTAGCCAGGTAATATACGAAGTTAGCAAACTGTATAAATAATCTTGAAGCATTAAACATGAGATAACTATACTTAGATAAAAATTAAAATAAAATTTACTTACAATGATAAAAGAACGATTGAATAAATATTTCAAAAAACTTTTAAACTCAATAAATACATGGATACATGAACAAACCTCGCGGTTAAATACAACCTGCGATAAAACATTTATCACAAGCAGACTACATTGTGCACATAGGTGAGACCATACAAAGAGGTTGTTTTAGAATGTTAGGAATGAAACAAGTATGTTTTCGTTATGATAAACGTAAACGTAATATGTACGTAATAAATACTTTAGACGTTGTTAAATAAAAACTAAGAACTAAAAACATTAAAATATATGCTATTTTAAATCACCTTGGAAAAATCTTTTTTTTTAACCTTTTATAAAATAATAAATTCAATACGATTCATTTTCCAATTATTTTTAAAGAGCGTTTGTAAGAGTCGTGTAATTACCACTTCATAATTGATTTTAATATTTATGACTCTATAACAACAGTTGTTATATTTATATTCTGCTGCCGTTCATAGCGCATTATTTAGCATGCATCATGATAATTAGATGATCATGTATTATGCATTTGTTAAATAAAGCAAAAAAAAAGAAGAAAACCATTATACCGGTAAAGTAAGTTAGATATAGCATACTAATGGAACAATTTATGTTATGGATTAATTATATCAATGCATTTTTAGAATTTTTCTTTATTTTATTAAAATAATACAGTATGTTAATCAGGCTGCAGAGTATTTTTTATTTATTTTTTTTTTTGTTAGTATCCGTCATCAACGGTGGTAGGCGACGTGACTTTGATCAGAATTTACTACTGAAAGCGGCATTGCCATTCTTGGCGTCTCAGTTCAAGCTTATAAGGTAAACTAAGAAGTAAGTAGTTTCTCATTGCCCTTCACCGAGCGAAATATACTGCTGCATATCAACATAAAACTAAATAAATGATAACAAACCTTTGTCTTCAAATTGTGTATTTAAACCGTGTAATTTTTCATTTAAAAATCATCCAGTTAAGTTATCATAAAAAAATTAACAAAAAGTCTCTCACTCCTGCTACGGCTTCACCCTCGACAGATTACTATTTAAGAGGAATGAGTAAAACATTAAAATATCTAAGTATGCAAGTAAAAACCTGTGTAAAAAATTATTCTACTTTTTGGGAAAATTCTGAGATATGAAACCCATGGTGATCATATCTCCTCATCCCACTGACTGATTGTTACCAAAATTAAATGATATAATGACCCATGCTCAGAACTCATCGAACAAAATTTCATAAAAGATATCATGCACTGATGAAAAAAAAATTATTATCCCTTGCTCATAAATGCAATCCTGCAAATAAATAACCAAAGTAGCATAAAAAAGTCAAACCAGTGAAAGTCAAGTGAAGTCACTGAATTGAGTCCATAAATGACCAAAAAAAAGAAAAAAAGATTTTGTGCCCCCACCCCTTAATGTAGTCTTCAATAAGACCACTAATCCCTTAATGGAGTTATCAAACACCATTATAGAATATCTTGTCTACCTAAGGCGAATTAAATTATATGAAAATGTTGACCTATTCTCTGAGTAAAATTTTGAAGATTAAATGACATCTATGCCCGTTGTACAGAAAAGATCAAGGCAAATTTCTTCTAAATTGGTCAATCAATTTGCATATATATATGCTTTATATATTATTACTTTATATATATATATATATATATATATATATATATATATATATAATATATTTATATATTATATTTATATATTATATTTATATTTATATATTTATATTTATATATTATATATATATATATAATATATATATATATACTTTATATATATATATATATATATATATATATATATATATATATAAAGTAAAGAACAGGCCAACATAATCCTACATACAATTTTTGTTTGGAATTTTTCAGTGCGAAAATTCAGGTTAGTCTAGTGGTTAAACTCATCATCGCAAAAGCAGCTGATTTCTTAAGTCAAAAGTTCTAAGGTTCAAATCCTTGTAAAGGCAGTTGCTTTTACTTTTTTCTGACTTCAGTCATTTAACTGATTTTATTCAGCTCTATAAGTTTCACTTCGGTGTACCCCCTACATCCTACATCCCTAACACAATTTGTTTTGTATATTCCAAATGTTGCCTGCCTGCACAATTTTTCCACCTACCTGTCCCTCCAATATTAAAGCAACTATTCCAGGATGACTTAGAATGTGGCCTATAAGTCTGTCTCTTCTTTTAAATATATTTTTCCAAATGCTTCTTCCTTCATCAATTTGCCACAACACCTCTTCAGTTGTTACTTTATCCATCCATCTGATTTTTATCATTCTCCTGTAGACCACATTTCAAAAGCTTCTAATAATTTCTTCTCTGGTACGCCAATCATCAAGTTTTACTTGTATATAAAGCTACACTCCAAATATATACTTTCAAAAATGTTTTCCTGACATTTAAATTATTTTTGATGTAAGCAAATCATATTTCTGACCGAAATCTCGTTTCACTTGTGCTGTTTGGGGTTTTATATCGCTCCTGCTTTGTCCAGCTTTAGTAATTCTAATTCCCAAATAACAGAATTCTTCCACCTCCAAAATCTTTTCAATTTCTTTTTTAATATTCAGTGGTCCATCTACATAATTTCTACTACATTTCATTACTTTTGTTCTGTTCTTGTTTATTTTCATGCGGTAGTTTTTGCTTTTGTATGGATTTGAATGCTAGACTATGGATGCCAGTGTTCTTTGGTGGTTGGGTTTCAACTAACAACATCTCAGGCGTGGTGGGCCTGAGTCTGTTCAAGATTGCACATTTGTCGGTGTATTTACACTTACATGCCAGACTGCAAACAGATGCCTTGGCATCTCTGCAGAATACTGGTGACAATCATGTCACAGTGCTGTTACTGTGTAACCTGGTATTAATAAATAATAAATAAGTAGGTCATGAAACGTCAAGATCTCCAAAAGCCCGACATACAAAATCTAACCTGATCAGCATAATCTCCTCTATGTTTACTGTACAGCAGCTATACAGTGTAAGTATATAACCGGGAAAGTAAAGTTCTTCAAATTCTGATATTTTACATTTGATAAACCAATTAAGTGTTAGTATTTTTTATCTGTTATTTCAAAATTACAAGAAAATTCTTTAAAAAAATATTTTTAACCCAATATATTTTTTGAAAGTTTCATTTATTTTTTTGTTTTATTTTTATTTAAAGTGTAGGAGGGTAACAAAAAAAAATAGCCTGTTTTAAAAAAAACTGTAACAGTTTTACAATGTTTTCTTTTGAATGTATACTGATCTTTTATGACATTTTTTTGTAAACTTTTATGCCTATTTTTCACCTTTTTTTTGTAAAATTATGTGGTAATTTTTAATGTTTACATATATTGAATGTGTTTTTATTTATGATAATAACCTTTCTGGTTGTTCAACTAAAAAAAAAGAAGCCTTCATAAGAAACACTTAGTCTTGATAAAGAAAAAAGAAACTGGTAAACAGAGAAAATAATTTTTTTTATGAAAGTATTTCAGATCCAAGAATGATTTATAAAAGTTCAAACAATGATGACGACACAACCATATAGACCAATTCATTTTTTTTTTAACAAATCTACTTATATTATCTGAAAAAAACTTATAACACAACCCCACCAGTGGAAATTCTTCAAAAAAATACAATAGAAATCGTAAAATTGGTCCATTTGCTGACTAGTAAGACACGAACATTCATAAAAAAAGTTAAATTTACCACCTCCTCTTCTTTTTATTGAAGTCAGTAAAAAAAATTGGAATATTCTTTCACTTAGGTGTTTTTATTACAGAAATCTTATTGTGTTTTGCAAAAACTAAAATTTATAACATATAACATGAGACTGAATCTGTATAACTTCAACATATAAAAGGTAATACACAAAAATAAGATAATTAAAAATCATACTTACTGTAATTAAGAAATAATTGATAATTAAAGCAACTAAACAATTACAAATGTAGATTTTTAATCACAAAATAAAAATAGTGAAATTAATTACATTAAATGAAGAAAGGGAACTTTTATCAATGGTATTTAATAAGTAAACTGTACTTTGTCCATTTTAGTAAAATAAGATATTAGAGATGACACAGAAGTTTATATGTAGAAAAGAAATCTAAGGAAAGGAAAGTTTACTTTAGATGGATGTATATATTTTACAAATACAAATAAGATTAATTGTAATGATCTGAAAAATAAAACAACTTTCTTATTTAAGTAAAAATGTAAATGTTACAAACCATAACTGTAGTAGGCATTCTAACAAGAATCATTAATCGTTTCCCAAAACATGATAACCACTCTTAAGAATATAAAGTATCCATATAACACACTTACTAGTTAAATATAGAATGAGTGGTTTTATTCATAGCTGTTTTCACTTAACTAAATATATTGTTACATATTAGGTTGTATATTGTTAGATAATTACTCCACAAGATTAGAATTTTTTGATTTGTAGTTTTAAAAAAAAGAAATTCATCTAGTAGTTTGTAATTATCTAACTTTACATTCGAATAAAATCATTGCGCTATGGTTTTTTAACCAATACCAATCATACAATATCATGTGTATGATATTCTTACCAATAATGATTTATTTTTCCCATTTTTGGGCCTCTCACTGGATAATACATTTAAATTAGATAATTCTTGATGAGGAGTCTTACTCTTTAAAATTTTGGGGGTTGGTATCCCCACGCCCCAGCCTGTGCAGCTCTCCTTCCTACTACATGCTGAGCTGCTGAATGTTTCACACAATACTCATACACCGCACCACAAACACTACATAAATTACAACCTACACCCTTACACAGCAACACAACATCTTACACTATTAGTTGTTATACTTACATATGGTGGTGTTACAAATACTTTTAATACACAATTGTAACCCAAGGTGGAAATTATCGTGCCGATAGGTGGATGGCTCTACATAGTGAGTCTCAAATGATGTCCTCTGGGCACCAGGGTGAACCCAATTGTATGAAGCCCTAGCTACAGTACATACGCGCTCTGCTGCAGTAGTCCGTTCTATCCCTGGTACTTGTCGGAACCATATTTCAATTCCAATGAATATTCCTTTGGTAGTTGTTGGTCCACCTGAAAAACCAACAAACCCAGGAGTTGTAAAAGACCTTGGGTGGTAAGGGAACAAGAAACTTCATGGAGAAGGTGAAATTTTCATGTGTAAGGTTTCTTATGGTGAAATACAACGAGGAAGGTAAATCATTTGGTAAGGTGTCTCCCTTCCTAATAAATAAGTGTGTCGTAACAGCTTGTGGGTCTCCAAAATCCATTAAAAAGCTCAGGAGTGGCACCCTGCTTGTTGTAGTAAATGAGAAATTACAATGCCAAAAACTGCTTGCCCGTAAATATACAGGGAAGTAGTGTGGAGCCCCATAAAACACTGAATTTAAGCAAGGGAGTTATCTTTTGCTGTAACTTGGCTGATATCGAGTTATCAGAAGTTATAGATGAGTTGTCACCACAGTTAGTCAACTGAGTACAGAGGATTATGAGAAGGTAGTATAGTGTTGATGTATCAACATCCTCGTTAATATTAAGCTTTTCAAGTCCAACCATTCCTGACAGAATAAAAGTAGGTTACCTTTCTATCCATGTACAACCATATATACCTAACTCCAGATCCTGCTTCCAATATCAACAGCAAAGTTGGTTGCACAAAAGAACAAGTTTGTGCGCGATGCAGTTATACAGACACAATGATATCACATGTGCTGAGGTAGAAAAATGTGCAAATCGTAAAGATCAACATTCAGAAAGAATGCCCCGTTTACAACAGGAAAGAACTATTTTGAAGATCTGTACTGAACTGAAAGTTCTCTTTCCTTTGGCTTGATGGGAATACAGAAACTCCCTCAGCATGAAGGATCCCATACAACCTGATGTAAGTTTTGTTCAGGCCCTTTCTTCTAACAATGTAAAAGCAGAGAATCCGGATCTTGCAAAGAACTGATCAAATTAGTAGAAGCTTTATCAGACCAATTAAAGTCCCTCATGGCTGCTATTACAGCATTAAGTACCGGCAAGAAGGTAACTTTTACTAGAAAAACCGATAGAATTTATCTAAATCCACCTCGGTTGTTCCACAATCACATAAAGCTCCTGTTGCACCAATTATGTAGCAAACAACCAAGATATCTGTGAAGGGATCTATTAAAATATCATTGCCTGGTACAGCATCTCCATCATCCTAGACTTTCAAGTTCCCTCCACCATCTTGAGGTTTCTATGAGGTTATGTAGTGGTGGATGAAGTGCCGAAAGAAGCAAAACACTTCTTAAAGGTCATTAAATCCAAAAAGAAAAACCAGTTAGTATTCGATAAGTAATCTGCATGCAGAGTTTTTTTATAACAGGAAAAAAATATTTTTTTATGGCTACAAAAATTATTCAATGGAATGTTTTTAATACTGTCTGCTGGAGACACTATCCATGAAAGGACACATCTTAATTCCTAGGATGATGTGTCCTTTCATGGATACGTCTGTGAAAGATGTGATTATCCGGCTGAGGGCAAAGAACATGAAAGTGTGGCTGTTTTCCTGAAATCGTAATAGCCACTGGTATCCGCTAGCAACAAACATCCCTGCAGTCTCAGTGAAGACATTGGCACCATTCAAAAAGAATATCTGCAACCTATACCTTCCTCTAAATCCTGATATCAGTGAGAATGTATGATCTGTTTTCCCATATTCCTTTATCCTCCCTAATAACTAGTGATTTCAACACCAATCACAGTTCACAGGGCTCATCCATCATCATGTTCTTTCAGGAGAAATACAGTTGATCACTGAGGCATAACTTAGATCTCTACTCATTGAATGATGGATCGTACATGTTTTGTCATCTTCGTCAAGTACATTTTTGTCCATCAATCTATTCTTGAGTTTAGCAAGAATAGATTCTCCCACATCTTACCTGGTAAATTTCCAAAAATTTCTTTGGAAGCGATCATAGATTGGTTATAATCTCAGTCAGAATTAGTGATTTGCCTCATATTCACTCACACAAATGAGTTATTTAAAAAACTGACTGGATCGGACAGAAGGATTCCTACGGCCAATATGACAAAGTGGTTGCGCGATCCACCAGCTTGCCCAGTTTACACACCAAATTCTCGACAGAGCGAATTATTTCACGCATTTAATATCTGGAAAGCCCAGGTGGCCCTTTGTTCCTTGGTTGGATGAGGATTGTAGGAGTCCACTGAGAGATGAGAGATTTTCACCCTCGTGAAAATGGAAAAATTTTTTCGATTTTATTCAGAGGGATTTTGAAAGTATATATGCTACCCTAGTGCATGTGTAAACAATCAAAATTTCTCTTCAAAAATCAACCACCCACTACCTCTTAAAATTGAAATATTTTGTTCTATCTTCTTTAAGTTTAAATATTTTTTGAAAATTTTCATTTTCTTATTTAGCCTCTATTGAGGAGGGTGTTGTTACATTCCCAGAAAACTTTACAAACAAATATCTTAAGTGTAACTAAGTATATATGAATGCTCTTACAAGTTTTTTCTAAAAAAAAAATTATCCCATGAGACTTGTTATCTAAAAAAAAATCCAGAAATTTCACTTCATGGCCAATATAAATACTACCATCATTAATCGCAATTGTATCCATGCAATCAGCAGTGTTATTTTCATTTCCTTCTAAATAATTATCTTCAGATATAGACAGTAAGTTGTCATCTGCAAACAGGATTACGATGAATGGCTCAAGATTTTAAGGCAATAAAGAAAAAAATAGTAAGAGATGATCAAACTGATTTTGTTTGTAACAAAATCAAGCCATACTGTTTACTCTGAAGCACCTTAATAAAATACTAAACTTGCCATCATTATTAAATATTTGTTATGCTTTTGTATATTTGCATAAGTATAGTACCATCCCTAGGGGCTCCCTCGAAAAGTCAGAATGAGTTTTTAAAGTACAATAGTTGGGCTGTCAGATCATTATCTTGTACCGTAAGTATGATTCGTGATGAGAAATATTTAGAGAATTAAATGTGCAAGCTTTGCTAAAAAGAACAGTCACTTATTCTTAAAAAATAACAATATATACCTTTGCCATACCAGACAATGGAACTGTTTTCATAAAATTCAACATAACACTTCAGCTTACAAGTAAAGCCTTATTATGAAAAATCTCCCCACCAATCTATTTCAAATTACAATTAAAAGATTTTCTGTTATGGTTACTCTGCTGATAAATTTTTAAATAACATTAAAAAAACAACACTATGATTTATCTGCATCCCACTCAATATGTATTTGGTTAAAATAATTTTTTAATAGTGACTTCTGAATTATTTTGTAAGCATTTTTAATATTTGTTGTTATAATTTGTTTTTATATTTCTAATTTATCTTACATTGACATGATCTATATATATATATATATATATATATATATATATATTGGGCGATTCAGTAAGGACTTTTCATTTAAAAAGGCATACAAAACTTTATTTAGATATAGATAACTTTATTTTAGATATAGATCGGTTAAGGTCTCATTTCATAACAAAATACATCAAATTTTGACTCATGTAGTTCATTAGTACTGAATCTACTAAAAACCGTCATGAAGCTTTGCAGCACATTCTTGATAGTCCTAAGGTAAGGTGGTTTTTGTGCCCTAAGCAAACAGATTGTACAGCCCTTTCTACATCCAGGAGGCAACAGTAAATGGTATCGCTTATCTGGATATGCTTCAAAATTTTCTAATTCCTCAGTTAGGTGAAGATGACCAAGATGGACGCGATTACTATCAGCAAGAAGAGGCACCACCTCATTACTGGCTAAAAGTCCGAGATTTTCTTGATACTCGATGGCTTGTTTGTGAAGATCCAATTGCACAGCCACCTTACCACCAGATTTGACCCCGATAGATTTATTCTTGTGGGGTTTCATTAAAGATTGGATTTATTATGCACCACCTTTGCCTGCGATCTTGTTGCACTAAGTTTGTATTAAAACAGCGGCTACAGAGCTAATGCGCAACTTGCTGGCTACAGTCTGGAATGAAATCAATTTCAGGTGGGATGTATGTCACACATTACAAATGGAAGAAACCACAGTAAACCAACAACGTGAATGTTGGGTGACAAACTTGATGTATTTTGCTACGAAATGAGATATCAACTGAATCTGTAAGTTATCCCAGTAAATTTTTATATGCTTTTCCAGTATTATATAATGTTTTATGTTCTGATCAGAATAAATTTTTATTTATTTATTCTGTTGATCATAATCAAAGTGCAAGATTTACCCAGTTCCAATCGTAAAATACATTAAGCAATATTTCCAGTAACATCAATAAGGTATTCCAGTACAATTATCAAAGTGTGAGCACTGAGCAGTACTTAACCTGCCTAAGGTAATAAAAAACATCAGTGATGAAGAGAAGACCAAGTGCTAGTCTTATTTAACCAGATCACTTTGCAACTAGTTAATTTTTCAAACTTTAAAAGTAGAGCTATAGTATCCACATAAGGAATATAAAATTTCATGAAAAACTGTTATATATAGTCATACATGTTCCAGCTGATAGTAGGAGGGCTTACAGTAAATTTTTTAAATATTGTAAAATGCATTTGGGAGCAACATTATATAATAACAAATACCCATACAAAATGTATACGCTTGTTGAGTTAAATCAGAATCTAGCTTCACTCAGTCAATAAGCTATTAAAAAATATATATATACATATAAACAAATAAAAGATGCAAGATTTTCATCTTGCATCTATACTTCCTGATTTCAAATAGCAAATCAAACCATTATAAGAATAATAATAAAATAACAATTAGAATTCTTAATATAAAATTAATTATTACTTTTCCTACATCTTAAACAATGAATGGGACAGCATATGTTTAAAAATGACAAAAAATTAACCGATTATTAGAAATATTCTTAAAGATGTACATGATCTTTTAAAAAGATTAAAAAATATAACAAAATCAATCATGATACTCCAGGGGGGAATACATTTATATTTACTTTTTATATGGTTTAGGTCCTGATTGGAGCAATTCTAATCAATGTTGGGAAGATCATTTCTGGGAATTTTTCTTCTTTGCCCAATACTCTCATTCTTTTAGACCTCTGGAATCCCTGTCCATCTGTGTTATTGTAATTCTTTGTTTTGTAGTTTTGATTTTTAAGGATAATTTTTTCTTCCTTGTTCAAAATCTGTTCTTTTGTAATTTTAGGTTCTTCTTGTATTTCTTTTTGCCAGTTGTTTTTAACTTTATTTTTTTGCCGGTAGTTAGTAGTTCCTTGGTTAGCCTTTCTTCTGCGAGCCTTACTAGATGACTGTAGAAGGGTACTCTTAATTTTCTCATGATGTTCAGTAAGGATTCTTTCTCTTGATATAAAATTTCATAAGGGAGAGGTCTATATTTTCTATCTATTACATGTTTTTTACTAACAATTGTTGGAATTCTTTCCACTTTCTTAAGTTCTTCTGTTCTGTTTTTGCTTCTAAGATTGAATAATATTTCACATGCATAGTAGTTACTTCTGCTCGTGTTACTAGGTTGTAATATCTAATTTTTGTCTTCATTGAGACAGACTTCTTTTTATATGTGGGCCATGTTAGTTAAAATTTATTAATTTTACTTTGGATTGTTTATTTTTCATTTATGTTTCTTGATGCTATTTCTCTGAGGTATTTAAATTTATCTGTAATTTTTATTACTTATTGCTTGTTAACAGCGATGCGATTCGGTTCATTCTTGGTAACTGGCATTATTTCAGTCTTTTCATAGGAGATTTGCAATCTGACTTCTCCTGCTATGTTTTGAAGGGTTTCTATTTGTTTTTTGGTTTCCTCCCGATTTTCTGACAACGCAAGAATCATGAACGGTTTGGAGAGCTCTCCTCTAAATTTTATTTTGAAATTTGTGTTTTTTAAGTATTGCTTTAATCGGATTTATTAATTTTGTGTGGAGTCCAAATTCTTTAATGGTGTTCGGTAGAGATTCTTTACAGGTACAGTAATATGCTTTTATGAAATCTATGATGACATTATTAAATTTTTATTTCTTTTCTTTTGGTAGTCCATTATCTACTTTAAATTTATGATTTGTTCTGGACAGCTTCTTCCCGGTTTGAAAACCCCTTGATATTCTCCCAATTCCTTGTCTAGTTGGCCTTGGATTCTCCACAAAAGAATTTAAAAAAATATTTTGCAAGTTACATCGAGAAGGGAGATTCCTCTATAATTGTTAGGATCTGTCTTGTTTCTTTTCTTATGCAGAGGGGAGATTAAGGCTAAACGTTTATGGAAATTTTTGATTGTTTGTTCATTAACATTTTCCACAGTTCCTCTGTTAAATAATTTTCTCCTGCAGTTTTGTAATTTTTATTTGGTAATTATATTTATTTCACTTGATTGTAAATTTTTTCTTAGAATTTTTTTAATTACAAAAGAAACATAACAAAAAACTTGTACTTTAAAAAAATTAAAATGCCAGACATATTGGATAGTTATAACATCAAAGTTTTATTTTATTCATAAAAATAAACATTTATCAATTTTCACACTTTTCATTTATTTTACACGTTATAGTACCATTTTTTAAATAGAAAACTGTACTAATATCAAATTATGAAAAAACGTAATGTTTTACAAAATATAATAAAACAAATAAGTTTCCTCAAAATAAACAAATTGCTGATTGATTTGCCAGAACTTCAACCAATCACTTCCATTCTTAAAACCTCATTTAAACAACAACAAAAAAAAAACAAACACCATTTTATTATGTACATTACATTCTTTTAACCACTTGTCTTGTAATAAGATTTTCTATAACCAAAGTTGTTCTAAAGAGGGGGAAAAACCATATAGTTTTATTTCAATTTAGTAAATTCTGCTAATAGTTATTCTCCATATTAATAATTAATAGAGAAACATATATTATTATTTTTATTTTTACAGATTCACGACACAGCAAGTTTTTTTGGATTCCAAAAAAGAAAAATTAAACCACTTCCATTTCCTTTATAAAATGTGTGAAAAAAATGAAATTGAAATAATTTTACAGAATAATGACTTTAATTCTTTACAAAATTTTAATTTACTAGATGCAATGTCTTTCATAGAGGAAATAAAAAACAAATGATCACACAAATTGAAGATGATGTCTGACTAGTCTTTCACTTAATTACAGGTTTTAAATATTCCAATAATGAATACACAAGAGAATTAAAAGACACAACAGAAAAAAAGAATAATGGAAAGTGGCGCTAATCCACCTGCTATTAAAGATGTAAACTACACAGGGAATTCTCTCCTACCTTTAACTTATAAGATCCTATCAAAGGCCATACAACACAGAATTGAAGAAAGAAGTAAGTGAAAACCAGCTGGATTCAGAACAATTCAAACTAAATTCAATAATACAACTCTACGCCAAAACCCAAAAGGATTTATTTATCACATTTACACTTTAAAAAGGCTTACGACTTGATGAACAGAACCACTGTAACAACGTATTAGAGGAATTCGGTATGAACCGGAAGTCTATTAAAAAAAAACTATCACAGATACAACCTCACAAGTTAAGTTTACAGGTAAGCTATCAGAACCATTCAAAATTGAAACAGAAATCAGACAAGCCATGCATATCACCATTTCTATTTGACGTATAACTTACAAAAGTAATCACAAGAATGGAGGAAGAAACTAATAAAGAAACAGGTTAGAAATGGGATTAAAATAGGATGTACAGTATTGAAGTCAACTGCCTAGCTTTCGTAATGATATGGCAATCCTGCCAAAGGACATAGGAGCAGCCAGAAAAACAAATAAAACACTACATGAAGTAACAGAGAAGACTGGACTATACATCTTTTATTAAAAAAAAAACAGAAATGATAATTCAAGACAAGAAAAACTTATCACAGATGCTAAATACCAAATACAGCAAGATCAACAGAATAAAGATGTTCCGTTATCTAGGCAAAATAATAACACCAACAGGCATGTTGAAAAAATCACTTAAAGAAGGGGAAGAAAGATGGAACTGGTATACCAACTGTCATAAGTTGGTGTAAACTGTCATAAGTTTGGCATTCATAAGATGAATGCCAAAATAAGACACTATACTGCAGTGATCAAATCAGAAAATCTATATATGCAATATCCCTAAATAATAAAAGTCTAGAAAAGAAAAAAAGGAAGAGACTAGGCCCAAAAAGAATACAGATTAAAATCCAATAAAAAGCTATACCAGACTATAAAAAAACATAACCATCTTTACGAAAAGAAGACTATCTATTTACACTGTTATGGTCGCATCAGGAGAATATCCACAGAGAGGCTAACTAAAAGTATCTTAGAATTCATAAAAAACAGAAAGCCACAAACAAACTGGTACATACAACTGTAAGTCATCAACAACAGACAAGAGTACAAAGTAATACAGTCCACAGTATCAGGAGATTCCAAGACTGCACAAAGAGAAAGAAAACACCTGGCCAGAAGAATGAAAAAGAGATTCAACAAGATAAGTACTGAAAGGAGAAGTTAAAAAGGCCATAAAATTATACTAAGCATGATCCATATAAGGCTATAATGAACAAAACAGTTACAAACTACGCAAGTAAATGAGACAGTCACAAAATGTAATTTATTATTTCAACTGTACGCAATATAAAATAAAAATGAGGAAATTAATAGGATCATGAATGATTTTTTTTTTAAATACATAGACTTTTTCTAGAAAAGCTGGTTTTGGTTCTAAACAAAATCTTGATACTGGTAATATTCAACATATTTTAAAAATTCATTATTTTTCAACAGTACAAAAATGGGTCTATAAATACAAGTGTCATATGAGGTCTAGATGTAAAACCGGACACTTCCATTTTTTGGCTAAAATGAGGATAAAAATGATTACTATTAAAAAGGTTTGCACTAAATAATAAATTTGTTTTACAGGAAAACTTGACATTTCATATCAATTTAAGCGTATGAATGTCTGCATTAGATGAAAAATGAACATTTCCTACCTTCAGTGAGGAGCAAAAGTGGATTTTTCTACTGACCAAATAAATCCCATTTTAGTTTAGTTGCAATATTAACAGCTGTTTTTTTGTGCTTGTTAATATTAATGAAACCAGATCTCCTAGGTGTAGCCACTATTTTAACCACTGAATTATATTTATTATTGGCTCTTAGTATGAGGGAAAATATGATTCCTAGACTGCCCTTTGCCATCCAATAAATTTGTTAATAAGAAAACCAGCCAATTTTCTCATACCTTATCAATGTGTAAATTGTAAACGTCTAGATTCTTGTGAAGGGATACAGAAGTAACATATGCCAGCTGGAATTCAGAACTATAGCAAATAAATATCTACAGATTTATGCAGTAGGACTTAAAGCAGTCAGTGGGGTGTACACTATCATCCTCAAGTGCTACTTTACATAGATAAATACACAATTTTTCTACAAAATTAATAAAAATATAAATGTGAATTACATTGCAATTATAATTTTTTTAAATCTAATTCTGTTTTTTGTTTTTTTTAGAAACTTTGATGCTGCTGTAAAAATAATAAATAATACGATGAATAAAAATCCCACAAGATAAATGGCCAATGATGCCATATAATATTATTAAAATATATAATTGCTGCTCATCCTCAACAAGGCAGTGCAAGAGCTTAGTGATGCCAAGTGACACCTGCTGAATTTTCACACTATCTTTACATACATTTACAATAAATAATATAAAGATAATTTTTGTAGAGAAAGGATATTTATAACAAAAAAATTAATTCAGGTGTTAACGGGTTAAAATAATAAGTCTAAATCAAGATACTTGAGTAGTGTATGAAGTAAGACTGGAATGTCAAAGTTCTTTGGTATGCCATGTAGGCTTAAAAAAGTGTAATTTTTGTCCATCAATTTATTTTTTATGCATATAAATGATCTGGCTGAAGAATTAGAGGGGGAATAGAAATTGGCAATAATGTGTGCAATTTAAGATATGCAGATGACAAACAAGACTAGATATATACAAGAAAATAACTCTTTTTAACATATAAAGTATTTTGGTTAATCTATAAAAATCAAAAAATAGAATCTATAAGAAAAAAGAAGGAAAGTGCATACTTAATTATGGCGGACGTTAAAAAATAAGCAAATAAAAGCAGTACAGAAATATAAATAAGTCTCTGATTCTGGGGGAAGCAGGATCTGATTCCATATGCATTTGAAATAAAAACTGAATAAAACTGACTCAACTGTATCCGGAAAAGTGTACTATCAAAGCCAATTATACCACAGTTAACTAAAAATAAAATACTATGCGTTTCAAACTGAATATCGGGGTTTTAAAGCGATGTAATATCTCTCAAGTCTCACGTACATTGATTAATTATACATGAAGTGAAAGATTAACTCAAACAGTTTTAGCTATGTGCAAGTTCATAAATTGTTTCCTGTACCTTCAGCTTGAAAGTGCTAGTAGCTAAGATAGCGACCCCCCCCCCCACAACAGAAAGCATTGTGTTTTACAGTTTGTAAAGTGTGAATCCATAATTACTGTTCGATGTACATTCTGTTTGAAGTTCCATTATGATACCCTGAGTGACAATAACATTCATAGATGATATAAACAATTTGGAACCGCTGGTTGTATTTGTAAAGGGAAGCGTAGAGGTCAACCGAGTGTGTTCAAAAACGATGTTGAAGATGAAAGAGAGTCTTTTGTGCATAGTCCTAGAAAATTCCCTAGGAAGACTAGCCGCGAATTAGCAATTCCAGTGACATCTGTGTGGAAGGTTTTAAGGAAACGGTTACAACTGTAACCATATTGTTTACAGCTGTTACAAGTTTTAAAGCCTACAGGTTTTAGTTTGTGTGCTAATTTCGCAAATAAAATGATGCACTGTGACAACTTTACTTTTTTTTCATGTCATATTCAGTGAGGAATCAACAGTTCATGTTAATGGAAAAAACCCTCATACGAAACTCCCCAAAACTGAATGTTTTTTGTGCCACATCCTGACGGCAAGTTTACGGACCATTCTTTTTTTCAAGGAAGCAAGTATAACAGGAATGAACTATCTTGATATGCTACAACTATAGCTCTTTCCTCAACTGCAATATGAACCACAGAACTTTATTTGGCAACAAGTTGGTGAACCGCCTCATGGGCATAATGTGATCGGTTAAATGAATATCTCCCAGACCTCTAGATCGGTCACCAAGAACCAGATGGCAGGGCTTGTTTGGCCTCCACATTCACCCAATCTGACCTCTGTGATGTTTTCTTTGGGGGTCTACAAGGATCAAATGTATGTGCCACTGTTACCGGCTGATCCATCTGACTTGAGACATAGGATTGAAGCAGCTGTCCAGACTTGCTGATTAAGGTACGGGATGAAACCTCCAATCAGCTGGACGTGTGACGTGTGATTGATGAACGGTGCTCACATTGAACACTTATAGGAAAAATTGTTTGAATTGCTCTTTTATTTCACGTATGATTTAGCAATGTAAGTAAAACTTAAGAAATATTACATAACTTTAAAACATTGTTATTCATTTTGAAACATAGGATATTCATTTTGTACAGTACAAAAACGGGGCTTCAAAAGGTTTGATTGTGTTGAAAGGATTCGAAGATTAAAGTGTTTAATCTTTATACAAAAGCACAGATTATATTCTATTTTAGAAGCAGTATAAACATGTACTGTTAAAACTGAAATTATTTCTAAAATATAAAGATTTTAAAGCTCCCCGAGAACAGATTCCCATATATGGTCACTAAGGGAATTAAAAACGAGGTAATAGAATACAATACTTTAATGAGAGTTTTTCTACAAATAATTTGTAGTTATTTGAATCGTCAACATTGGTACTCAGTTTGTAATTATTTAAAGGATGCTTTTATTGCAGAACTATTTTTGTTAGGGTACTTAATTATGACTAATTTCTACTGTACATATTTAATAGCAACTCTGCTGAAGATTACAAACTAAAGTAAGAATTGTTATTGTTCAGCAATTTATTCAGTCTTTTGGTGGTTAAACTAACACATTCATATGTGCAAAGATTTTCTCTAATAAAACATTATCATTAGAAAAACAAATTACTTGAATGCAACGCAGATGCTGCTGAAAAAAAAAAAAATTCACACTGGACGATAAAACTAAATTTAACAAATATAAAATACCAAACACAGATAACTTTAACAAGGTAAATTAAGCAGGAAAAATGTATTATTAACATTTTGAAAATTATAAACAAGATGAAACTGACAAAACATTCTTTGTCAGTAAAAGGTGAAAAATTTAATGGATTGAATTTCCATCAGCAAATCGTTGCTAAAACGGAACTAAATCAAATCATTTTTTAAATTGCTCATTGTAGGCGATAAAAAATTGATCATATATGACAATAATGTAGTTGATGGTTGTGTTCGAAGCGAGGTGAAACTCCTCAAGCCATGACTGATGGCAAGAAAAGTGATGTTGTTTGTGTGATGGGATCGGAAAGGAATTGTTCACTATAAGTTGCTGCCACCTACTCAAACGATTGATTCTAACCTCTACTGTCAACAACTGGAAAGATTATGCCAAGCGATCAAGATAAAACAACCAGAATTGATCAATAGGAAAGGTGTCATCTTCCATCATGACGCTGCCAGATTCCACACATCTTTGGGACCTGTCGAAAACAGAGCATGCTTGGCCGGGAAGTTATGAAACATCCACCATATAGACCGGACCATTTGTTTTGGTCTCTACAGTACTCACTTAACAGTAAGTCATTTTCAAAAGTGATTTTGAAAATCACTTCACAGTTTTTTGTACAGAAAACACAGAACATGATGGGATTATAATTTACCTCAAAAATGCCTAACGGTACTTGATTAAAATGCACAAATTCGGTTAAATATACTTCATTTGAAATATGAAAAACCTTGTTTTTGTTCTACATTAAAATACGAAGAAACTTTTTCCTCATCCCCATATACAATGTTGTTTTAAAAGAAAAATCGTATCAGAAAAATCTTGAGAAAATTTATAAAAAAAATTTTATTCACAGTTTTGATATTAATAAATTATCAAAGTAAACTCTTTAATATGACATACATTAAAAAAAAAAAAAAAAAAATCTAAAAAACCACAGCTTTACAAAAAGTTTAAAACAACTATCATCGCTTATCTATTTAACATTGAATGTGAAATGTAAAATTTTTATTCCAAAAATTAAAAACTTATTTTACGTATTGAAAAATAAGATTTAACTTAAATGTTACCTTTATGGGAGGGGGAGTAACTGAAAATACCAATAAATGTCTACAATTTGTTGCCCTCTGTTTTTCTTCTACAAAATAATAATTTTACTAACCAGAAATACACATAACCCCTAAAGCAATAATCACTGACCTAATCAACAGTTGAAAGGAGACCAAAATGGATCATTGATATAGCCTACTGTTGAGCCATGATGATTTTTTAATAACTAGATTGACCAACTGACACCATATTATATGTGAAATTAAATGTAAAAATTCTTTTTTTTCACATAGTTAAAAATACCTTGATCCACGCACATTTTTTTAAATATAGAAATAATTTATAATTAGTGATGTTATTTTGTCAAGATAAGGTAGTAGGTTATAAACAAAATAATTTTATTTGTTTTACGGTATCAGTGTATGTTTTTCTGAAATGTTTTATTAACTATACAATTTATAATTAAACAAAACTGTTGAGTGTAGAATAAAACCAGTCTGATAGTAATCGAGGAAATTTCTATCTGTTATTAAGTTAAGTACCAATGATGAAATGTTTTTACCGCCATATAAAATAAAACATTTAATAAAAAGATATTTTTTATTCCTAAATCATGTGCCATATTAGAGAATTAATGCGTTAATAGGTTCATGTATAATTATAATTAAAAGATTATCTAAAGGGGGCTGTGTAACTTGATCTAGAGGGAGTTTCAGCTCTAAAGAATAGGATGCATAGTGGACTCAAAGCATATCTACAAAAAACATGGATTCATTCAAAACAATTTTGTAAGCTTCTCCCACTCCAACATTTAACCTACTTGTGATGTCCTTATTAAGCTGAGCAACGTAGTGTTAGGTTAGATAACCGATCCTACAGGAAAAATACATCGTTGAGCAAATAACTATGGCTTGTTTAACCTCACGACTGATGATCTCATTACATTTGGAAGCCTAAAGAAGAGGTGATGAAAGCAAGATAGGAGAAATAATACTAAACTGTACCGACTAGGAAAAAGGGTAGCCCTCTCACTGGCTAGTTCTAAGGTAGGGCCGTAAAACCTACATTAAACGACTGACAAATTATTCAGATTACAATCATCATCTGGTGTTCTTCCTGCCAGCAGCTCTCTTATGCCACTACTGTCTCCAACCATCCTTGTCCTGAGCCTTCTCATCCTTATCCCCTTGAAGTTCCCGAACTTCAACTCATCTATTAACTTCTTTTTCGCTTACTTTCTCATTCTACTGATGCGGTTTTCAAGATTCTACTCCCACTAACCACAGATCCCAATACGATTCAAATATTGAATAACAAAGGAAAAACTTGGGAGAAAGAATTTTTTTTGCACTGGATCAAAAAATCTATAAGAAGTGGCTTGAAAAACTCAACGCTTAAAAGAAAAAGAGAAAGACAATGAAAGAAAGATTGTTAAAAGTAATAAGAAAAAAACTAGCTACGTTCTGTATTTATATGAAACATTTCATTTTACTTTATTATATTTACATATCAGATAAACAACCGACTAAAGACTGAATCAGATTTAATTCTAATATCCAAGATTAGAAAATTTAAATTAAAAAAAAAACAAATGATAATAAACAACCTTCTCCATCTTTAAACTATAGGCATATGAAAAAATAAGACAAGTGGTTAATATCAACACCTAATAATTAATACAATTAGTTTATTACTAAAGATAACACTATACATTATGTCAAATAACAATGACATTCAGTCTTGCAGAATAATTTCTACCATCACAAATTTAAAATGAGATGATAGATTTACATCAAACAACAACGCTTATAAATATATATTATATAAACATTACTTAAAATCATTGTAAATGTGTGTGATGATAGTAATTGCAATTAATAAATAATACATTTGATGTATTGAGTATTATATTTACATTCACATATATGTTTATATAAATTAGTACTTATTAATACCAAATAACCTAACTCTGTGAAACTGTGGTAATTTCGGTAAAACTACTAATACCAACGATATAAAATTAATTATAAAATGATTTGTTGCATTTCTTGTATAAAAACATGTTAAAAGAAACCTGAAACAAAAAAGTAAATATATAATAAGTACTACATTATAATTATATTAATTTCTATTAGTAAAAATAGATTACAATATCATTATAATTATATTAATTTCTAGAAGTAAAAATAGATTACAATTTCAAAATATCCTATGAATTAGGCTATGGTAGAATTTACTAAAGCCAACCTCAACTAACAGACAGGTCGTATACATGGCAAACAATCAACAGCCCCCCAGATTCGTTAATGTCCATCAGTAAATATTAAATAATGCTCTTGTGCCAAATATCTAGAACTGGGTCAAGCCAACACTACTATCGGAATACGGTAGAACAGCAGTATACCTCTAATTAAATACCGTTTGACAAGGTACAAAATCAGCTATATTGAACTCTATCAAGTTTTAATACAATTTTTCAATACTGCAACTGGGTATGCACACATTTTTTTTCACTTGAATATGGGAGATGAATATGAATCGATTTAAGTGCTAGCACATTTCTTATGAGCTTTTTCAGAATTTTATTTTTATAATTTAATATTTTGGATATTATTAAATCCAAAATATTTTGGATATACCCAGAAACTACTTCCATTTCTAGATATTTCTGCTGCAGAACTATGATTGCAATTGCATGTAAGTATGTTGAGTGACCTTACGCATTAGAAAGGAATCGATGCCATTCTTATTCAGTTTGTTTAGTCTGTATGCTGTTTAGCGTGTTTATAATATTTAGGAAAATTGAGACACCCATTGTGTGTGAAATTCTGTTTGCGATCCATTTCTTGAATACAAAGAACATTTTACCGGTTAAAATTCACTGTGAGACTTGCAATGTTTATGGAGAAAATGCAATAAGTGTGGTACAGAGAAGGGTGCGATTGTTTAACAAAGGACATCGTAACGTGCACAATGATGAATGGGGTCAACATCTTTGATTACCAATGATTTGGTGCACGCACATCTATAATAAGATTAAAGTGAACGGATAATTCACTATTACAACTCTTTCCACGCATTTTTCAAAAATTTCATGATCGATTCTATATGAAATTGAATTTGAGAAATTCAACTGTTAGAAATTATGTGCTTTCCGAATGCCTAAGACACTTACAGAAAATCACAAAATCAAACTGCCAGGCAGTGTGTGGATGTTCAAGTCAGTATGGAGAAAAAGACAACTTCTTAAGCAGTATAGTTATTTGGAACAAGAAACAGGTGTCATATACAATGCCTGAAACAAAACAATTTATGGAGTAGCGATGCAATTCATTGCCCAGAAAGGCAAAATGCATATTGATGTTTTCCACTTGGAAAATCATGCACATGGTGTTTTAGGATAGATATGTTGTAATATAATTGAAATGTCTGCTACTAAACTACAGTTTTGGTTTATATCGACTGATAGTATAAATATTAATACAATCGAGCATTGATAGCAAGCGTAGTGTAAAAAGAAAGGAAAGAAAAAATGGAACAGTACATACTGTACATGGAAGTTCTTTTTGTTCTATTAAAATTATATTTAAAAATAAACAGGTGGTTGTCATCGTGAATCTACTTAAAGCACTCTTCAACAAAATAAAAAGTTGTTTTGGTTTTTTAACATCTTGCCTTGAGACATTACAATAACAATGCCTAATGTGAAACACTGAAAAATGCAATCTAGAACAAGGGGCGATCTAGAACAAGCGTGTTGTGCGATTCTCAACAGTGCTTGCCCGCATACAGCCACCACAATGCAACATCTCCTCATGACTCGGAATAGTTGGAACATCCCCTTTATAGCCTGCAACTTCCACTGAGTAATTATCATTCACTCCTGTGTTTAAAAACTTCCTTGCTGATGAAAATAGATCAAAGTCTATTAATAAATAATTCCATTGTTTAATTAAAAATGTAATATAAATTACAAAAATAACAAACGAACATCTTTAAAAGAAAAAAAAATTTGCTATTTACTATAAAATAACAGATTAATAACTTTATGAAATATATAAGGATACAAAAAAACAACAATACTAAAGAAGATAAGATTCAAATCATGATAGCACCATCTCAAGGTGTCGGCAGTAACATTCGCCAATATTAGTGTGAAAACAGGTGCACCAAATCACAAAGAGAACAAATGATTTTGAAAAGTTTCTTAAAAAAATTTTACTATAAAATTCGGTTTGGTTTATCATTATAAAGATTTAATTATCAACGATGGTCATCGACAAAACAACGTAAAATAAAAACATTAATGTTACCGATATAGATTTTAAAAAACTAGAATGGTTTTTTGAAAAATTCTATGATTTTCATCGACGGGATAGATTTGTGATTTTTGGTTTAGAATTGATCGTGTTAATTATATGATACAATTAGATCCTTCATTAGTACACAAGACAGAAAATCACGCAACAATAAATAAATACTTAATTTATTAACTTACAATACGATAGGAGCAGCAGTCAAAAACCTTCTAGTCGAAGTGAACTGTTGACCATAATCAATTTGTTCCCAGTGCGTCAACGTTCTACAGTCTCCTTGATCTTGGGGTATCCAAGGTGCTCCTTTTAAAATGTGTAGAAATATGAAATGCAACTGAAAAATGGAGAAAGGTACAATTAAAATATCAAATTTACAGTTGCCTGCCAACTAGTTGCAGTAAAAAATATTTTTTGTTTTTTGAGGCCAGAGAAGAATAGGACTATTTCATTTAATTATGTACATTGAATTTAATTGTTTTACTGTACTGCTATTGTCATTCAGTATGAATAATAACAATATCAAAACATTCATACTTTTTACAAATTTATCAACCTTTGGTGAATAAGTTAAAACATAGACTGTGATTTAAGATCCCAGGTACCTTACAAAAAGTACTGTATCTTTATACTCTTTCCTATCGCAATATATTCTCATTTTATAACATAAATTTTAATTTTTTTTTGTTTTTTTTTTTTTTATGAATATGCAATGAATTCCATTAACAAATATAAGACTCGACGGTCGTTTTCTACTAAATGAGGGCTGTTCAGGAAGTTTTGGCCTTACAAAGAAAAGATTTTTCAAAATTTATTTTTTTATTTTTCAACATAGTCATCTTTCAATTCAATACATTTAGATCAACAACTTTCCAACTTTCTATTGCTCTCATTGTAATGTGATCTGTCCAACTCTGAAAAAAAGCGGTTATCTCAGCTTCGACCTCATTATTTGAAGTGAATCTTCATCCAGCGAAGCAATTCTTTAGGTTTGGGAAGAGGAAGTAACCGCTGGGGGGCGAAAGTCAGTGAATACAGCACACGTGAAAGCATAGATCATGCAGTTTGCCAGCAACACCCTGAGATGTGTGTGCAGGTGGTGCGTTATCATTTTGAAAGGGCACTTTTGTTTTCGTCAAATATGGATGTTTAGCCTGAATAGCATTTTCAGCCTTCATGCAAACTTAATTCCATAAGATGTTGTGAAACTTTTCAAAGAAATTTACGGTATTACTTTAAGTTGCACGATGCGATTGGGGGGTATAATTGAATTTTCATTACGTTTGTTTTGAAGTATGAGGAGTAAGAAAATATCATTCACTTAAAATGTAATTTCCTGATATATATATTTCACCAAAAAGTATTTTATATGTATTATACATATACGTATTATATATATATATATACATATTTATTTAAACAAAAGTGCCCTATCAAAATGATAATGCGCCTGCACACACATCTCAGGGTGTTGCTGGAAAACTCAGCAAGTACTGAGTAACTATGTCTATTGGCTTGCAACAGACACGAATATGTGATCGTTAATTTTTTTTTAGTTTCCTGTGTGTATTTAAAATGCTTACGACTATGCTACCGATTGTAAAATATGTGATGTAATTCATATCTAATGCCAAGAGGTATGAAAGCAGCAAAAATTCATCGACAGATCAGTGAATTACATGAGGATAACACTATATCAGATGGAATGGTGGGAAAATGGGTTTGGGCATTTAAAGAGGGCTGTAGAAACATACACGATGTGGCGCCAATCTGGAACCATATCATTACTGATGACCTTGTGTGCAGAGAATTAATGAAAAAGTTAATGAAAATAGACAATTTACAATTTCATCACTATAATGAATTTCGTTTAATTTCACTAAATGTTCTCAATGAAATCATGTATATACGCTTAAATTATCAAAGGTTGTGCTCACACTTGGTACCAAAAAAAAAAGCTGACTTTAGTTACACAAAAACAAACATTTAACCGGTGCTTTAAATTATCTCAATATATGTCGATGAAGAAAATCTTTTTTAAGCCAAACTATTACTGGAGACAAGAAATGAGTGTCTTGCATTACACAGGAATCAAAACAACAGTTTGTGGAATGGAGATGCTCATCTCCCAAGAAAGTGAAGTTCAAGGAAACTTGTCGGCTCAGAAAATCTTATGCAGTGTTTTGGGATGAACAGGGGCTGTTGTGTGTTAATTTTTTGCTGCAGAGTGAAATGATAAATACAGAGACATATTGTGTGATCTTAACTAAACTGCATCCCAAAATCCAAAACGGAATGTGTATGCAACACATTCCGTGAATGTTTGAGCATGCCGCTCAAACATTCACAAAGTTGAAATATAAGGCTTGAGGTGAAAGGAGAAAATATTTAATTTTAATAAAAACTATTTCCACAAATATTATTTTCAAAATCAACGGCCAACAATTGATAAATTATCTAACTAATAGGGAAAAATGATCTTACAGATTTCTGAAGAAGTCTTTTTTTAAACTGTTAAAAACTACTAACTTCAAATGACATAAAAAGCAAATAGTAAAGTGTGCAGATTTGTTAAAATTAAACAAATTAACTTTTTATAATTCCGTATGATTATAAATTAAATAAGAGCAGTAGGGTGACTGAATAACATGTTATATGAATCAGTCTTAATCTGTCACCTTCCATACTCATCTGTAAAGATTGTTTACAATAATGAAAATAAGTTGATCAAACACAGTATAAAATTTACTTTGCGGCTACATCTAGACACAAGTAAATCAATACTCACAAAAAGAATTTGTTTAATTATTTTGTTCCAAAAATGTACTAATTTATATTATTAAGGTATGCAACCTCTGTTTTTCCACAACACTGAGGTTTGGCTTTTCACAGAAATTTGCTGTAATGTAATCCCAGTGAATAAAGGGTTTTAAATACCTACTGTATTCAAAACTTCTTTAGGAAATTTAATAAATTCTTTAACTAGAAAACTTTCAAAACAATAATAAATTATTAATTAAAAAATATAAATATATAATAATCGAAACTTACAATATTATGTATTAAATTAGTAAGGGTCCATGCAATTGGAACAGTAAAAACAGGTACACTTAATAATATTAAATGCAATGTCAACATGAATATAGCATATGTAACCCACAATCCACGACTCTGTAACCATGTTGTATTTGGGTTCGACTCACCATGGCCACCGACCAACATTCTGTAAAAAAGAAAAATTTAAAATAAATAAAAATGTTTACCATCTACATCTAAGAGTTTAAAAATATAACAAAAGTAAAAAGATTTGTCATTGCAATCAGATCAAAACATAATTTGATAGAGAAGTAAGGCAGAATACTACAGAGAAACAGGAAATTTCCAAAATAATTTTAATAAATCAAAGAATAATCTGAAAACGCATTTTTATGAAAAGTATTGTACAAATTATGCCGTTTTTAAAGAACACATCTTTAAGATATACGTCATTTCTCCTTACACATTCCACCAGTCTGTTTCAGAAATCCTGCAAAAAGCAACTCATTAACACAACAGAAACATTAGTGATTTTCCTCTTCAATTTCAGTTCGGTAATGGCCAGAAGAAAAGGTTTAATCACTATCCGACAAGTCACGCAATATCCCTGGCTACACACACCATGCGACATCATCATTTCTTGAAATTATTCAATCGGCAAACAATCTCTGTAAAGCTACCATCGACGGCTGTACGTAATTTAGCTCCATCTTGCTAAACCAAGTGTTTTCAATTTTAACTTGCAGGAGATTTTCAGCTTGCGCATTGAAGAAACATCTTTCATGGTAACATACCATGACATTACAGCGATTGTAATACTTTCTTCACTTTCAAAAAGCAAGGGCTTATGATAACACTTGATGACAGCACACCTTATTATAACTCTGATGCTGAGTAATGGATGTAGCTGTAATTAATGAGGCTTTTCCTACACTAATTTACTTAATCTGTTTTACCTGAAAAAAGATAATGTGAAACATCAATTTAAAAAAAATTAATTATTCAAGTTTACGATAATATTGCAAAATAAATGCACGCATACATTTGGGTATTTTTATTTATATACCTATACATACAATATTCTTTCAGCCTCCGCAAGGGACAGAATTAAAGACACACTCTTACCTTTTATTTTTTTACTTCATCAAAATGCTTTCGGACCTAAGCCCATCCTCAGTGATATTTTGGTACTTACGTATTAACGCCACCGCAGCTGCAGCTTTATTTAAAAACAAAGTAGTCAATCAGATTTCGGTGGAAAACGAACAATCTCTTTATTAATTTTAATAAATGTTTATTTATATTTATTTATTTTATAAATATAATTCAACCAAACTTAACCTACGCTCGCTAACCTTGACTAATTAACACTGTAATTTTTTGAGTATTTATTTAATAAATTCAGTAATTATTGCAATTATTTATTATTCAAATAATCAAAACACTCCTGTTAATTAGTCAAGGTTAGCGAGCGAAGGTTAAGTTTGGTTAAATTATATTTATAAAATAAATAAATATAAAAAACCATTTATTAAAATTAATAGAGACTGTTTTGAATCTATGTTAAACTCTATATCGGCTCATTTTGGAAATCGGATTGACTACTTTGTTTTTAAATAAAGCTGTAGCTGCGGTGGCGTTGATACGTAAGTACCGATATTTTTTATAAATTCTTAAATTATTTACAATTTATACAATAACTATTAGCTTTTTACATTTTGTAAAAATTGTTTGTTTAAAATAAAATAAATTTTAAAAACATTTAAGATAAATTTAGATTTATTTATAATAAATTTAGATAAATTTATTATACTGCAAATATAGATAATATTTACAAACAGATGGGGGGGGGGGATGATCTATAAATTTTAACCTAAATAAATTATATACCTACATATGAAATATTTTTTTTTTAATACTTTTACATATAAGATGTAATCTACTCATTGGTAATTATGCTTCACTTTGATATATGAATTTATTCTTACTGCAAAACACAAAGAAGAGTAGGAACATGGAATATTATCTGTGTACTTTGTATAGTACTTAAAAACCCTTTCAAGCAGGCTATATTAAAGAAACATCTGCCAACCAAGTCTTTTATTAATTTACTTACAAACACAGCAAACCCATCATAAACATCATTCAATTTTGTTTTTATATAGAGTAAATTTATTTATATTTTTTACCTTTGTCATAACTATTCCATTTTCAAAACTCACCGCACTAGCACTTCTGTACACCGACTTTTGAAAATTGAATATATCCAAAACACGTCAACGTGTGATTTAGTTATGTCAAAACTAAGAACAGCAGATAAATGCACTTACAAAAATTATGAGAATCTCAGCAGAAAATGTGTATACTTTAATAATAATTATTCACTTATTCATCATTTTGATAAAAAATTAAAAAAAAAAACACACAAGTATAGATATTCAGATGTTTTAATCTGCTGATATTTGCAATAATTCAAGATAGTTTTAAGTTTTAAGCTTGATTTTCTTCAAGTTTAGGAACTAAAAAATTTAAAGAAAATTTTGACTGAACTACATTTTCTGAAATATTTCATTACAAGTCAATTAATTATACTGAAAGTTTCAAATGCTCAAAATCAGTGTATGACTTGAAAACAAGATATTGATATTACAGAAGTTAACAATTTATTTTAACACGTAAAGAAATGCAATACTTAAATGATTTCTGAAACTATCGGTTCAAAACTACCAACCATATGCAGAGTCATTTTGGATATTAGATCCTAATTCAATAAGTGAAATTACACTTTAAAAAAATTAAAAAACGTTAAACTAACTTTCAGTATGTTTTCTTCTCTTATTCTATAGAACAAATTAAGTTAAAAGACTAAACTTAAATAAATAAGCGGTACTGTAATTTTATGTAAAATATCTTCCATTGCATATTGTAACAATAAAAAATTAGTAGCAAAAAATTAAAAACAGAAAACCTGAATCCATTATACTAAACAACATTTTACTTTAAAAAAAAAAAATTTAATGCTTAAATAAAAATTTACTCTGTAAATAATAAGACACCAAATTTTGCAACGTAAAAATATACTCCATTAAAAATTAACTGTTAAAAAGTTTTCAAAGTACTATACCTGTTGTGTTTTTCACATAGGTTAGTTCACAAACAACAATGGAAAATACTTGAATTTATATTAACATCTTTGAGTCACTAATTGCGGTGTTTTAAAAAGTAAACAAAAATTCAATACTGCAACAGTTATACTTTTTCTTATAGGAAATTTTTTAAAGAACATTACTTAACAAAACAATAACTTGCATAGTCTTCACGTTACAAATAGCCTTGAGTAATTTCAAATGAATCATAATTAAAACATTTCCTCAATACACTGTGTAAAATAAACTATAAATTTGGTTGAAGACACACAAATAAAAGTGAAAACTGAAATATTATTATAAAACTAAACTAACAAAACGAAAAGTTATGAAAATTAATTTCATTAATGCCGGTAAACAATTTTTTTAAAATCAAATAATAATCTCAAATAGTTGAATTTTGTGATATATTTTCAATTACACACCGAACAACAAATACGTTACACAATAATACCAGTTTTCACGAAAAACAACAAGAAAAAAGAAAATGTTGCTTGTAATAGCAGTTACGAAGGAAAAAACGTCAACAAAGCATATAAATATTACAATGACAACTCTCAATAATATAATAGAAAAGGAAAAATTACCTTAACACTAAAACGTTAAACAACAAAATAAATAAACTCTTTTAAAACCATCCAACCCGACCGACACACACATAGATGCAAACTGTATAATGATAAATCACATAAACGTCCTGCTAGAACAGCTGATAAATTATTCACTATAAGTACATTATATAATGTGGTTAGCGATACGCTGAACAAATAAATATTTCAGCGGAATTTCTATGAACTAAATATATAAAAATATTTAAAATAATCAAAATTAAATAACCAATATCTTAAAATACAATAAGCCGAAAAATAGTATACTACAGATGTAGTTTATATCTAGATTGCAGAAAAAAATACAAAAATGGACACAATAGACTTCTTTATAAACATACTATGTGTATTTTTACTTTGACTTTAATTAAGGTTTTTTTTTTTTTTTTTAATTCAGAAACGAATTAAAAATCGGTACTGCTGCCGTGCGTTTATACGTAAACAGCATTGAGAATACTATTGTTACTTGCCGATACTTAATAACTTACCTAGTTTTTACAGAATGAAACGATATTTGATGTATTTTTCTTATATCGGCTCAGGATTTAGGTATTTTATTTAAAAAAAGAACTACTTGAATTCCTTCAAAATATTCGTGTAAATTTTGTATTTTTAGGTTAGTTTAAGATGAGTGTATTGCATTGAAACCGTATTTATTCAAAAAAGCTAATGAAATGATTAGTAATAAGGTTTCTTTGAAATGAATGCTTTTTTAACGTAAATTAGAGTAATAGTAATGTAATTTTAATATTGTTACTTATATTTTTATACCAATATAAATAAAAATTACAGAAATTTTGATTCTGGTGTAGCAGATATGTCTTTGTCATCCTCTAAATATGATTTTCATTTATATATTACTGAAATAATACGTTTTTTTATTACTATTACTAAGACTTCAAACATGCATTAGTACTTAATACTTCCATTTTTATCTTGTTGGCCCACGGCTCATTTAGAGAATAGACAGATTTTTTTAAAACTAAATTTTATGGTGAATAAACATATCTCTTCTAATTTTACTTTATTTTTAATAAAGCTATAAAATAAAAATTATATCGTGATTAAGTTGATAAATTTTTCTCTTTTATTTTATTAATTTAGTATGTTTTCTTCTGCTTTTTTGTATAACTATTAGAGGGGTACAGCGTCAAATACCAAGAGAAATAAAAGCATTAAATCCAGTACCAACTGTAGCAGAAACAATTGAAACAGCATTTAAATCAAGGTTTAGATTGGAACAACTGCCAATATTACATCATGCAAGCAGGTTTGTTTTTATATAAATTTATTTAAATGTTATAATTACGTAATTTAAAGTTCTAAGAGTTTGTCAAAGTTTTCCCAACATAAATGTTGGTTGTCCAGAATATTTATTCTAATTCCTTTAATTGAGTTCATATATAGCTGGTAAAGTTATACAGTAGAGGAATGAAAAAAAAAAATATATATATATATATATATATATATGTATATATGGTACAATGGAAGAATATTTACAGGGAATTGAAGTTACAGTAGGGCACTCAGCGATATTTTGTATAAGCTTTTCATCTAAACTTGAAATCATAATGAACCAGATTAGTCTGGTCTGGAGATGAAATCACCAGTAACCACATGATTACACTAGTCCATACCACTGAAAAAATATTAATAAACTTAAAAATTATAATTTACATTTAAACGATCAATTGAGTAATTCAAGTTATGTTAATATTAATTCATGACTTGAGTAATTCACAATTATTAAACTTAAAAATGTGAGATCGGCTTCATATCTTATTGTAAGTGCCGCTCCTTTTTCTAAATTGACCAATAGTATTTACTGTTAAATTTATATATTACTGATGCATGTTTACACTACCTGTTGTTGTTATTTATCTTGGTTTTATGTATTTACCTTTTTCTTTGTATTTTACTTTTAAGCTTTTGTTTTCTGTATGTAATATCTGAGGAAGATACTGTGTACTGAAATAGATGTTATTTTTATAAATTTTGTGAAAGTCAATATTATATACATAATATTGACTTACTATATAAGATTGTGATATACACATTGGTGAATATCGCATTGTAAATGGATACATTTAAATTGTATAAAACAAATAAGTTTGTGTACAGAAACCAGTCTCATGAGTTTTTTGGTTGTATATATCCATTCCCTGCCTACTTTGTCTGAAACTGCATTTATTTGACCAAAGTACATTATCGAGCATTTTATACAGTTTAATCCATACATTCCAGGAGAGGCAATACATTTATTTGGTGACTGTGTATGTTAGTAACAATTTGTTTTCTTTGGTTTATTCCGAAAGCTCCATTGAATCTAGAATTATTTTTTAAATTCGGAATTATTTTCACTTAGTTACTGTTTGTAGTATTTTCAAAATACAAAATTTTTAAAATGATATATTCAAAAGGGATAAAAGAAAGATAAAAATAAACATCATAATAATTTATAAATATTTAATAATATCACCAATAATTGTAAAATTTGTTCAGGTGGGTTGACATCATGAATCAATCCTTACATTGCTGAAAACATGGCAGAGCATTTGCAAAAGCTTAGGTAAAAGATATAAGACATCTAATATATAAAATAAACCTGACCACCATATGACTTTTATCTTTTGTCTAAGGAACAAGTAGCAAATTTCTTTAACAAGGTGATTGTCAAGCCTCATCTCAGAAACATTTGAATGTCAATGGGAATTATATTAAAATAGACATATTTTGATTATAAAAGTAAGGATTTTATTTACACAAAATAGTTATTAGTTTATGATATGGTTAGTCTTACTTAAAAAACTACACTTATACATTGTTTATTTAATAAAATAAACAATGTATGATATGGTTTTGATAATGTATCAGTTTATGATATGGTTAGTCTTACTTAAAAAACTACACTTATACATTGTTTATTTAATAAAATAAACAATATTGTTATCTCTTCTTGTGCGTTTCCTTTAAATGCTTTATTTATTGTATTCTCTTATTTTGTTTATTATTATTTATAATTTTAATCACTTTCTTTTCTTAATTTTTTTTTCTGATTTGATCAAGGTTTTTCCTGTGGATTCTCTTTGAATCTTATAGTCTTATCTTAATCTTAATTTTTCGTATAGTTTATATATAAATATTTCTCTTTTCTTTTAATATTTTTCTTGTTTATTCTGACAAATCTTGGGATATTTCCTCTTTTGTTATCTATCACATTACATACCTGTCGATTATTTTGCATGATTTATGTATTATAATATATTTTTACACTGTAAAAATAAGATATATCTATAATCTACCATTTCTTTTGTTTTAGAACTGATGCGGGAGTACATGCTTTAAGAAGTTGTGGTCATATCGACTTAGACTTAAAAGATTGGCATTTACATAACATTATTGTCAGTCTCAATTTTTATTTTAGTAAAATTTCTTGTCCGATTAGGTAAATTATTATGATTTCTGTAAATGTTTTAGTTATATATGAGAAAGACTATTCATATGAACTTGTGATCGTTAAATCATGACCAGATAGATAGTCGCTAAACAACCCACCGGGTTGGTCTAGTGGTGAATGCGCCATCCCAAATCAGCTGATTTGAAAGTCGAAAGTTCCAGCATTCAAGTCCTAGTAAAGTCAGTTATTTTTACACGGATTTGAATACTAGATCGTAGAAACAGGTGTTCTTTGGTGGTTGGGTTTCAATTAACCACACATCTCATTAATGGTCGAACTGAAACTGTACAAGATTACACTTCATTTACACTCATATATATCATTCTCATTCATCCTCTGAAGTATTATCTGAACGGTAATTACCTGAGGATAAACAGGAAAAAGAAAGAGAGGTAGTTGCTAAACAATTATCATCATTAATCCCTACAAAACACGTATCTGTTTCATTGTCATAAAATTGTTCAAGTAATGTGTCATGTCAGGCATACTAAATCGATACCAGTAAAGTATGTTAAGTTTTTTAACGTAACAGACAATCTGAGTCGAAAGTTTCAGTAGTTTTTAAGCTGCTGAAACTTTCAACATTACCTAATAAAATGTGTGTTCCTTATATAGCGTTGGATGAGATAAAAATTTATTTCAGTAAAGATGGAGAAAGCGTATAAACTAATCAAAAAAAATTTCTCTTCTCGTGAATAAAATTTAGGGATGGGCATAAAATTTAATATTATTTTAATTAAAAATTTCGTTTAATTTGAGGGTAGTTCATAAAGTAAAGAATGTTGACTTGGCAGGCGACTCCGATCCCACTGGCTATTGCGGGTGTGTCATTGAACTCCCTCCATTACAAAGGTCAATGTGAGCTAAACTGCAGTGCTTGTTCGAAAATCTTCTGGCCTATTGAAGTTTACAGACAAATAAAGAAAGTTTATAATGAATGTGGTGAATGAAGCAGTTAGGAAATCACGTATTATGTTTAACAAGAGATGAACAAATCTGCATGATGATGTACTGTCCCTCATTACTGAAGAACTCAAGAAAAAAGCTGATGAAATTGTAACGATCGACCTTGATTACAAAACGTTTTTCAGTATCCACCATAAAGCTCTGATTTCGTGCTTAGTGACTTATCATTTATTCTCCAAGCGGAAAGAGTTTTTAGGAAGCAGGGATTTTCAAGATAATGTGATAAGCTTAAGGAAGTTGTCGATGAATGGTTGAAGAATTTGGTGGCAGAAGTGTTCAATACACTTAGAATACATAGAAAAAGTGATATCACACTATGATAAGTGTTTGAATTTATGTGCTGACTATGTTGAAATATATTTTAACAGCTCCTGTAAATGTAAAATAAAAATTGTTTAATTCTTATCTTGATTTTTTCTACATCAAAGCAGTCATTACTTTTTGGACAATCCTAGTACATCTAACTAAAGAATTATTAGTTATTGATCCCAAATTGATATTCACTAATGAAGTTTCAAATGTTTTCTAAATGTTTAACTGTATGAAAAATATTCAAAAACATAGAATTAAAGTTTTTTGTTTTTTTATACATCTCTGTAAATTCTCTTGCAATAATTTACAATTAATAATTAAAAATATTATGTTTGGTTTAACTGAAATTATTATGAAATAATATTATATTATTTTTTTAATTAATTTTTGTATTTAAGTAAAAAATTTAATCATCTGACCCTGATTTATTGCACGAGCCCCACATGAGTTAACACAATTGGACTTAGAATCCAAACTAATCATTTATTAATAAATATTAATAATTTAATATTGCTCTGATACAAGGTACTGTCACTGTTAAAATCATAAGCAATTGAAAAAACAAAGAATAAAATGCATTTTTTCAGAAAATTTTTTTGTCTTTAACTCTAATTTGATTTTTGAAGGTGATGTTTTAAAAATTATTATTTTGTACAGTAAGGCACTAGTCTTAGAAGTGCCAAATTTAATTAAAGTAGGTTTACCCGTTCCTAAATATTTTTTTTTTGCTGACAATCACAAAATGGTATCCAGAAGGAATGGTATCATTTGGTGTCCTGAATCAGTACCTGAAGTTTGGGGAATACGTACCGGAACACTTTGTACATATACACAAAGCCAGACATATACATTAACTCAGATTTCAAATCTGTTGGTCTGTGGGTTTTTGAGATAAGAGACGAAAACCTGTTTAGAAATCAGATCAACTTAAAACATTTTAAATTGATGTAATAAGTATTTTCATTATACACTAAAACTGAATTGTAGTGATCTTAATTTCAATTTTGAAAACTACCCTTCCTCTTTATTAATTTTAATTTAGTCCAAAATTTAATGTTATGAATGCCCATCCCATTTATAAAAAAATTTTAAGTGATTTTCATAGGATTTATGTTGAGCCAAATATGTATGTATGTATGTACGTAAATCTTCCATAAATTTCTAAAAAAAGTTGTGTTGTTTTATAAACTGAGAGATTCTTGAAAGATTGACATTATAAAAATCTTGATACCCAAGATTTTGAATCGTTCTACATACTTTCACTTTATGGCTACGCTGCTGCAGGTACAATAAAGTTAATGGCTTATTATACAGGAAAGTAAAAATTGAAGCGAAGAAAAACTTAAATGGTAATTATATCAGCTGATTGCTTCCAAGTGCAAAATCAAAATTTTCCATCTGTTAACAGAATTTAATCCGCATGAATTTATTTATGTGGCTCACTGTGTATATAAATATAATACTCATTTCTTTATTATGTTACAGGATACTTAGTTTTCAAAGAGTAAAAGATGACTTTAATTCAAGAAGAGATGCCGTTAGACGTAGCTATTTATATAGATTTGCGATTAGAAAACCCGATATCGATGTTGACGTTGATCCTCATATTATAAATATGAAATATTACCTCCCCTATCCAATAACAGAATACTGCAGATGTCATTTTCTTCAGTAAGTTTTTGTTTTATTAATTTATTCTGTTTTTTTTTCTTCATTAACATTATATTATTTGTAGTTTGAAATGTGAAATAGAGTTTTTATATAAACATGAAAGAAAAAGATGGCATGAAACTCGCTGTAAGTGCATTGTAGAAATTTGTTATAAAGTTTAGCGAGGAGGTTTTCATCATTTCGTTCAGTATGTACTGATATTAATAAAGTATCACTTCAGTATTTTTTCAACCATTGAACAGATAAAAATGAAATTTACCGAATGCTCCTACTTTGAAACTATCTGGTTTTTGGTATGGTATCACTACACCCCAAGCACCCAGAGAAACTCAAAAACTTTTAAGTGGTATCGGTAGGGTTATGTCACATAAACTTTAAGGTTTGATATAATAAACTTTGGGCTGACAAACTGAATCAAAATGGCTGCCATTTATTGTTTTCCATAGTCGCAAAAATGGTGAACAGTACTTTCAAGAAATTAAATAGTAAAACACAAAAAAATTAGCAAACGTTCATTCTTCAAAACAGACCACTCCTTTGAATATGCTGTATGCCACTTTATATATATATATATATATATATATATATATATAGAGAGAGAGAGAGAGAGAGAGAAAGAGATAGAGGTATGACTACTTGGGTCCAGTTATAAAGCTTATTCATTTGGAATATGATAGATAATATTTATAGCTAACAGAAATCAAGTATTATTGGGATTTAAACCAGGATCTTACGGGATAAAGGACCAAAAATAATGTAATTACTTTACTGTGGAAATTAGCATTATTCTAAAATCTGTTATTCTAAATAATTATTATTACTTATGTGTTTCAGGCATACCGAATTTAATTTAGATGCAGTTAATGAAGTATTACCACTGTTTGTTGGTACAAAAGATTTTCGAACGTTTATGGCATCAATTCACAATAAAAAATTGAGAAAGTACTTAGATGGTGAGATAAATACTGTTAGAACATTGGAAAGTATTGAATTATCACCAGGAAAACCATTATTACCATCTCCTGTTGATGATAATTATACTTATTGGGATTTTAAGTGTACTGCTAAATCATTTTTATATAAACAGGTATACAAAGATTACTTTATTGATGAATTTAAACAGATTTTTATTATTTCCCTAAGCCAGTCGCTTTCAAATTTTACTTCTTTATTAATAGTATTTTTTCATTGCTGTTTTTTATATTATGTATGTTTTTATGACGAAGTATAATTTAATCATTGCCAACACCCAGTTTAAAAATCACAATAGAAGAATATACACAAGGAAAAAGCCAACTGGTACTACAAGGTATCAGATAGAATATATCATGATTAATCAAAGATTTAGAAATCAACTCATCAACGGCAAAGCTTAACCTGGAACAGATATTGATAGCAATACTAATTGTATACCACAATTAGTAATAATGAAATGTAGATTGGGGTTTAAAAACCTGAAGAAAAGGTGTCAGATGAATCGGTGGAATTCAGACAAGCTTGAGGAATGAGGAAGAGGAGGTAAGGAAGATTTTTGAGGAGAACATCGCAAGAGGTCTGAGTAAAAAAAATAAGGTAGAAAATTTAGAAGAAGAATGGGAGAATGTTACAAAGGAAATTCTTATATCAGCAGAAGCGAACTTAGGCAGAACAAAGAGAATTGGTAGAAAACCTTGCATTTCAGCACTGTGGGCAGCAGTATGTGGATCGGCATTGTCATGCAACAACACAACACCTTTTGAAAGCAGTCCTTGGCGTTTGTTTCGAATTGCAGGCTTCAGCTTGGCAGTATGCATCTCACTGTAACACGCACTGTTTATTGTCGTGCCCCTTTCCTCATAATGTTCCCAGTACTGGGCCTTGTGAGTCCCAAAAAACTGTAAACATCAGTTTTCCTACGGATGGTTGGGCCGTGAACTTTTTTTTGCAGGGCGAATTTGGATGTTTCCATTCCATACTCTGTCGTTTACTCTCCGGCTCGTAATGATGGATCCATGTTTTGTCACCAGTAATGAGTCTGTCTAAGAAGATGTCCTGTTCATTACGACAGCGATCCAAATGTTTTTAGCAGATCCCAAGCACATTTGTTTATACGATTGTGTGAGTTGTTTTTGGACCCATCTTGTACAGACTTTATGAAACCCAAGTTTGTTGTGGATGATTTCATAGGCAGAACCGTGACTAATTTGCAGACAATTTGCCAGTTCATCGATAGTTATTCGTCTGTCTAAGAAAACCGTGTCACGTGCACAACCAATGTTTTCCTCATTTGTAGCGGTAAACGGTCGTTCGGCTCCTTCGTCGTGCATAACACTTGTGTGATCATTTTTTAATTTTTCAATCCATTCGTAGACACTCTGTTGCAGCAACATACTGATCCTGTACTGTAAAGTACGAAAGTCTTCGATGAGTTTCAGCCCCTGATACACCTTCCGACCACAAAAACAGCTCTTCTTTGGTGCAAACCGTGTCACAGCAGCCAGTGGAGCAGCCACGGTTAACAACAGGGCAGCGATAATGGAACTAACCTAGCAGCATTAAACCTGCACAGACAAAAACAATTAAACCACGCATGCGTCATCTACACAACACGACAGTACTACAAACATAAACAAAAATGTAACTAAATTGCAGATAATAATTGACATACCTTCGTGTATATATATATATATATATGCATGTACACCCCATTCACCTCTACTCCCATCCTTCTACATTTTTCTGCCATTCTCTTCCAAAACCTTATCCAACAGATCGGAAAAAAGGCAGCAACCTTGACGTAAACCCTTATTTACTTTAAAAATCTTTGACAGATGTTTTCTCAAAAGTGCTTACTTGATTCCTATAAGTCATAAATTGCTATTATGTAAGTTGGATGAAGACCACGATTACTAACTTCAAACAATTTCTTCACCAGCACCGTGTCGTAAGTTTTTTCTAGGTGTACATGGGTCTCCAACATTCTAACTATACTTTTTCTTAAAAGTTGTCTCAGAGTGAAGATATTATCCAAACATGACCTTCCTGCTGTAAAACCAGCCTGATCCTCTCCGATCACTATCTCCCTCTTTATTCTCATTCTTACAATGCGTCCATACAACCTTCTGATAGACAATGTGACACTTATCCCTCTATAGTTCCTACAGTATGTTCTAGCTCCTTTCTTACATATTGAATTAATATATGCCGGTTTCTATTCCTTTGGTATTTTCTTGTCCCTCAATAAGACATCAATTAAAAAAAACTGCAAGGGTACTTATATATAAAAGAATCAAAAGCTTATACCTCTTCACTGGACATGCTATTTATTAAATGTAAAAGAATTAGATCCATGGACATAATAAGTTATATATTTTATTTCGTTACATATTTTATTCAAAATTTTTACTTCCTTGTACGAAATAAAGGAAGTATTGTGATGGTGAAACATTTCGGTTTTCATATTTCAACGGAAATATCCATTTTGATCATCCCTGAATCCATTTTGACTAGTTTCGGCGTGACATCTGTATGTATGCATGTATCTCACATAACTCAAAAACAATTAACTTTAGGTTGTTGAAATTTTGGATTTAGCAGTGTTGTAACATCTAGTTGTGCACGTTACTTTTTGATTGCAATGGAAATTAACATTTTGATTAATGAAATATTTTGATCTTAAAAGGGAAGGCACATCGGTTTGAATCAGACTTCATCTCCTTTTGTTTTTTTTTTATTTATTTAAAAAAAAATTTTTTTTTCATTTAATAATATTGATTTAATAATTATTAGCCCGTGATTGTAAAAAAAGTTTTGCAATAAGTAATAATTCAATGATAATAAAAAAAAATGATTAGTGAAATAAAATTTTATGTACTTTTAAAAATATGTAAATATAATTTAATAGGCATTTCATATGTGTATATGTAATAGATTTGGTGAAACATCTGATTATTTAATATTAATTGAAAATTATAATTTAGAATTATTTTTGTATTTTCTACTTAATTTTATTTAATTATTCTGGAATTTCTGTTTAATTTCATCTACATTGAAGTTAATTATAGAGTGACCGGAAAATATATCCTCACAAGAACAAAATATATACACTGAGGCATATATGCCCGATCTTTAATAAATAGCAAAAATTCTTATCTTTTAGTTCATTACTCCTCTGATATTGTCGGACAATATTCTTCCTAAGTCGGAGTTGATATCATTTTTTTCATTTGTTGCCGATCATTTAATCGCTCTTTGGTCTGATATAATTCTTCTGATCTTAATTTGTGTAAACGTTCTTTAGTTTTCAAATTTTCTCGCTCTTTATATTTATCATCCTCTTTTAATCTTATTATTCTTTCCTTGGTCTTAATTTTTTCTTCCTTTTTATATTTATCATCTTCTGTTAATCTTTTTATTCTTTCTTTGGTTTTAACATTTTGTTCCTCTTTAAATGTATAATCTTCTCTAAATTTTTTTATTCTTCCCTTGTTCATAACATTTTCTTCCTCTTCATATTCATCTTCTTGTAATTTTGTGAGATATATTTCTCATGTTATCTTTCTTTTTCCTGTATGATTGTTTCTTTTTCATTTTTGATTATTCACCAAATAATCCAATAATAAAAACTGAATATTTAACACAGTTAGGTCGAAGTTAACATTTGGAACCAGTATACAGAGAGTTCACTAAACGGAATAGTTTAATTATACGACTTTTATTTATATGACACACCAGAAATCTGAAACTTTTGTTTATCAGCAACTCGTGAAGATACAAATAATACAGATTAATAATACGAGTAATAAAGGGACTTTTACTCTATCCTAATATTTCATGTAATATTGTTGAATTAATAACTGTATAAATATTTCATTTTAATAAAAACTAATATTTCAGCAATCTTGTAACTTTCCACTTTATTAAAGAATCTGAGTATCGTATCTCACTTTCAAATGAAATAAGTTTAAATGAAGTGCAGCAAAAATATGTATTTGTAATTTAATAGGTATTCAAGGAAGTCATGTGGTATCCACAGCAGATTTTTTTTCATAATTCTAATGAATTTTGAATAATCCATTTTTTAAATATTTAAAATTAATAATATATATATTTTTTTAAGCAAATTAAATATACATTATTTGTAACCAATCTTATTTTACCACCTAGTCTTCTTACAGTAACAGCAATCTCAGAAGTCAAACCCTGCATGTTCTTTTTAAAATTAATAAAATCATTTTCTTTTTTAAACTGAAATATTTTTATACATATTTTGTTCCAGTTTATAAATGAATATCGTGTTTTGTTTTTTTTTCAGGTACGTCGTATGGTAACGACTTTTTTAGCAGTTGCAAGCGGTAAATTAAATTATGATGATGTAAAGTATATGTTTGACAATCCATCAGCAGATAGTTGGAAAAGTACTTCTATTGGTATAGTTCCATCGTACGGTTTATATCTAACAGATATTATCTATAATAAGGAAGATTTAATCGAACCGGTTGAAAACGAAGAAGAAAAAGAATTGGTGATTAAGTCAAGCGATATTAAAACGAATCCAAAAGATTTAGTTGGATTAACAATTAATGAAAAAATTAATTTACGAAATGAAAAACTATTATTAGAAAAAAGGGAATTAAAAAGTAAAAATGTTAAAGAAAATTTAATAACAAAAAAATATTATAGAAATCTGTAGATTTATTATTACCAGTTTACTTAGCTGAACTGTAGTTTCATTTATTTAAATTTTACATTTCGATTTAGGTATATGATTTTCAAAACTATATTAAAAAAGTACTGTATAACTATATTAAAAATGTGAATTGCATGATTTACATTTGATGATATACATTTTAAAAATAAGAGTAATTGAGTATTTTCATAACCATTTATTCAGATTGCACGAGAGTATAGTATGTAATGTAAAAAAGTATGTACAACTGAAAAAAGACGTGTGTGATCACACAGTGATTTAATAGTAATAGATTTACTGACCTATTATCATTAATAACTATTTAAAACCAATTAAAATAAAAATTACAAGAAAGGATATTTATTTTTATTAAATAACATTTTTGTAATTTTGTTCTTAATAAAATTTACATGTCAGAAAATACAAATTAATTTTTTATATCTCATAAGATAAGTTTCTATAGTTACCTTATAGTTATAAAGTTTCTGTGGTTTCCTTATCGTAAGATATTTCTCCTCAGTTTAATAACATAAACTATCTTAAAAGGTTGTAATAATATAATGCAAAAATTAGAACTAGTATTATAGTTTTGGAATATTCTGTTGCAGTAGTAGTGCTCTCATCTTTATACAGAAGGTTCTGGATTTAAATAATAAGAGAATTAATTTTGAAGAATTAAAAAATTACAAGAAAGATTTCTTTATTTTATTTAAAAAATATTTATATCCTGAGATATATTTTTGTAGTTTATTTTATTTTAAATTATCTTGTACGTGATTTTCAATTGGAAAAAACATTTTAGCGATCGTATTAATTTATTTAGTTACTAACTTATTTTGATGAGTTTTTGTTGTTTCTTACTTTATATTTACAAGAAGTATCATCATAATGAGTTTTTTAGATAAAATAAAAGAAAAGAAAAATAAATTAACCCATACAGAAACAATTATTAAAACAATCTCTGGTGATATAATTAAAGAAAATCGAACAGAAAATGGCATAACTATTAATCATCTATCTGCAACCGGTATAGGCTATATAATCGATACAAAACCAGATCTACAAGTCGCTAAAATAATACCAAATTTATATATGGGTTCACAAGATGTTACACAAGATATTAATTTGTTAAAGAATTATAAAATAAATAACGTACTAAGTGTAGGCATTGAAGTTAATAAATTTCATAAAATAAACTATTACTTCATAGAGGCATTTGATATACCAGAATTTAATATTCTAAATACATTCGAAGAATCGTATAACATTATAAATAATGTTATAAATAAAAATAATGAAAATATTTTTGTTCATTGTAATGCCGGTATATCACGTTCTGCAACAATTGTTATCGCTTATATAATGAAAACAAATAAAATGACGTTTGATGAAAGTTATGAATTTGTTAAAAAATCTCGTAATCTGATCAAACCGAATCCAGGATTTATTAGTCAATTAAAATTATATGAAAAATATTTATCTGATGAATTTTCTTCATAATTTACGTAGCAAAATGAAAGAGGGAAAGGTGTAAGATGGATTTTCTTAATCTAGAAGTCATGTTGCCGTTATTGGCTTTAAGGCAAATATAGATTTGCCTTAAAGCAAATATCTTGATGATATTCCATATTTATGGAAAGAATTTTTTATTCAATCAAGTTAACTTAGCAATTTTTTTTCTTTATTTTATCTGTTGTTACAAATTGTCGTTTTAATTTTCCCTTAATCAGGGAGATAAGAAAGAGTCGCAGGACTCTTTCCTGAGAGTTAGATAAGAAAGAGTCTGTATTTGTGCAGAGTGCCACATCTGGAGAATACGAAGGCTGTAGCATCTGTACGATATTATTTTTTGCTAAATACAAGGGATGTTCAATAATTAAAGAGACAGATTGATGTAGAGAAAATATTATTTTAACATGCTACAACAGAAAGTGAAACCCATGATAAGGTGAAAATATGAGGGCGCTTTCTCAAAAGGTGTGATTCTCTTGCATGATAACGTGTGCACCCCACATTGCTCAGAAAATGGGAGAAACGCTCAAGAAGTTGGGCGGGGAGGTGTTGCTCCTAGACGTCTCCCCATCTGATTTTCATTTGTTCGGCCCACTCAAAGACTTTTTATACTGCAAGAATTTCGATAACAATGAAGCGGTAAAAAATGTAATACATGAGTGGTTCAAACGGCAAGATAAAGACTTGTACGCTGCAGGAATCAGAAAGCTTGCAGAGCCTAAATGTTGCCGGACACTATGTTGAAAAGTATTAAGTTTCATTGTCATTCAATAAAAATCCTTTTTTCTCTACATCAATTTGTCTCTTTAAATGTGAGTCGGTGCATTTTTGTGGTGCAAAATCCAACAATTGTTTATCTGCATTTACGACTGAGAAATCTTCTTCAGATTGCCTCACATAAATATCATGTAACTATGCTAAGTAGCACTATGTGATGATTGTACAAACGTGTGGTAAGAATTTAATAGACTATGCCATTGTAATTGAAAAAAGGCAAGGAGAACCTTAATATTTATTCAATTGAACTCACTTGCCCTTTTCAATATTGATTTTCCAGAAAGCTTCCATCAGGATAATCGGACCTTCATTTCAATATCATAAACGTCATCTTCATCGCCCATTATATATTTGAGTAATTCTGAGTCATCAGCGATTAGAACTTCCGACCATGTTGTTGTCTTCACAGCCTCTTGAAATCATTTATGCCAGTGTAAGTAATATCCTTGCCAAAATCCTTGTGTAACATCTTTATCACTTCACTGCACTTTATTTTATATTTAATACAAAATTTATTGCAATTCCTTTGTTCTGTCATTTTTATACAAATCACAAGTCGTAATAAAATATGTTGTAATTAGTCAGCTACCAACACACTTGTTGCCAGAATGAAAACTGCAGTAGAGTGAAGAATTCTAGAATGGGCATGGTTCATTCTAGAATGAACATAGTAATAACTTAGGAAAAATAAATTACATTGTTTTTTTTTTTTTTTTTTACTTTTGGAATGATAAAATTAATTTTATACAAATTTTGTAATAGATATTTTAGTTTTAAAAGAATAGAAGTTAGTAATAGTAGACAGTTATTTTGTGTTTATAGCTTTTATCAATTATCAAACTAACTAAATAAAAAACAATTCAATGTACTTTGATTTTACATGATTCTTGACATGCATATTTTTCTCTTTAGTTTTTAAAGATATCTTCATTTAATTTTAAAAAAGACTCATATTCTTTTTTCTTTCTGTTTTTTGTATAATTCATGTTTTAGTACCATAAAAATGCTACACTTCACATAAACTTTTTTCAATTATTTCTATTTAATTGTTGACTAAATTACTATTGTTTCACATAAAAATTTTAATTAATTGATAGTCTTAATCTTTATTTCTCATAGAAGATTGCGAATACAACTAAACCTGTTTTTTTTCATTTTTAATGCCACAAGAAATATCACTATCTTAGTTGGATTTTGTATTTTTATTATGGATTACATGATTCTTAGGCTTATGAAAACTTAATTGATATAATCAGAATGTAATTTCTACATATATCATTAATTATAATTTTTAATAGTTTTACCGATTAACCGACCCGATGATAAAGTAACTTTAATCAAAGAGAATTGAAAATTTTCAGAAAAAACTTGTTACCATTTCTATCTTTATTGTCAGCGATTTAAATAAAAATATATGTAATGTGAACCATCTATTACACCAACCGGTGATGAAATATCTTCCGGGGTTTATAATGTTCAACCGATATTTAGAAACCTCAGAAATCAATATCGTAGAAACCTCAAATGGCTTTTTGTTACCTGGATAAAAAAATTTCTTGTAGCATATGTTTAAGCCTCTTAAAGCTGTTTAAGCTTTTGTACAAAATCCATTAACATAACTCTTGATTCAGTTATTTTTGCTAACAGAACTCATAAGTTCTGTTAGCAAAAATAGCAAACCAAAGAAATTTTGAATTATACGCACATCTTATAACAATTATTATATTAATGTAACTTACTAACAACTTAATTATAATATAACATCACTTGTCTTTTTTTTAAATGTAATATTAGCAATATTATATGATGTTTATTGTTTTGTTTTGTGAATATTTAATAAATGCAGTTAAAAATATTTTTCCAGAAGTTTTCATTTTTGATCATCTCTTTAAAAAAAACAACAGAAAAAATACTTACATGTACATTTAATAAATTGAAATCGGTTCGCTTGACCGATGGACACAGTTATAAATATTTACAACCAAAAAACACATAGAGTCAGGCACGAAGAAGAAGAACATTCCACGTCAGTGAACCGATCCAATATAAGAAGAAAATGAAGAGAAAGAAGAAGAATCTGCAAAACCTAGATTCACTAACCTTACTTCCTTCACGTCTCACAATTATTGGCCTACTGAGAGCGCATATGATTTCCTATGTAAAGGGAGTGCATTGCACTTTTCTAAAACTACGGCCCCATCTGGTACATTCCTGCTATTCTGAAAGGCGCTAGCATCAAAAGCCCTTAAGTAAATGTACTGAAAGTAAATCGCATAAGGATTTTTTCTGGGAGAAAAATGCTTTTGCAAGATCATCATTCAGACACGATATATTGGTTGTACTTAGATAAATGTAAAAATTGACAATTAAATACTAAAACCCACCGACGTAAAATACATACATCTTAAAAGGAAAATGCCTGTTTCTCAATTAAAATAATAAAATTACCATATGCTTTAAGGCAAATGGCTTAAGTAGCTAAAACACAGTAATTCAAATATCTGAATATAAACAAATGCCTCTAAGAAATTGTAAAACATAAGATTAACAACATTTCATTATTCCCTAGAATAGTTCGCGTGTTAATCCCCAGTTTAAAATTGCAATGCGATTCCGCATAACAAGATACAATCCACAAGGATGTGGTCCACTGTTACTTGCCAGTCCATAAGCAGGTACATCTATTTGTGTCATCAGATATCCATGAGTGAAGCTAGTGCGCCCTATTTGCAAATGTAATAACATCTTCTCAATAGTTATTTCTGCATGAGGAGCTCCACAGCGACACAGTGTTCTTAATCGGATGAAATCTATTATTAATATTAGCATCCCCTTCACTTTGCCACTCATCATGAACCACCCTCTTTAGAAAACAGACAAGATCGTTTGAAATGAAAGGAGGCTGGAAACAAGCCTGAAATTCCAATATAGCTGGGGATCCCCCAGCTGTGATGCCTAGCGGAGCCGTAGATCTAGGCTATTCCTAAATGTTATTAACATGCTGATTGAAGAATACCACATTAAAGGTTGGATGAATTGGTTGCGCTTTAATGCTAGCCACATATCAGAATATCATTTGCATCCATCTATTACACGAAATGGCTCACACTGTCCATCAGCAGACTTACCACAGGGCTTGACCGAAACGTCCCATTGCAAGACGGATGAATGAATGACATACTGCATCGAGCATCTTACAGCAGTGGCCCGCGCCGACGAATAAGCTAAGCAGCCGTAGTCCACACAGGAACTTACCAGAGCTCGGTAGAAACAAAACATGCTTACACGATCGCCTCCCCCATACGGGTGTTAGTTAGAATACTCAGCATACCTAACATTTTACATTCAGCTCCTTCAAACGCGTTACCCACGTTAGTCGTTGGTCGAAACACATATCTAGAAATCTAACCTGCATGCATGTCTAAACTAGTTCACCATGTACATACAGCTGAGGGTAACATGTTTCCTCAACCGAGAAAAGCAAATGCACTTCGTATTTTCCGGGGAAAACGTGAATCCAGTAAATTTAAACCACGATTTTAATCGGGTTATTGTGTATTGAAGCAGCTTCTTGCTTGTTGCTAATTTTCTACATGCTAGATAAGTAGAAAAATTGTCTACAGATAAAAAAAACAACGGATTTTTGCACGCAGTTCGTACTACTTATGGCTACGGCAAAAAAAGTAACTCTTAGGACACTTCCCCGAGGTGCTGCGTTTTCTAGCATGAAACTTTCAGATATCGTCTTTCCAACTCAAACTCGGAAGAACCGACTACTGAGGAAACCTCTGATAAAACCGAGGAGATTATCTCGATATTCCATTCATAAAGTATATTTAGAATTCCTCTCCTTCATGCCATGTCGTTCGCGTTTTGCAAATCGAAAAATACAGCAACTAGGCGTTGGTGAAGTAAAAATGCATTTTGAATTGCAGCTTCCAGGGCAAGTACATGATCAATGGATGATCTGCCCTGGCGGAAATTGCATTGTTCTGGGCGTTTCTGTCATGAAACCACATTAGAAGTCGGTTTACCATTCGTTCCATCAGCTTGCACAGGGTAATAGCCAAGGAGATAGGACGGTAACTTGTGGGGCGTGATTTATCTTTATCAGGTTTCAATACAGGGATTACCAGTGCCTCTGACCAAGAATTTGGAAACACCTGTTAGAGAAAAATCTATTATACTCGTAGATATACAAAAGATGTCGCAGTGAACTATCTGGAAGATGTGGTAATATACTGAGCCTGATATTATCATTTCTGAGGGTAGTGTCAAAGGAATTACTCAACGTATACCTTAGCTCATTATATGAAAAGATAGGTTAATTTCATTTTGTGAGTCTCCAGTCACCACGGAATACATTCTACCTTTAACTTATATCTCATAAACTCAGGACAGTACTATGATGTAAGTGAAACTGATCTGAACTACCTTCCAAATGTGTTCGCCAGATCAACTGTCACAGTAAAATGTCTCCGCCGCATTGCAGTCCAATCGCCTGCACTGAATGTACTGATCTGTATACGGTTCGAATCTTTCTCCATACAACAGATGATAGTGTAGTCCGAAAAATGGATTCGACGTGATTCAACAAAGATTTTCGTTAAGCACATTCTGTCCCCGAAGGGGAAGATCCCGTCATGTGACGATTCCGGTCGCCACGCCATCCCGTCCCTACCTATTCCTGATGGGCTTTATTGAAGGTCATCTTCAGACCCTCAAACCAATTGACATCTCTCAGTCAATAGCGCGGCCTCTGTCAGGATACCACCGATTCAAATGTCACAATGAGTTTCCATCGGTATCTTAGACGTATAAATTACCTTACACACAAAACAAACATACAAAACCCTATAAACGAACTTGACCGAGATAACGAAATATAGAAATCACGATCCAAAAAGCCCAAAATTATAAAAACGAAACAATAACACCACAGAAATCAAACAAACAAAAACTAAACGTGGAAGTGTCGCAACAACAAACAACTATGAGAAAAATAACTAACAACGAAAACAAATCAAAAGCAGTTAAATAAAAAATCATAAAATAAGGGAAAACTCAAACGGGACTAACTATAACCTAAACGCCCTCAGTAATTCTCTCCAAAACCGTAAACTTTATAAACTCCTCTACTATTCTCCACTCGGCCTGGTTTTTCCAGTTTTCTCGTAATCAAAGGTCGACCCAATAACATCAAGCCTGCAAATAACCTCCGTACGTTTCAAATCATACTTCATACAATTCGTAAAAGGCGACATCCAACACCTGACATTGCGGACATAATCCCGAATCCACCCGGTCGAACTGAACCGGCTTTCCCCTAAAAGTTCCGTTCCCAGACAGAAACTGCGTACATGTTCATTTGAACATACCCAAGAGGCACCCTGCAAACTTCTAACGTCGACCATGTGTATAACGCCCATTTACTATCTCATCCCATTTGGCGTGCCACAAGTCAAATCCATGTTGTTCGATCTCCCTCATTCTCTCCGAAGTTAACTCACAAGACTTCACGGTGCCTCCTCTCAGACGCAAGAACGTCTATCGGTTTCACACACGCAATCACCAAGAATGCCTCTAGAGAGATCATTTGATAACTCCCATCCTGACCCCGAAGGGGAAGACACCCGCCATGTGACAGTTCTAAACGCCTCATCACCCCCTCCGTACCTAGCCCTGAAAGGCTTTACCGGAGGTCATCTTCAAAGGCCTCAAGACATATTCAATCTTGCCTCAGTCAGGATGCCACAAGCGACATTCCCATCGGTGTAAGACGCCTATACAGATCCTACTCTTAACACAAGTCTTAAACAAGATCGTACCGGTTGAGCGATTCACGAGACCCAACCTTTGGTAGAGCGAGCACGACACGTAATGCCAACGAGCGTGCAAAAACTAAACAACGCAAACACGAATTACAACAAAAACCTAAAAAACGACAAACTATAAAAAGACTATACGTTAACAAAAACAAACATAAACCCGGACAAAACAACAATTAAAGTGCTAACAAAACAAAAACTTATTCTATAACCCGCAACAAAAACAAATCAGAACAGAAATCGATTGAAACCTAAACAATTATAAAACAACTATTCAACTCAAACAAGAAAACAACTACAGAGACCTCCAGTCTGTGATCCACGTAGCTGTAAATCTAAAAATCAATTTTACTACGCATATATCTCGCGCACACACGTACGCGAGACATTCATCCGATCTACTACAATCATGCATGTTACGCCGTCGTCTCCCAACTCAAAAACAGTTAATACAGACTGGAGACTCCCTCTTTCTGCTTGATCGGACAGTCCTTCACCACCACAATAAGAACAAAGTTCCTTTCCTTTATATATCTTAGCCATCTGCCGTAAACCATTAAATTACCTTAAAAGAATGAAAATCTACGAACAACCGACCACCCCGATCAAGAAAATCTTGACAAAAACCCTTATCTATCTCTACAACATAATACACAGTACTACTACCCCTGCTGCCTGCCCGAAATGCAATCTTGAACGCGCCAGAAAACTTCAGAGGTGTCACAACTAGTGTTTTGTGACCGCACCGCTTCCAAAAAATTTTTCTCCTTTATACTTCGAGGGACATTGTATATGATCATACGTGGCGTGAGAGGCTTTGTAATCACAGTATTTATCGGATACTGTTTGATCCTTGATTTGGTCTTCGATATAACTGCCAACCGCACGATAGTTTCCACCTTAAGTTACGGTTGCGTTTTCAAAGTTGTCGCAAAACCACCGAGTCTAAGTGTAAGGGTATATGTTGTAAGTTGTGTAGTGTTCTTGGTATAATGTATGTATATAGTGTAAACTGTTCTGCAGCTCTGTGTGTAATGGGAAATAGCCTGCAGAGGCTAGGACCGTAGAGATGCCAACCCCCAAAGTCGATCTCCCAAGGAATAATCCAAGTAAAAATAATTCAAAACCCGATCTAAGAAGGGCAGGGGCAGGAATGCGATCCTAGACTCCGTCCATCTTAAAAAAAAGAATTATACAACTGCTGTTAAAAATTAAATACCTTTCCAATAATTAGAAATTCCCAGCAGCAAGGAATGTCCAGGCTTTGCAATTAATAGTGGGATTATATATCCCACGATACCTTTGCATTTTGTTCCGTTCAGACCGAAAAAAGTAATTTTTTCTGTTACTTTTACCTAAGTAACCTTAAAACTAATAACCGTTATTGACTTTATAACTTAAAATTGTTTTAAAAGAAAAAATAATCGATAGTGTCCCCATTGGATGAAGTATTAAATGTCCCGATACGGAAAATCTAACTAACAACATTCAAATTATAAGATGGTTATCAGAATATTTCATTTAAAATGTTCTCAAAGTTTTTGAAATATATTATAAACGAATTATTTATTTTAAATGCCATCACTGAAACGATTGAGTGTAATGATATGAATCATTAGTTAATGATGTAATCCATCCTTAAGAGTAACAAGTATTTGATACCGTGCTTTCTAAAGCAAAGCGAGGAATAAAGTGATTTCCATTTGCCTTTTTTTTTCACCAAGCCAAATATACGATAAATTTATAAGCATCTCAAACCAATCAAAGCGGACTGACCCTAAACGTAACATCTTTCTGCTCACTATAAGAAATAATTTTATAATTAAAAATATTACTCTCAGAGAAAGCAATCATAATCGGTGACTCTTGTAATTCAGGTTCATTTCATGCGTTACAGTCGCGGAAAAGACTACAAGCATTATAAAGAAAGAAATGAACGGGTATTTCTTTCTTAATTGTCTTCCAACATGAAAACATGTTTTAACAAGAAACATAAAAAATATGTTTTATTTATTAGTGTTGTATCTGTCGTCGAATGGCTTCGACGGCACGTGGCACTGTATTACTTTGCAGTAGCCCTAAGAAGGGCTGTTTTTGTCGTCGATTGGCTTCGACGGCTCGTTGTAATTTATAACCTTGTGGTAGCCCTGAAAAGGGTCATTTATTGCGTTAGCTCTGAGAAGAGCTGTTGGGTCCGGAAGCTGGTCTCCGGCGAAGTCGACTTGGCTGTAGTCGGGGAGATGCGGCTCGTCCATTGAAATCAGATCGGGCTTCCCCTCAGCGGCAGTTGGGTCCCCGCTACAACGTGACGGTGGTGGCCCTTACGCTCATTAGCCAAGATATCTATCGGTTTGACTCCGGCTGTTCTGTAACCGCCTATAATAGCCAGCAAGCGAAGTCGCTGGGCCCGCAGCAAAATGCCCGTGTAATACCGAAAAGCCACGCGGTGAGCCCAGACAAACGCAGCATACAGCATAATAGCTTCGCTGACACCTTTGTAAAGGATACGCATGGTACGTTAATTCAACCCCCAATCGGGATGACTGACCCTACAGATTCCATAAAAAGCATCAGCGGCCTTTTTTTCTACATAATGTACATGTTCCTTGAACCGATAAGTCTCATCAAGGGTAATACTCAGGTATTTTTGAGTCGTAACGTACCGAATGGGGAGACCAGCCATCCGAACCTAGATTCGTCGGGAAGCAGCCAATCGGCCCTTAAGCAAAATCACTGTGGTTTTCTCTGGGCTGAAAATCATCTTATGTTGGACACTCCACAGAGTCTCTCACAAGTACAAGCAGCTCGGAGGAACTCTACCTCGTTACGCGAACCCCCTTCAATCAGTAGCAGCGCGTCATCAGCATAAGCGGTGACACGAAAACCACATGGCAACCTTAAACGCAACATCGAATCGAATTCTATGATCCAAAGAAGGAGACTCAAAACACTGCCCTGAGGGCATCCTTTAGTTAAGGTCTTACGAACCTCCGAGCCGCCATCACGCAGGGAAACGGTCCAATGTCTGAAATAACTTGAAAGCACTTCTAGATCATTTAGTGTACACTTACGCTTCTGCATCTGAAACAGGAAAGGGGGCCACCAAAGATGTTAAATGCACCGGATATGTCCAGAAAAATCCCTAATACATATTTAAATGGACTGGAGGAAGTTATATCCATCACCTTTAGTATGGCATCCTCATTGCTCTTTCCCGGTCGGAAACCATACTGGTTGTCTATTACCAAATGATCAGCGGCCAATCTAACATTAATACGCAAATATAGGACCTTCTTAAAAACCTTGCCGATCACAGGCAAGAGCGTTAGTGGACGGTAAGAGGAACTAACAGTAGGATCTTTGTCGCCACCTTTGAACAACACCAGCTCTCCACGCTACCAACACTCCGGAAAGTGGCCGGTGAAGAGGAACCTATTATATACTCGTATTCTAGTTAGAGGACCAAGGACTACAGGAAGCGCTCGGACGAGAAGCTCCACTGTGATACAATCATATCCGAGGGGCCTTGTGCCGTGCCACAGATCACCTGGCGCACTTCCACCTCAGTGATCTCAGAAGATTGTATGTCGGTCTCGAAAATCGCGACTTCCCGCCTGACCTATGAAACCTCACCTACCATAGTGTCATCCGGTAGCAAATCTTTCAGCAAAATATTAACGTCACGGTCCTATCAATTACCACACCCTCGCGGGTTGACAAACCTGATGTAGGACATCTTTCCTGCGCTTATGTCCACGGGCTCTATACACAACGCTCCAAGGGTCTCTATTCCCCTGCTCCTGAACGAAGGAGCGCCAGATACATTTGGAGGACCTGATGCTATGAAAAGTACTTAGCCCTCGCTTTGGGGTAATCTGCAGTTAGGACCGTACGCCGATCGGGGTCACCCTCTCGTTGTGCAGCCCTTCTGAATCGGTTCATTGCTATCAGATTCCGAGACCACCAACCAGACATACATTCCCGGCCAGTGCCTCTAGTAACGGAGGGACTTCTGCGCCACCACCGCAGAAGTGAAATTTTCTGCCAGGACATCTAATGACAGTCCGTCAAGGTCTCGAGAAAAAGCTCCAGTCTGGACTCCAACAAAGAGGAGAATTTCGGCCAGTCCGCCCTCCTACGCGGGAAACGCCCCCGGTAAACAGGAGAGTGTCCCTCATGGTCAACGTGCAGCTCATCCACTATTTCAAATAGTATCAACCGATAAACAGTCGTCGACTACAGACCAGTCAAGGACCCTGCCAGGGATGTCCCTACCTATGGCGATGTCAATATTTGTACCTGAAAAGGCCCTTCGTTCGTTAACCGTACCGACGTAAGTGGCGAACTGGTCTGCAACATTAAAGACCTCAAAATTGTGCTGCGCGTTGAAACTGTCAATTAGGCCACCGCCATGATCAGTGATCCCACTGTGCCAGAAAAGCGACTTCGCATGAACATCGGCATCAATTAGGATTGGACCATTACCCGCAATATGAAGGATCCTATCCCATCTCGCTAGGTGTTCCTCAGTGGGATCCCGGAGTTGGAAATATGCTAACAACTTTAAGGTTCTGTCTGTGAAAATTACAAACAAATTTTTACTGATGGTTTTTGGCATAACTGAGAAGGATTTTAGATATATTCCATCTTGAGAAAAAAAATATATATATATATGTCGTAGTGGGGATTTGCCAGTTGAAGTACAAACTTTAATGAATTGAATTAATGAACTGTGAACCTCTATCACTATGTGAGCTAGGTTTGAACTAAATGATTCGCATCTATCAAATGAATAATATTACAAAAATATAAATAGAATTAAATTTACATTAAATAAAATAATTTTAAATTTAAAAAAATCCTGTTTAACAATAATGGGCTTCCCATGGAGTCTGTGTGTGAGGTTACGGTGATGAGATACGTGAACACCTCATGGAAGGCTAGACCGATCATTACAATCAACTAATAACAAACTGAGTGCCCTTGGGGCACTGTTTTGGTATGTGTAAAAGGGTGCTCTTATATCTCTGCAAACAATCATCCAATTTTCAAAAATCAAACGAGGTATTTGTTAATAGGTTGAAGACTAACTTTTGAATACATTAGGTACAATCTAGATCTAACAGATCACAATTATTTGGAAATATATTATGTAAGGTTTGTCTGTTTGTTATCGCATCATGTGAGAACCAACTGACCGATTACTTTCAAATCTGCAGGATACAATCATGTTATTCCAGGGAAGGCTTTATACCACTGACCAAGGCCCTTGCTCCTTTGAAGGTTAAGATATTAAAAATTTCATTATTCCTTCACCGCCAAGAAGGGTGAAGTTGTAAATTAGATATTCATTATACCAAAAATAGATTAATCCTTTTACTTCATAACTATATTTCTGCCACAACAGCAAAGAAATAAGGTATGAATTTTTCACTGTCAAAGGTGTGCGTTCTTTAGTTACCATAGTTACTATTATTCTATCTTCTGTAATTTAGTTTCTTTTTCAGGTTTCTATAAAACCTGATTGTTATAATTATTATTGATTGATCAGTATTATCCAACCATGAGGATAATGTACAGTGCAAGGGCCCAGGGGTTGGAGCCCTCTGGGTAGATGGTAATGGAATCTGAAGCAAGCTCTGCAGGTAGAAAACTGGGAATGGCAAGTGAAGTGAGCTCTGTGTGGCCATGGGGTAGGTCCTGAGGAGCTTGAGTTGGCTCTGGGATTCGCATGGGCTGACCTGAGCCCTGAGGATCCAGCTTCTGGCTAGATGGGCAGGCTAGTAATAAATATAAATTGGTGAAAATTTTCATGAAAAAGTGTAAATCAAGGAAGAACTTTTATTCAACAGTTACAGGAATACTGCACTGTTATAAAACAAAAAAAGAACATTGGTTTCAGCAATGTGATGTGTTACCTGCCATGAAAATTTATTTAGTAATTGTTTGAACTCAGAAGGGTTTCTTTTGTCGATGATAAAATTCAATGCATAAGCTGAAAGCTTGTATTAAAGAATACAAATTAGAAATATTGTAAAATATGTATTAATTAAAGCTGGTACTTTTTCAAAATAATTCTCCTACGTTTGATTAATTGAAAAGGTAACACTGAAAGTTAGGAATTCAAAAACCGTGGAAAATGGATACAAATATCCAAAAAGGGCTAAGAACCTGGACTCAGCTATGAAAAAATTACTTTTATCATTATCAAATAGATTATTAAAATTTGGGTCAAATAGTAAAAAAAAAAAAAAAAACTGAAAATACAAATATTTTAATTTTAACAGTTATTTCTTTTAATGAAAACAGCCAAATCATATAGTAAAATATTTTACTTCAAAATTTTTTTTACATCAAGCAAAATGAAAAGAATAAAAAAAAAAAATAGAGTTTAGAAATATGGATAAATCCCTGTAAAAAATATTTATTACATTAGATATATAGTAATCCAATGATTTTAAACTATATATATATATATATATATATATATATATATATATATATATATATATATATATATATATTACACAACATAATATATTTATTATAGTTACTGTATTTTATAAAATAAATTTAAACACAACAAAAAAATTTCCTTATTAAATCTAAATATATATAAATAAAAAATTCAGTCAATTTACAATAAAAATAATGTTGGAAAACTTAATATAACTTCCATTTTAATTCAGTACATAAGTAAGATGGCGGGTGAATTTTATTTAATTCACAGATTGCTAACCGTTAAAATACAATTTAAACAAAAAACTATTAATAACTAAGCGCCTTATAATTTCTTTAAACTAAGGCCACCGTCTTATAAATATCATTACTGCTTTATATTTTTTATACTGGATGAGCGAAAAGTCATTTTACAATTCAAAAATTGAATAATTTTTCTCAAACTAATTATCGTTAAATTCTCTTTTAATATTCTGAATCAAACGAAGCTTTGGGAAATATGTAATGCAGAAATTCACCTATAAAAATTATCAAATTGTAGTATGTATCAACAATCCATTGTGTTCTCGTGCAAAAAGCATGTAGGTGATTATTTTCATCTAGGAATTCCTTCCAACATCACGGCTCAACATTTCCAGGCATCATGAAGGACTTCAGTGAATCTGAAGATCCCAATCGCATAACAAACAGGCCAGTATTCAATGTGTTGCCAAAAAGCACTATCAAAGAACGAGGAATATTCACTGCTTTTAAGAACTTTTTCAAGAACCGATTTGACACACATATTAAAACATAAAAATGTTTCCATACAAGATCCAACTCATAAATTGTTACAAGATGAATAATTAAAGCAACTAGCAAATAAATATTTCAATTTTTTGATGTGTTACATTCTCAAATATTTTTTTTTTTACTATACAGTTAGACAATTATTTAAATAAAATCTTGTTATCCATTTTTCATCTTTATTATAAAATATACAATTAAGTTATTCAAGGATTTTAAATTGGAAGTTAAAATAAGTTGAGAATTCCTTAGAAGACTTTAAATACTTTTTTAAAACAGATCTTTCTACACATAACAATCTGAAGCTTCTCTTTTAAATTTTTAATGCGCTTCATCTTTGTATATACTAATTTTTTTAATAGAATAATATTACCCTACAGAAGAATTAATGAACTGATGGGGCAAACCCATTATATTCTAACAAACCTGCATAGTAATAAAATCCATTGTGAAAATATTTCATTGCTAGGTACCGTAGTTCCAAAACAGTGATCACAATGCAACCGTATAATAATAAAAGAATAATAATATTATGAAATAAATCTCGATAAAGTTTTGTTATTTTCTGTGGTAGTTTTACTGCAAAGAACTCTCTCCATCAAAATTTTTGTTATTTCAAGCAGAAATACTTATAGAACGATGAAAGATTTAATGTGTCTTACCTTCGACAATAATTTTGGACAACGAACCATCTATTATGGATAATAGTGGCCAGTTACTTTAGTTTAATCATACGGGTTAAGGGCTTCCAAATCCACAGATTTCAGAACAACTTAATTAAAATTTATCTACAGCCAATAATAAAAGATATCTAGACTGCTGTTAATATTAAAAAATTAGCATTTTTGTAGCAATGAGTTCTGTTTTACTTTGTTTTTAGTAGCGTTTTTAGTTTACTAAGAAATCAGTTTGTATGTTAAATGTACTTATATTTAGAGCTACGTTCCCTCTAACCATCTTGAAAGCAGTTGTATTAACTTTTTCAACCAGATGAAGAAGCACAGTGCATTGGTTTGTTTGGTGTATATGCGCACATTTTTATTGCCAGCTGAAGCAGAAACTTTAATGAACAGAATTAATGAACTGTGAGTCTCTATAACTGTTTGAGCTGGGTTTGAAGTGAATGATTCAAATCAATCTAATGAATTCATTACAAAAATAATAGTTGCAAATTTAAAAAAAATTATTTTGAAGCTTTTCGTTGTAAAAGTTTTTGTTATTGTTAGTACACTAAATTCATGAACATTATTTAGTTACAATTGGCTAAAACATTTAACAAAGTCATGCGTAATGAAACATAAACTACGTAACATTTTCGTGGCAGATCATATTTGCCACATTATTTATACGGCAGGTCTTTTTTCTAGTATACAATATAATTACTATTCCTTTTACAATCAGATTGCTGTAGTGATGGTTTCAACACCTCTTGTTACTAATATTAACATTTTTCTCCCAAAACACTTTTCAATTCTAAATTTCTTTTTTATTAAGCGGACCAATATCTACAATTTTCTCTCTTGTAATTTTGGAATTTCCACTGGTGAGCAGATATACACTTTTCCCATTAACGTTACGTAGACAATTTTTTTTTACAAAATTTTTACTAATAATTAAAAAAAAAAAAAATCTTACATCAAAGCTTAATTATTGATTATTACAATAACAATAATAATTACAAAATGACATTTAAACTATTCTTTTAAAAAATTCAAGAAGATTAAAATGATATTATACAAATAAAATCTTATATCAGAGAGGAAATAAATAAAACATAACTGTAAATTTTAATAAAAGTTACTTAACAACAGCCACCAACTAAGTTGAACTATTTTAACAGTAAATATCTATACACAGTTAACTTAAAAAAATATATATATATTTACAAACCACTTTAAGAATTTAATTTTGATCGTGACATTTTTATAATAATTTATAAAGTATATAACATATTATTAATAAACAAAATACATTATTTAACAAAAAAAAGATTCAACATAAATTATTTTACAGATTAAAAAATATTATCCTATCCTCTTAAATAAATAAATATATGTAATATTTACAATATAAACAAAGTAGTACTTGACGATAAACAAACATTAACCACATTCAAAAATATTGACATATATTACTTTTCAATACATTGTAAAATATTTACAGAATATAAAGACATATATATATATATATATTTAAAAAATCAGCACCTGTGAAATATTTATCGCAGATACAGAATGTAGCAAATATAAATTAATTACTACAACATATTCATTATATATAATTCTATCATAATTTGTTTGCCTTTAGTACAAATATGTTTTCATAAATAGTAAAAATAATAATTATAATAATAATAATACTACACAAAGTGTGATAAAAAAATGAGAATTCTTTATTTCTGGATGCTATCTCTTTTTGCCTGTGTTCATCTTATTCTCGTGCATCTACATAAATGTACAGCAATGTTTTCAGCAATACTACTACACGTTTAGTTGAAATTTGACAGCTAAATAATTAAAACGCATTTTATTTGAAAATGACAGAACAAAGGATTAGCGCTAAATTTTATTAAAAATTAAATAAAGCGAGTGAAGTGGTGAAGATGCTAATGTTTTTGGCAAGATTATTATGTCAACGATGATTTATAATCGATACACTTTCAAGAAGCCGAGAACATATTTACGACAAAAGGGTTGGGTATCCTAACAGATTAAGAGGTGATAATCTCTTGATGGCACATGTAAAGTTTTGACTGACATTTGGGGTATGAAACAAGAGTAAAACTTTTGAATTTTCAACAAAAGTGACATCGCAGAACAATTTTGTTAACTAACATTGTTGATGACTCAGAATTTTTTAAATGTCTCATAAAAGATGACAATACTTATTGCAACTGTAATATTAAAAGAAATGTTCATTCATCCTGAAGAATCAACACCGATAAAAGCGCACCAAGTTCGATTGAATGTTAAGATTCTCCTAACTGTTTTTTTTTATTTTTTATTACAATGCCATTGTTCATTAAGAATTCTTACCACAAAGTTGTAAGATCAACAAATAGTATTACTTAGCAGTTTTACGCCATTTATAAGAGGTAATTTGAAAAAAAAGACCACAAGTGCGAGCACACAATTCTTGGATTTTGCACAACATAACACTCCAGCTCTCGCTTCACTATTAATTCGTATTACTTAGCCAAAAATAATACTACTGATGTTGCAGCCTCCATATATCCACAGACGTCGCCTCTCCGTGATTTTTTCTTATCCATACTGATTACAAGAAGATTGTAAGAGCCTTGATTTGTGATCACAGATAAAGTAAATAAAACTATCAGCCTTAACAGATCGACTGCTACGCTTGATTTGGGTAACAGCTTTTCTCGGTAAACTGAGAGATGCATTTGTTTCTCAATTATTTTTTCCATATTTGTTCCTGAGAGATAAATTTATCTCTTGGTGCAGGCGGTTAAGAAATAGCCGAGAGATCATTTTATACATCAATTTTAACAGCATTTCTCTACGGCACAACATAGAAAAAGTCTGTCGTTTTTGGAAATATGCTTAATATTTGTATAGCGGCTTTAGTAAAAATGTTATGAATATTCAACAAAGATAAATAATTTTCTGTAGTTTTTATAAATAGTAAAAATAAAATGTTTTTCATAGTTTCAGAAATGTTCTGATTGAACTTATCAAAACATATTTTTTGTTTTGAAGTCGGCAACATTCTTTTTTTGTTTTTAGTCGCATAAAGTCCAGAGTATAACTGATTCTGTAACTCATAATTTTAGAACAGCTCTTACTCCTGAACAGAGTATTTGTGTAGATGAAAATATTATTTCATTTTCGGGACGAACATTCTTTAGACAATATATAAAAAACAAGTGCCATCGATACGGCACCCAAATTTTTTAGCTTTGTGCAAAAGACTGCTACACATTACATTTTAAAGTCTACTGCATAAAAGAAGCGAGTCCTAAAAAAGACAAAGTATCACAAAAAGCAGTTATCAAACTTAGTGAACCTTAATTTTACATGGGAAGGATTATGTATACAGACAATTGGTATACTAGCGTAGAGTAAGCAGAGTGTCTGTTGAATCAGGGTACCTATTTAGTTGAAACTTTAATTAGGAAACATAAATACAATCCAACAAATGTAACACAAGCTAAACTGCAAAAAGGTGAACACGTTCCTCAAAAAAATGGCAACAATGTTGTGGTAATTAGATGGAAAGACAAACGCGATGTACTTGCTTACTACAAAACATACAGATGCCTTGGTATCAATTCAGCAACAAGCGAAAGAAATTTTAAAGCCCATCTTAGTAACTGATTATAACAATGGAAAAACATTTATTGACCTGACTGACCGAATTGGCTTCCTATCACAGTGGTATCAAAAGGTGATATTCGACCTCCTTCTCTCAACTTGTATTATTTATGCGTTAAGACTTTTCAGAAGTATTACAAATAAAAAACAACAGTTATGCAGTGGGGAAGGAGGAAATTGTAAAATCAATATTGTTTGGTGGTATGATATAACAGTATAGTTGTAGTACAGTCGGTATTGTTTGGTGGTAATTCAAGTTCATACGATTTCTAAAGCCATGAAACCTTCAAGGTATAAATTTTGCTATTAAAAAAATGCTCTTGCGATGGGACGCCAATATGCTCAGCGAAAGACAAATCAACTTAGAACAAGGTATGATGGTTGCGATACCGCTACGTGCATCAACTGTTTTATTGCAAATCATATAAGTAAATCAACATAAGAAAGTAAACCAACATGTTGTAAATATTTTAACTATATTGAAAAAAGAAAACATAAGCTAGTTTAGGCTAACAAAACAAAAATCAGTTACTAAATTTGAGAATCCAAAAAAATGTGTGATTGAAACCCATGATTAAATCCTGATTAACCACACTGGTGAGTTTATCAAGAATAATTTACTCCACAGTAAGTCAGACGATTATTATAAACTCTATTTTTAATTTTTAGTGCCATTTTAGCATATTTTTATTGCAGAATGTAAAGAATTGGAATCTCCGTTGCTATGACAGATAAATATATCTTTCAAAATTTTCCAGTCACAAACAATGCACTAAGAAATAGAAAAATCTTTTACGTGTATATTATATCATATACCATTAAAATAAGTGTGAAATTGTAAAAAAAAAAAACAATTAATTTTATGACTTTATCTTTTCCAGTTAGCCTCTGGAACCGCTGTAAGGTATTACTTCAGAGGATGAATGAGGATGATATGTATGATTGTAAATAAAGTGTAGTCTTGTACAGTCTCAGGTCGATATTTCTGAGATGTATCGTTAATTGAAACCCAACAACAAAGAATACCGGTATCCACGATCTAGTTTTCATGAAATTTTATGACTGCACAAATTTATCTGTTACTTCTGTAAAACCCGGTTTCACGATTAAGTTGTCGAGAGATAATTGATTATGTCTCTTATAACAGTCCACCTGTTGAGTAGACATAAGGCTACATAAACAAAAGCTTTCCACAAATGTATTGAGGATTAAAGAAACACTGATGTGAATTACATCTCACAAGAAGATTACTTTGAAAAGGACAAAGTCAAAATAGAAGAAAGAATAAATTCTTTTTTATATAAAATTAAAATTCTCATATTTTTTATCACATCTCATACTATTATAAGAAAAACATTCTTCTAATTTTTTCTTAGTTATCAAAAGCATAACAAAAACGTTTGCAAAGTATACTATATATATAATTTTTAGTAACACAGTAAAGGTCTGAATTTAAATATTTGAAACAGAAATTGCATTAACATTGGGACAATATAATCTAATATTATTTACGTTGTTCTTATTACTAAAAAGGCAAAACTAGTCCTGTAAAATTATATTATTTGTTGTCACATTAAGGTATATAAATTCATAAATCAATTATTCAGAATAGAATATTTGCTGTAATAACATCATTCTTTCACACCTTTCTCCAGAAACTTTAAACCTTTATGATAATTTTCCAGACCGTACTTATTATTCAATAATTAATATCACTTTAAAAGCCAAAAAAACAGGCTTGGAAATTCTGGTATGGATTATATGCAATTAACACACTCAAATATATTAATCAGGTTTGATACAAATTTTTTTATGATTTAAGGTTTAAAAATGGGCTGTAAAAATAGGTTGGTGTTAATAAACGCATCATAAAGACTGATGATATTTACAAAATTAAATATGTTTGTTTAGTTTTGCTATAAATAATAACTGTTAAATAATAAAAAAATAGAGTATTTTTTAATTTTGTGTAGTATATCTTTTCGACCGAGTTCCATCTTTTTCCTGCATAATGCAACACTGTCAATAATGTATACCGATATTTTCAGTGATATCAGATACATAACTCAAATTTGGTAGCCGAGTAACTAGGTCATACTTTAGGATTTGTATTAATTTTTTTTTAAAAATAGAATAAAGTGCAGTGAAATGATTAAGATATTAGAGAAGGTTTTCAGAGATAATGAACATATGGTTTCAAGAAGGCTGTGAAGACTACATGATTAGTTGTCTTAACGCATCAACAAACAATAAAAATATAAACAAAATAAACAGCATTTTGATTAATAATTATCGTCACATCACTATTAAAGAAGTTACTGAAGAAGTGCAAACCTCTTATGGATCATAAAATATTGACTGATATTTTGGATATGTTGCAGGAACTTATTTTTCAACTTTTTTTTGTAACTTATGCAGCAGTAACTTTGGATTCGTGACAAAACTGTTGAATTTCAACAAAGCGTAATCGCAGAACAACTGTTAACTGATATTGCTGATTATTCAAATTAAACGTGTGTTTAAGGTGATGAAACAGGGGTGTAAGATTATGATATTGAAATGGGCATCCAATCATTCCTATGGAAGCTTCCTGAAGAACAAAAACCAAAAAAAAGCATTCTGAATTAAACTAAATAATAATTAGGGTTCTCCTTACTGCTTTCTCTGATTACAATGGCATCATTCATTAAGAACTCATACAATCAATAAACAGCATTACATTCTTTAAGCAAGACAATACAAAGAAAATTCTTGGATTTTGCACCACAATAACGCTCTAGCTTACATTTTATTGTTATTTAACCAAAAATAAATATCCTTGTACCACAGCATCTTATACTACAGACATGGAACTCTGTGACTTTTTCTTGTTCCCAATAATTAAAAACGTTAAAGAAGGGATACCAATTTGAGACAATAGATTATGAAATAAAGAAAAAAAATTGCTAAGTGAACAAACGCCTATACCAAGAAATGGTTCCCACAAATTATTTGAGGCCAGGAAGAAACACTAGCGTAAGGTAAGTGTTTCATGTCTTCGATAAACTACTTTGAAGGAGAGAAATATGTACGTAGAATAAGTAAATTTTTTTTTGATAAAAATTGAAAAGTTCCATCGTATTTTATCACACCTCATACATATAGAATGGTATATGACTCTTGAATGAGGCAATGCTCCCCCACTTGGGTGTAGGAGATGAAGGGCGATTTTTAAAAAACGTTACTTGTTCAATAAGCAAGGTTCAAATGTTAACTGCAAATTTTCACTATTTGAATATTAAATGTTATGCTCCATGTAAATGTTGGCAAAGTTCAACAAGTTACCATTTTTTTTTTTTTTAATATGAAATCTAAATTTTCTAAATCATAACGTTAATATGCAGATGAAAGTGGTGAAATAGATGTACAAAATATTTAACTTGCATTAGAAATAATAATTCTGATACTGATGGTAAAAAAAAATTAATAACATTTTAGAAAATCTTTAAGTTATTAAAAAATATTTAAAATTGTAGCATCGATTTGGTCCACATTCTTTTATAATGAATAATAAACAATAAATAAATTATAAAACAGAAAGTATTTATAAATATACATAAATATATTTGTGATGTTAAGAATTACACTCATTAGCAAATACCATACATAAATCAGTCTTCTATTGAAATGTAGAAAAGTATTTCTGTCGGGTTTTTTTTTATAATAATAATTTAATTAGTTACAATAATTCTCAAAGAATTTTACATTAATCTTTGAAAAAATGTATAAAATAATAATTTTATTACACATAGACCTTTATTTATTTTAAAGTTTACTGAAAATAGCCTAAAATTACAAATAAATAATTAAATTTTACAGATGTACATTTTTACTTCAGGACTCTACATCAAAATTAAGAATGCTGGTAGTTTTACAGATGAACTAATATAAAGTTAACATTTTTTGAAACTAAGTAACCTAAAACTATACCAAATATTGAAACACGTCCATCGACTAGTAAAATTATTTCAGAAAGGCCAAAAACAATATTGAGGAAAATAAATCACCAATTCACGTATTTAATGGAAAATGGTTCCCTGCCCAAGAAAATGTATAAAAATTAACCGGGACACATCCAACCAAACAACAAATACAGGTTGATCAGCGGATTGTAATCGGTGTTCTGGGGCCTACATATAGTGAGTGCAAGCCCTTCCTCGGTGAGAAAGATCCAAGGATGCAACTAGCATTAGAGATCCATCTAGCCAGGAAATGATTTCTGCTGGATCGTTTGAGTCATATGATCTCTCAAAGAATAAGAGTGAAACCACCTCACTCAGATTGCAGGTTGACCGCAGGCAAAAAACTTTGGAAAAAGAAGGTTGGACTAGGGGAAAAATAAAGATCCAAACTGTAATAAGAGTTATTTATCGCTATTATTTTTTTAATTTTATGAAGACATCTGAAATACCACAGAGAAAATCTAAATAAACTTTTTAGATTGTGAAGGAACAATATGCATCGATGCAAATATCTACAACACCGAAAGTATTGTATCTGAACAGATAAAAAAATAAAGCATTAACACTTTTAACGGCTAATATTTAGCTCATCTGAATGATTCACAATTTTTATTTTACTGCATTCGGCTGGATATTTTAATGAAAACAAAAAATAAAAATGAATGTATATAAAAATTTTGATTGAAGATATAATTGACGTTTACATAAAGTAGTCGCTTCAATGTGTATTTGAGACTACTATCTTCTTTTTTAAGTAGAAATAACATTACTTATTAATGTTAATTAATATATACTAAAATACCAGCGAACATTTCTTTATGTCTAAAATTAGGTATACTTATGATCTGACAATAATTAAACTGATTTGTTACATTTTATCAGAGCCTGATCTTGTTTGGAAGATTTCCAAATTTCTGATATGAAACGTACTATTTTGTTATTTTTTTTTTTTTTAAATGTATTCATTTTAATATAAAACTTTCCTAAGAAAATTTGGACCCAATTAAATATTTTTTTACTGGTTTAAATGCTGAAATAGATGATACTGATAAACATCCTAAATTTGGGATGTGACGCTAGGTTAGCCTGCAGTCCCGTGTAGTTTTAATGTAAATAACCATAATCTATTAGCTGGTAAGAAAGAAAGTAGTAATAATAAAAGGAAAAAGATTGCACAGGTACAATTTACATCTGAGTACTTACTGATTTAATTAGTCAGTAATGAATTATAATTTCATTTTTGTTGTCAACATATTTACTTAATTTTCACGACCTCATAATTAATTTGAAATTAATATTTTGTATTAAAATAGTATTATTGTAAGGCGATTTAAATAATGTACAAAGTCCTTATAAAAAAAAAATTTCAAAAATAATTTTTTCCAGTACTCAAGATCCCATAGGCAAAAGATATTACAAACCATATGTCATATATAATTCAGATAAATGTTAAATTCAAGAAAAACAACTATGTTTACTGTTCCACAAATTAATAACCTATAACTTACAAGTTGAATACTTAGGTCAGAAGAAACCTTTAGATTTGATAATGGAAAAAGCAGATTAAAAAACACGTGGTTTTACAGATCAGCTGTTCCAATATCAGATTTTTTATACAAAGCTAATACAATTAGCTTTACCTTAAGAATATAGAAAAGTAAATCCAGAAAATTTATGGACGACATTCATACAGCAGAAGTATGAAGCGATACAATGGACCAACATTCTCCATTAGAAGATGTAATGAACGAATAAAATTTAAATAAATTTATATAAAATCCAACAAAATCCCCAAACAAACTGAATAGCTCTAACACAAATTCTAAATAAATCTCAAAAAGTTGTAGTCCAAAAAAAAAATAAACTGCTCACTGGGCAACAGGCTTCTGAAGCAGATTGATTGACATAACTTTTCTAATAGAAAAGTCAATCTCCTACTGAATAGCCAAAAAGGAATTTTTTGAACTAAACACAGAATAAACCTCGAAGATTCAAATTCAACTTTTATCCCTGAAAGAATTTCTTAGATCTTTTCCCACCTCATTAATCTCAATAAAATGAACGCACATCTTGGAACACCATTTACCTCAGCCAGTAACTTGATAAATCAATGAGTCCAAGATCACCATGCAAGCAATAAAAATGAAGAAAAGATTTTGAGACATCTACAACAAAACATGAAAGGAATAAATCAGAACATTCTGGAAAACCCTCAAATTCAAAACTAAAAATAAATACTTTTACAAACATTAAACATAAGTACTTTACTAAAAGACAAAAAACAAAAAGAACTAACCTAAGTATTGCAACAATTTAAAATTAAAATTTTTATCAGTACAAGAAACTAAATTTCCGACATATCAAACCTATAGAATGAACAGATATTATTAAAAATACTATCCTCAACTTTTTTGAAGGTTGAAAAACAAACAGGTTTAAAGAAATGGAGAAAGATTTATCTAAATGAATTAAAAAAAGAACAATATACAGAGAGCTTTTCAGAAAAAAAAACTGAAGGAATTCCAAAACAAAAACAGAAAAATTCAAGGAATTCCAGAAGAAAGAGAGATACTGAGGAAATTCCAGAACAAAACAAACAAAATAAAATAAATACAGAAAGGTGAACATAGCAAAAGGATGAAACTCTATCAGGAAAAAATAAAATAAAAGGCTCACCGAGTAATATATGAGAACAGTCTTGTGAAAAGTAGATGAGAATATGTTTTCATGGCAGATAAGTTTTTATTAAACATTTTATATGTAAAGTTACCAAAATCGTCATCCCTTTACGACGCAGAAAGAAGCAAGATAAATTTCTGGTTACTTAAAGAAATTTATTTTGTTGATTGAAAAACAGTACAAACGGAAAAAAATTCCTGTTCGTGGTCCAAGTTTGATACGCTGATCAACACTAAAGATGATCTAAGGATTGAAAGATGCCAGTCAACTGATCTGTTATGGCCAAATTTAACCTCTTGAGTTCTGAATTACATTGACATGTACCTCAGTTTCAAACATTAAAACAACTAAATTTTAAGGAATTACTGTGAAGTTCATTTGTACACATCTGTGCACTATTCTACTTTACGATTCTGCCACCAGGTGTTCAACATCGTGTACAAGCAATAACAGTTTCTGTTAAATTTAATTTATTATTTTTCCAATTTCATCATTTAAACTTGATTTTTATACAGTTAAAATAGCAATTTAGCATATGCATTTCATAATAATCATAACTTTTATACGCTACTGTTTCTGGAATCCACGACAATGAATTACACAAATGTGTATCTCTGTTATCAAACAGATAAATGAGGTTATTTTATGATTTTCATGTTTACTTACAATTTAAAATTTCTGAACCTAATGAGTTTCATTCAATGTATTAGAATCTTAACACAATTATTCACTTTATATAAATATTTTTAAAAGTTATTTTAGTTTTTCTCCAGTTTATTGTATGGAAGAGGAGTTGCTTCAAACATTAGACGACAGTGATTCGGACACAGATGATTTTGATGATATGCAGAAGACAAAATACAAGAATTATCAGTTATTCAAACCCAAATTACTGATACAAGCAAATCACAGTCTCATTAAGATGTGAAATTAGAAGACCGGCACCCAGCTACATCTAATTCTAGGCAATCAGCAGAACGCTCTCAAATATAGAAAACTGATAATTTCTGATAAGTAATTAGATGACCGCATTAAAGATATTTAAAACTATGTGTAAATTTTACTTTATTTTAAAATGGAGAATTCCATGTTTCAGGGATGATGGGCCTGCCTTACAATTGGATGACTTTTTACCATCTGAAGCTTTTCCTAGAATCAAGGAATCATTCTTTACAAAATTTGTTTTACATTTCTGGGAAAATGCTACTGAGAAAACAAAGTTGTACTTTGTTGAAACAAGAAACCTGAAGTCTGTAAACACCATAAAACAAGAATTAATTGTATTTACAGGCATTGAAATAATTATAAGCTCTATTCAAATGCCTTAAGCAAATTTGTATTGCAGCAGGGACCCAAATATTTCAGTTGTAACCAATCACATGCCTCGAAATAGGTATTTTGAACTGAGAAATCGTTTACATTTTGTAAATAATATGGTAGACAAAGATTCAGCTGAAAGACTTTGACCAATGCTGCTTTCTGTTATTCAAAAGAGGTGTCTACAATTGCCTCGCTCTACTCACCTGTCAATAAATGAACAGATGATACGATTTGCTGGGATGCCAGTTTAGTTGCTATGTCCCTTCTAAACTAAATCCTCTTGGTTTGAGAAATTTTTTTTAGGAGCGGCTGACAGTTTGTTGCTAAAGTTTAAAATTTATACTGGCAAAGGAACAGTTAGCGACAAATTACTGAAGGAATTCAGTCACAGCTCGTCAATTGTAATTATTACGCGAGTCAGTGCCTCATAATAACTTGTGGGTTATTTACAGACAGATTCTTCACCAGTGTAAAATTTGCTGACACTGTCAGAAAGGAGTAAATACTTGACAAGAATGGTAATGGGAAATCACACAGAGGATGCATCATCTAAAGTAGCTGCTAATTATAAGATGTTAAGAAGAGGTTAGTAGTTACGCGTAGTACGCAGCGATGGAAAAGTGGATGTTACTAAATGGAAGGACAATAAGAATGTATTTCTTCTTTTGACATGTGTTGCTAATGAACCAGTTTCCGCGCACAAAAGATGGTCGAAGGAAGAAAAGCAGAAAATTAGTGTTGTGCAGATGTACAATTTGAACACAGGTGGCAATGATCTTCATGATAGGTTTCTATCACAATACAGACGCTACATACATACTAGAAAATGGTCAATTCATGTGTTAACCGCTTTGTTGATTTAACCATAATTAATTGCTGGCTGATGTGTAGAAGACACTGTAAAAGGAGTGGGACTAAAAAGAAAGATCAACTGTCTCTAATTCAATACAGACTGCAGCGGCTAACCAACTTAATGATTACATCATCCTCACTTGCAAGTGAAGAGGAATCTGAAAATGAAGAAGAAAGTAACACATCATGTTCCAAGTACAGAAAAGTTGTACCACCTCCAGAGGTGAAGTATGGTAACAGGACACTTGTCAAAATTCATGAATGACAAATTTGTATGAAATGTAAAATATACCTTTGCATAATCAACTGTTTCATGAAATATCACTTACCATAACAATACATCAAAATTATCGTATAAATTTTATTCACTTTTTATTTAAATTTTATTTTTATGATTTAATTATTATTATCAGCATTTATTGTACATTTCACTATAGAGTATTATTTTTCAAACTAAAATGTCAACTAAAGTAAAAAAATGAAAATAAAATTTTGATTTTTTTTCAATTGAAACAAGGTACACATATGTGCACCACTGCAATTTTGAGTGGGGGGTAAATATTTTTTTTTTTAAATCTATGAACATCATAAGTTAAAAATAAACAGAACAATCAACTTCAACAAAAACTTCAGACCAAGGACAATGGAGTTAGTGAGGTTATGTACAAAAGAAGACACACAGTGAAGAGCATAATCTTTGTTTCAACAATTTCACTAAAATAGATTTTAGTGACATTGCCTATTACAAAATTTAAGCCAAATTTAGAAATACAGTGTTAACTGTATAGAAATAAATTATGATTTCTATCAGGTGATGTCAGTAGCAATTTAATCCTAAGCCTAGTCTGTTTCAGACCAAATAGATAAACAAATGAATTCATAATAAAAATCCCTCAAAATTTGCCAACGGTCCAATTCATGATTCTATAAATAATATTATCCAAAATATCTTGATGTTCCTCCCAAGTTTAGTTCAGTAGAATACAACACAAAATCTTTCACTTGATCAAACTTTCTCAATTTCCTTTCACCCATTTATAAATGGCTTGCAACAGAATAAAAAAAATTTATAAGAAAAAATTCATTATAATAAAGTGTAGTGTAACTTTTTTTCATAAAAGGATTGCTTTTTATATTTTTTGTAAATATATCAGTTTATTCCTTATTAAAAGCAAAAAAAAAAAAATGTAATGAATTTTTTCACCAAACTCAATAATAAAGTTACTTACAAAATATATTTCTCAGAAATGATTGATTTTTAACACAGTTCAGTTAATTTTGAAGGTATATATAATAAAGTAACACAAATTACAGAAAAATAATTTTTCTAAAATGATTCTTTCAAATGAATTTTCTTAGATTCTTAGCTATAAACTGAAAGGTTAGCTTAAGGAACATTCTTTCATAGAGGATAAAATTAACAAAATATTATAACTTAGTTATTGTGCAACATAAAATATAAAAACAAAAAGAAAAGTTGCAGAAAATTTTGTAAGGTCTAAAGAAGTGTTTTCTTTTCTAAATTTTGTAGTTTTTATGTTTGATAAAACCTCATTTTACCCCCTTATACTGTACCACTGATTTGTTGCACATTGTATTCACTAACCTGTCTAGAGAATCCTAAATTGAAAAAAATAAAAAAATCCAGTGGCTTTTAATTTATCATTTATTCATTGTCTATTTCTACTACACTAGTAACAGTTTGATTTGAGATATTTTTGATACAATAACATTTAGTAATGATGGTTCCAAGTAATAATTTTGTTATACTATTATTTAAATGCGATTAAATTATTTGTTTGAATTATATGATTGTTGCTGTTATTAATAGTATGTAATGCATATTACATAAATAAATGTGTATCTTTATATTATATAACTGTTTTTATTATTTATTTTTGTGACATTTTTTATATGATGTACTTGTTAAAATACGTTAACAACATGTTTTAATTTAATTAATGGTTATATAACCTATTCTTCTTTCTGTTTATTCTGAAACTGCTGTGAACATAATCATATAGACAGGGATATACGAGGTGTGGCTATTAAATAACGAGACTAATGCTGCTACAAAAGTACTGCGCATGTGCCAAATTCATATGACCGACAGCTATGTAGCGTGAAGCCTTCATTCGATTCTTCAGTTTCTGTAGACATATTAGTCTGGCAATGGCCTTCAATTAGATAACATCTGTTTTTATGTTTTGCCGAAAAAATGATGTGTTTCATTAGAGCAAAGAATTGTTGTGAAATTTCACATGAAACTTGGAAAAACCGGTAGTGAAACTTACCTTTTATTAAAAAAAAAGTATATGGTAATGAATGTTTATTATGAGCGCAGGGTTTTGAGTGGTTTAAGCATTTCCAAGATGGCTGAGAAGACATAGAAGATGATGTTCATCCAGGTCGCTCTTCCACATCAAAAATGGATAAAAATATTGAAAAAATTGGTAATCTGATCCGATCTGACCGTCAGTAAACTATTCGTGCGATTGCTGAAACTGTAGGAATTGACAAAGAATGCTTAAGGTAAATTTTATATAACAATTTCAACATGCAAAAAGTGGGTTCTTCATCAGGACAACGTACCAGCTCACACTGCATTGTCTGTTAAGACATTTCTTGCCTAGTACAACAATCCTAGTAGCAATTTAATCCTAGGCCTAGTCTGTTTCAGACTAAATAGATAAACAAATGAATTCATAACTCCTTTAAAATTTGCCAATTGTCAGATTCATAATTCTGTCTTCACTACAAAGAAACTTGTTTTATTGTTTCATACTGTTCTGATGTTAAGGTTTCTTAATGACAGTGTTGGTTATGATTTAAATATATAGACTGCAATTGTTGAATTTTATATTTCCTGTCTATAAACATAATACTAGCGGCTAGTATGAACAACGATGTAATTATTTCAGTCAAGCTAAAATATTATTTTCAAGTTAAACCTATCATCAAGTTTATTCATTAAAAGTTTACTATGTTCAATTCTTCTTTTTTTTTAAAGTTTATTTATTAATTTACAAATATATGAAATGATTGAAAAACTGTTTCTATAATCTTAAATCAGAGTATTCTGTCTGACATAATGAATTAGGCCAATAAGACAAGTATGCAATCGTAAGATGGTTCTTACCGACTGGTTAAAATAAACATTTTATTTGATCTGTTCCAAACCCTGTTCATCCTCAACTATTTACTGATGATGCTTCAGAAATAGAAAAAGAAGCATTTTTTGAAAACTACTCTCATTTATCATATACTTGAAAGACTAGGCCTTCTTCTAAAAGTCAATATGATAAAACAGCAATATATTGAATGCAGCGATTCAATCTCTTCTTCACATGCGTATGTTAGTGAACAACACCCATCAATTGATCCGAGTTTGTTTGATTTTCACTCAACTGACAATGAATAAGAAATTAAATCTTCTGAGAACTTCACCAGTGATTTATGTAAATACAATGAAGATAATTTGCAGGTTCAGTTAGTTCCCTACAGTGATATGGATTCTGATGATCTTGAAGCAGGAAACCTATGGAAAGGAAAAAAGAGATTGAGAAATGAACACTTATGGAAGAAAACTGTGCGAAAACCCCAAAGATTATCTGGTAAAACATACACAACAGCAAAAGGAAAATTAGTAGAAGGGAAGAAAATGAAACTACCTTGCCCAGTTACGTGCAGAAACAAGTTGTACTAACAAAATAACTAATGAAGAACGACAAAACGTTCACACTGATTTCTGGAAGAAGGAAGTTTATAGAAAACAAAAAGGAAATTTCTAGCGGCTCCCATAAAAAATAAAATGTAAGAAGACATACTGTTATCGGTGGTTGAATTCAAAGTCCCATCATAAAAAGAACTTTGATATACTCTTTATGTGTTTCAGGAAAAGAAATTACAGTATGCAAACATTTTTTCTGAGTATTCTCTGTATTTCTAACACTTTTATTAAGAGAGCACTTCGCAAGATTACGGATACAGGATTAATAACTCCTGATTTACGTGGCAAACAAACACCAAATGATGTATTAGAAACTATTAGAAAACACATACAAAAATATCTAACATATGAGAGCCACTATAGCAGAGAGCATTATTAACAAAATATTTGGGTAGTGGTTTAAACATATCAAAAATGTTCAGCCTGTATGCAGAAGATTGCAAATCAGAAGATCACCTGCTAAGGAATGGCAGTTTTGAAGAAACTGCCATTCCTTTTCCAAGGAAATCCATTTTGATTCCATTTTAATTCCAAACTGCCATTTTGTTTAATGAAGAATTTAATTTACACATTTCATTTACGAGACAATGACACGTGCAATATTTGCAACTTAGATTACCAAGCTAAGGGAATTGGCAGGCACAGAAGAGAAAAAGGTTTTTCAAACTGAATATGAAAATCATTTAAAAGGAGCAGCCACAAGGTATGATCCGAAGGGTAAATACAAGCGTATCATTTATATTTAATCTCGTAAGGTAATTCTGGCTGATTTGCAAAAATGCTTACCTACACCACTGGTCACAAATTCAACTAGTGTTTACCTTCGTAAATTATAAACATTAAATTATACGATTCACAAACCCCAAAATTCATCACGGTGCATGTTGTTGGATGAAACAAGGGGAGGATGTGGAGGAAATGAGATGGCATCATGTTTTTTTTAAACAGGCTACTAGTGATTTAGCAAGAATCAGAGTAAATAAATTGACTGTACGGACTGATAACTGGTACTGGACATAATCAAAATATGATGCTGGTCATGATTATTTCTGGTTTCTGCACCAACACCCAGAACTAAAAATTATAAACCACAAAGTTTTATTACATGGGCACACACATACGGAGATGGATAATGAACATAGAGTAAAAGAGAAACCTTTACCTATGATATTTACATGTAATGACTGGGAAAATTTTACAAAAACCTGCAGGAAAAAATCCATTTATGTCTGCATGATGAAATTAGAAGATATCATCTCCTTCTCTTCCCTCATGCAAAATAATTCCAGCCCATTTATTGCCAGGAAAAGGACAACCGATGGCCAGACTGTAGAAATTTCAAATATAGTTTGGCTTCAGATAAGAAGAGACAATCCAAGGAAACTACTTTTTAAAATGTCCTTTTTTCAGAAAATGATTTTAAAGCAGTAGACTGCAGGAGACCCACAAGGTAGGTATATATTCCTATGCCAGCATTTCTTCCTTACATTCAAATAAAAAAGAAAAAAATAAGCTCACAGAAATACAAAGACCTTATGACGATGTACAACGAAAAACAACAATCATTCAGACTGAAGGAGCACTTCAGAAAAGATATTCTTTTAAGAAAAGATATTCTTAAAAACCATCATTAATTTGTATTAGTTATTTTATTGTTCGTAGTTTCTCGATAGGTTTTAATTTCACTTGTAAATTCTTTCAACGAAATCAGTTATTCATGAAGAGCTCTTATGCATACACTGTAACTTACATTAGTAACATTTTGCTTTAGTTATTACTTTTATTATTATTAATACTGTTATATTAATTTGTTCAAAAAAGTTTGACCTAAAATAATTTACTCTTTTTGACTAATATTAAAGTAAAGTAATATTAGTACTTTAATGTAATATTTTTCATGTTCAATGTAATATTTTCTTTTAAAAAAAACCACAGTTTTTCAGATCATAAATTTGTAAGCGTATTAAAAAGATGTTTATATTATTTTAGTAATAAGTCTTCTTTTAGTTTCAATTAAATAAAAAATAAAGTATTTTTTTAGGTTTTGCAATAAGTGAAAAATAAAATACACTTTTATTTAGTTATTATAATTTGGAAATAATATTAAATAGTAGCTTATTTGTTGTCATTTTCCATTAACTTTGTGTTATAAAAAATTAGTATCAATAAACAAAACTCAGCTGGTTTTAAAATGTTTAATGCTGACAAAATAACCCATGCGACACAAATCATGGTTTTAGATGTTGAGGACCAAAGGGACCTAAGTGCATTTAAAGGGTATTCTCCTTAATTTGCGTAAATTTTGAGTAGTCTGATGAAAAATACAGCTAAAATATAGTAAATAAAGTGTTAAAGACATTAAAAATATGATGGTGACAGGAAGTAATACAATTTTATTGAATGAGAAAATCGCTTCTCCTGAAAAACTCGTGTTTTGCAAACAGGTCACTATGCTCTCAGGTACAGAAATATTATATATATATATTTTGTGAGATCAAACACTGCTTTTTGAAAGGCAAAACTACACAAAAAAAAAATTAAAACAAAAATAGATAAATATTACGGTGAGTCAACTCCATCGATTAGAATACTTTACAAGCGGTTCGGTGGTTTTTAGAGCAGTCATTCGAACGCAAACGATGCTGAACATTCCAAATGATCTGCTGAGGTTACAACTAGAGAAAGTAATTAAAAAATCCACGGTATTGTGATGGATAGTAGAAGACTGAAAGCGCATGAGATCTCTAAGACAACAACTACCTCAAAGAACAGGTACTTCATAGATTACATTGACATTTACATATGAGAAAACTGTCTGAAAGATGGCTTCCACAATTGCTAAAAATCAATCAAAAACATGAACGAGTTAACTTTTCTAAATACGGTTTGGGACAGTTTCAATGTAACCAATGAAGTTTTGCACGGTTTCATAATAATTAATGAAACTTGGATACAATCACTACCGACTTGAAACCAAGTAACTCACAACAACAATGAAGTGCAATCGAGGAACTTGCTCCAAAGAAGGCAAATAATCTTCCGTCGGCAGAAAAAATGTCTTTTGGGAGATGCTCATAGCATAATTTTAACTGACATTATGGAGAAGTAAAATGATAATCACACAATACGCATTTTTTTAGATTACCTAAATGAGAAAATAAAGAAAGAACTATTATATTCAATGATAAAGGTTTCACCACCCAAGATTTCTACGACTATGACAGAAAAACTGTTTAAATTAAAATATGAAATCATTTTGCATACTACACAGCTAAAAATGAAGAAGAAGGGATATCAAGGATAAGAAATAGAGGACAGAGGCGATTAATAAGGATCACTTATCTGTTAAAGTAGATAGAGGTAGTTTTATCTTTGCCCAGGATCCAGCATTATTAAGTATAAAGTTGACTGAAAATTGAGATCACTTTATAATACTAACACACATATTTGGATGAAAAGATAGTGAATAATCAAGAATATTTAGTCATAATAAAAATAAGAAACCCAAAAGGGATTTAAGGGGGGGACATACGGACGTGTGTAACTTCCTGGAAATTCAAATAATTCATCAACATACTGACCGTTATGCGTTTAATCTCAAACTAATAAACAAATGACAACAAAATTTGAGGTTATCAAACTAAAAAATAAACTCAATGATAATAATCTAATATTATTAAAATCAGATAAGACTAATATACCAATCATTATGTATAAAAATTAGTACAAAGAACTTATGGATAATTACATGGAAGAAAATGTTTTTAAAGCGATAAAAGATCATACAAACAAATATTTAAAAATTGTAAAGGATTTAATTTCTAAATATAAACATGTATTTAATTATGATAATAAAGTACGTTATCACTCATGATTGTATTGTAGATGTATTCTAGTATACTGGTCGATAAAAAAATAGAAATAATAAAACACAATTTGAAGGAAACCCCAGACCGTACAGATGCATTAATCATTAATCAGGAATATTTGCTTCCAAAATTATTTCAAATATGAGAACAAATGTTACTCACAAACAAAAGGTTTACCTACTTCTGCAATTATCTGAGATTGTTATACAATATTTTGAAAGTATTATAGTTCATGGTATATTAGACGCACACGAATTGTTATTATGGATAAAATATGTACATAATATTTCGGTCATACGTAATCCACAATGAACATTTTTAATTAACTTAATAATTACACTGATAATTTAAAAATTACATGCAAAATGGAAAAGAACAGAAAAATACATTTTTTTGACATTGAGACTTAAATAAACAGGAACAATGTTATAGAAAGATCAGTTTACAGAAAACTCACAACAAATAACATTACAGTACATGTAAATCTAATCACCCATGGTCACAAAAAATTGGTACATATAGAAACCTGATTTTTAGAAGAGCTTTACATTATACAAGGAACAGTGAAAAACAAACTCGAGAAGAAAATAGATGTAATAAAACAAATAGCAGTATTTAACGGTTTTGATGTTGGAATTACAAAGATATATTAAAAAAAAAAAAAAAAAAATTAAATACTACAATAATTTTACAAAATTACAAGAAAATAACAAAGAGCTTATTAATTTTTTTTCTTACAATACGAATATACAAATAAAATAATATAAAAAATCATTAATGTTCATGATAAAAATAAATGTAAAATAGCTTACAAACCAAATAAACATATTATAAAATATTTAAGGAATAATAATAATGAAAGTGACGGAAAGAATTTAAAAGGAATATATATAAAATTAGATGTAATGAATGTAATAAAATTTATACCGGCAAAACTAAAGATCATTTAAAAAAAGATTCATGGAACATTGTAGTACTTACAGAAACAGCAAGAAAGGAGTATCTAACATAGCCGACCATTTGCTGCAATATAAACATAGTATTACTGATTATAAAAATAATTTAGGAATTTCAGAAATTTGTAACAATAAAAAAATAAGTATACTTGAAAAATATTAAATTTAACCCTTTCGCTGTCAGCCATTTTTGAGTGGGTTGTGCTAAACTGTCACGGGTTTTTATCCTGGCATGCAGAGGTGTTATTGAAACCACTGTATATCATGCTATTATCAGTTTATAAATCTGAAAAATAACACACAGAAAATTATGTAAAACATGATGATGTTTAGAAAATGTAATTTTTTTCACTTTAAAATATTCAGATTACAAAAATTAAATTTTTTAAATAAAGAAAATATTAAAAGTGTTGTACAAACTCTGTGGTTGTTAGGAGTTTATTTTTTCTTCCTTTTTTAAGTTATTTCTTTTTGATGTAATGTAGAATTATGTACCAACTGATGATGCGAGATCCTGCAAAAGTTTAATTAGTATTAATTTTTAAAGACTTTCTGTTTTTGTGTTTGGTAGTTGTTTTATGGTTTTCCGATATATATATATATATATCAGATGATCTATTTAAGTTGGCATTGATATCTGTTTCAAAATCTGGTTGACAAGTTTAACTGATCTTAACCTTAGTAACCAAATATCTCATTATTTTATTGATTATAGTCTCGTATTGATTGATGATGGATCCTAGTGGTCCAAAAAGGCCTTATTGAGTGAAAGAAAAGAATTTTTGACGCTCGATTTGAATGTGAGTTCTATCTTACTTTATATATGTGCGTATCTGGTAGCTTATAAATATAAATAATTAATATATATACACACACACAGAGTATCATTACAAATCTCATTTGAGATGTAATATTTTTAACATTAAGTTTTTTACTCAGGTGTGAAAGGGCCAAATCAAAAAGCAGACTATAACAAAACAATATAAACAACAAATATTTATAATACAGAGGGATGGGGGGTGAAAAAGTAGATGTATATTTATATTCCTTTTTATTATTATTTTAGTTTACTTTGCTTTGTTCAATTAATATTTTCACTAACTTGTTTGGTATACTTATTGGTAAGACAATTACTACTACTACTGACAAATTAAGTACATATAAATTCAACAATGTTAATTCAAAACAACTAACATTAATTGAAGACTTAGATATTTATTTTCATTGTAAATTGAGTCTTCAAAATCACATTGATGTAGTTATGAGAACCAAGGAAAAATTAACTATATCAGGAAATTTACAAGGAATTTCAAATTAATTGAATCATTCTGATCATTATACCTCACATTCATATATCCTAATGTTACAAGTTGCTCTGTGATGTGGAAACCAAGTCTTGATTACATATAAACTAACATTGATTACTATGACAACCATCAAATCCAATAGTCGCCAAACGGCATGTGCGGTTCTATAGAGAATATACTCATTCAGGAGACCAACGGCACCAAGAAGCGTCATACACATATATGGCTTCATAAGCGATATGAGTGTAAAAATGTTAGCAAAACCCCCTTTTTATCCAAATTATTATTACTATAGAAAAATTGTCAAAGCGAGTGGTACCCGATCATTAACATACCGAGTATTTAAAATGTTCTGTTATGCAATGATGTGATGTTTGACTTAATATCGAACAATATAATTGATTGTACATCTTTGTTATCCAGTTTTTATTCTGCGATATACATATATAAACTAATATAATGGCTACAGTATGTAATAAAGATAATTCACGGCAAGACATATTTAGTGCTAATCTGTATTTAGTCAAAAAGACTATTGATTTATGAATAATTTATTAATTCAATGAACTTAATTATACACATATTTACATTGTATTAATTTGTGTTACCTACCAGAAATTTTATCTGTAATATTTAGAAATAACGGAAATATCCAGTTTATTTTTATAAATAAATAAAATTTACATTTCTTATTACTGTTTATTACAATGAGTTTAGTAATTTTCCTGTCATTACGACTGCTAACTTAATCAGCGACCAACAACAGTGGATTTGGATAGTCCTGGAATACAGAAAATTCTAAAAAGGGGTTCAACAGAAATGGCGAGAACAATTTGATACGCATCCACCATCTAGACTAACCACTTACAGAATATATAATTACATTTGATCAGACCAGGTCCACCTGTAATATGTGAAAGAGTGATTTACCAATCAAAATGAATGAAATGTTAATTGCTCAGCCATAAACACTATCTTTTCTGTTTAGCCTCTGGAACCACCGTAAGGTATTACTTCAGAGGATGATATGTACGAATGTAAATGAAGTGTAGCCTTGTACAGTCTCAGGTCGACCATTCCAGATACTTGTGGTTAATTGAAACCCAACCACCAAAGAACACCGGTACCCACGATCTAGAATTCAAATCCGTATAAAAGTAACTGCCTTTACAAGGATTTAAACCTTAGAACTGCAACTTCAAAATCGGCTGATTTGCGATAACGAGTTCACCGCTAGACCTACCAAGCGGTTAGTCATAAAGACTAAAAGTTCTAAAGAGTTTTGCTTTCAATGCATAACTTTGGGTTATGTGATGCAATATTTAGGATTGAAAATTTATTAGCCGAGATTATTAAGAAAATAATCTGAATCTCACTTACAATTCTTAAAGTAATTTTAAATGAAGAACAAGAAGCTGACTGGATGAAAAATTGTTTATCCAATGAGCCAAACTTTAAACTTGTCAGAAAATGTTAATAGGCACACCTCTGTCGATTATTCAAATTCCATGTAACAATTGTAGAACAAATGAATTGACCTGCGGTTACAGTTTGGGCAGATTTTTTTGTATGAAGAAATTGTTGGACCTACCATTTTCAACGTACCTGAAGACCAAAATGCGCATCTTAACATATTAAATACTGTTATACTCCAAACACAACAGCAAAAGGATAATGAGTTCTATTTTCAGTAAAATGAGGCTCCTGCCCGGTACGTTCTACATGTGCACGATTTACTTGACCAAGAATTTCCCATACATAGATAAGTTGATAAGGATTAGGCGAATAGCCACAAAGATCCCCTGATCCTCAACTGATTTCTTCTTTTGGTCGAGAGTCATTAACGACAAAGTATCTCCAAGAAAATAGATTAACATAAATGAGAAATTATTAAAGCGTTAGATAATGATCATTATATTAATGATAAAAAGACTGATACTTACAAAATAAATGCAAAAAAATTATATAAAACATATAGACAAAAGAATTATTACATAAAAGACATACAAAAGATACATATTCATAAAATATAAATATATAAACACAATAATTTACAAAAAATGTACAACAGTGGAAAACTTATAGGTATATACAAACCCAGAGAAGACACAAATGAAAAATATAATATAATTTAATATTTTACAAACACGCAACACATATAAACAAATAAACCTGAGTGATACAAGACATAAAAAGCTAATGTTTTAAGAAACAATATTAACAGTCAAACCTGTCTTAACTACTCCATCAGTTTAATAGAAATAATTACTATTTTGTAATATACACCTAATAACTTCAATTATCCATAATGCGGTTTAACCATGATGTGCCTGCACAAGTTAGTACAAAATTTCATGTTTTTGTTTTCCTCATTTTGGATATTTATTAACATATTTACGTACAAAAATTTCAAATGTAATATTACCAAGGAATGAATCTGTAATAGAAAGTTTTTTCGATTTGGCTGGCTAGAATGATACGAGATTAACATTATTATGATATTAATATTAGATATTAACTGTGATAATTAATGAAGAAAAATATATAAAATTTATTTAAAAATCATAAAAGCACAAACTGCTGCAAAAATTAATGGACCTTTCAGAATGCTACACTGTTAAAAAAACTTTCATAACTTACTCGGTTGAGGTAACAAGATGTACCAAATTCTACAAATTTGTAGGGATACCGAGTAAAAAAGATCTACAAACCCCATAGAAGTGTGAACAAAGCATTCAGTAAGTTATAATATAATATGTGGTGCGTAGAGGATTTTTATATTTTTGTATAAGAAAAATAAACAATTTAAGGTGATTAGCCACATTAAAATACAATGTCAAATCAGAAAATAGAGATAATCCGAAACAGCACGGTTTTTTCCGCAAATTAAAAGTTTAATGTTATATGATTGCTATGACAGGTAATTATTTCAGTCTGATAATGAGATTCTGTAGTTTTATTAAAAAACAAATATTTTTTAATTAATAATTTTCTTAAAAGTTATTTAAGACAGATTCAACGTGAATTACATACAAAATATATATATATACATAAAGTTAAAGGAATGATTTACTTAAGTCAGCAATAGCAAAAAAATAAAAAACGGTTGAGTTTTTTACATCAAATTATATACAACATTAATTACATAACAATAAACATACATAAATATAATTACTTTTACATTTTCATTCGAGTATTTTAAACATGAGATAATTATTAAAATGATACCATTTGTGAATAATTTATGAATAGCAGCACCCAAATAGATCCCTATCTATTATGGTAATTTTTTATAGAATTCTCTGCCATAAACAGAACGATAAACACTTAATGAAAATTCTTTTTGATATGCAATAATTAAAAGACCAAACCTACTTAAACTTTAATGCTATAAACTTTTAATGCTAATGATTGTTGCATACAATGTTCCATAATCTTACGTTAAATTATTTTACAAACGCTATAAAAAGCATTCATTCTATTCAATTTGAAACAAAATAACAAAGACAGAGGCAAACTTTAAACAAAGATTTCTCTTAAAACGATATGTTCTACAGTGGCCACAACATCCTTTCCATGATATAACATACAGACTGGGAACACAGTATGTCATCAAGCAATTATTAAACAGGTTAAACAGCTGATTTCACTTACTCAACAAAGTCCCAGATTTGTTAAAAATTGATGTTAATATTCAAATATTTAGTGAGACTTTTGTCGGGCAGTGTTAAGTTAAACTGGCAGACACAAGCGAGTAATTCGACTGAAGAAAGACTAATTGCTAATATTTGGGAACATGAGCACACAAATGCAAATAAAAACACAACACAGAGGTTTGTTCAGCATTTTGGTACGGTAGCTCCATCAGTAATGACACTCTAAAAATTGGAAAACGTTTTGTCCAGGATTTTCCCCAGGTTAAAAGATCTGGACGTCCTTCCAGTAAACTGAATACTCATAACTCTGATATCATTAAAGAATCCTGTTTACAATCTCCTCTTAAGTCAAACAGGAAAAGGTTTTCAGAGCTAAATATTACCTGCTCAATAGGTCATAAAATAATGAAAAAAGATCTAAAAGATTTTCCCTTTGTTCAATCATATAAACCGATTATAACTGAAACACATTTAATAGGACAATGCGTTTTTAAAGAAGTTTTAATAGAATTTTATCTTAAAATGCTTGAAAAATATTTTATTCCTCAGCTTCAATCAATTGGTATGTAATTAACTACTGTTGTACAGTAAGATGGAGCTCCACCTCATTTTGGTAAGGAGCTTTTTAAATCAACAATTTGAGGAGCAGTGGCCACCTAAATAAGGCAAAATAAAGGTTCTAATTGCAGTCATCGAATTAAAAAAAAAGAAATGTTTTCCTGATCAGAAGTACAATCTATACAAACTATTTTTTTGAGCTATTGTAAGTAATTAATGACTGCATTGAATCCTTTTATATATTTTCCTAAAAACAGTAAAAAATCAATATAAATTAATATTCTGCAGCTGCTAACAAATGATAAGATAAGATTTATGTGTAGTGCAAGTCTAACCTCTAAACTTTATTATGCAGTGTGCCAATTGACATTACTGTGTTTACACTAGTGTTCTTGTGATTAAGTGTACACGATAGTCTACGATTACACTACATCTAAGAATTTGGAACAAAGAGCCAACATGAAATTTTACATTAGGCCAGGAAAATCAATCACAGAGACATTTGATTTGATTCTACAAGCTTACCGCAATGAGGCGACAGGTCACACTAACAGCAGTTGTCGGAATGGAAGAGCCCAACATCTCCATGACCATAGAAGGTGAGACAAAGAAGCAGCTCAGTCAAGAGCATGCTCACATCTTTTTCGATATCTGTGATATTATTCACCAACGATTCATCTCCCCAGACCAAATTGTCAATAAAGAACTTAATAGCAAATTTCCGAGGCCTTCGAGAAAGAACATTCGCTGAAAGCGACTGGGAGGATCTGTGGTGTATAAAGAACTAGATTCTCTATGATGACAATGCATCCTGTCACCATGCACTTCTTCATTCTTCATTTTCCCAAAGATAAAGATGGCGCTAAAAAATCGTCACTTCAATATAATTACCAAGATCCAATTACAAATCACACGTTTTTCTCAAGTAACCAAAAAACAACTTTTAAGTCCTCATTCCAGAAGTTGCCACAGCCTGTGTATTATTGTGCCAGGTAACCGATTCGAAGATGTTCAAACTTATGTAAATAAAGTATGTTTGCTAAAATAGAACTTGTCTGGGAAATCTTGATAACCACAACTTTATCACAATTTTAATTAATACAATGTAGTATGGAACAAGTAAAGACCAATTTTTCACTGACGGTGAACAGAAAAAATTGATACAAATTCAAAATTATAACAGATTTTTCTGTAAGCAACTTAACACAGTAGAAATAAACAGGAATACAGTGTAGTTTTCCTCAAGTAACTATATGCAATTAATGATTACAGCGACATAGCTAATTAATTAAAAATGTTACTGCAATGAATATTATCTAAAATAAAAAAACTGTTTATTTTTTAAGTGAGAATAACTAATCCTGTTACAAATAACACATAGAAATGTAAACATTTATCTGTATGTCAGAATCGTACATAAATATCACACTATATTAAGCAAAGTATACAGGATGAGTGGGTGAAAAACAGGAACTTTTTTAATTTTTCAGGCAAAATGAGTTGGCGGCTCTGATATGTAGTTGGAAATTGAAATGGCTGTAATCTTACATACCAGATGCCATTACAGTAAGAATGGATCGATGGACTGTTGTAGATTGTGCATTGACAGTGGAAATTTATTTTAAAAATGGCGGTTCAGTTGTAAATGCAGTCAGATTATTCTGTCAACATTTAAATATTCCACATCACTGTGCTGTTCTGAGCCACAATGTAATAAAGTTGTGGATAATAAATTTCGGAATTACTGCTTCTGCAACAAAAAACAAACCACAAACTCCTCTGCGCTTCATGAAAACTCCTCCAAACACTAACAAGTCAGGCAATGTCAAGAAGCCCTCACCAGAAATCACGCTGCTGGCCTTTGTTTACCTACAGCAATATCAGAAGAATTCTATGTAAGGATTTGAACTTTCAAATCCTCGGTAAAAGATCTAAATGGACATGACAAAGCAAATAAGTACAAACAACATTTTCATTAGCAGTCTGATACGAATTCTAAGGAGCAGCTTCATGTACATCCTCTTTACAGTTCATGTATAACTCTGATATGCTCTAGGAAGTTTTGGTACCATAAGCTCTTTCTTTCTTTCATCAACGAGGAAGGCTGTGCAGTGACAGTCAATCCTGACTCCTCAATGTTACAAGATTTCCTTGCTTTTGAACCTCTTTGTTGTGGGATTGACTTGAATGCAGTATCGTTCTGGCAGGATGGATCAACAGCTCACAATGCCAGAGCATCTGTGATGATATGCAAAGAAATCAGAACAATCCCAGATAACATGGTACAAACATCAATGTAAAATCTGCAGGACAGGCTACAGTAGTAGTGAATGGAAAATGGTAGAGGACATTAAACATCCTCTATCTGTATTACCGCTACATTGTGGTTATTAAAACCAGAAATAAAATGTTTAAGTAAACAATCCTTTACAGAGGGGAAATAGCAAGTAGCCATCACAGCGGTAATTTTTCTGCATCGCTATTCTACTTCTGCAGTGAGTCATGCTTTCTCTGCGCATGTTATGACATGCTGCTTTGCAGTGCTCAACGCACTGGTGACTAAGTTTCAAATGCAGTCATTCTGACAATTTTATCAAAAAGATAATTAATACATACTAGTTTCTTTGTTGTGATCTGTTGTATTGTAAATGTTGTGTTTGTTATCTATATTTTAACAAATAGCTAACAGTTTTTTAAATTTCATTATTTTAATTTCAACTGCAGAATTTATATTGAAAATATTGCTTTAAACATCAGTCGAAAAAATAAAATAATTAAAAAGTGAAAAATCCACATTACCAGTAAATAGTACAAAAGAACATATTTGGTGGTATAGTATACAAACCATAAATTTTCTATAAGTGCAAAAGAACATATTTTTTTTTTTTTCTTTTAACCTCCGGGTCCACCGTTAGGTATTGTTTCAGAGGATGAGATGAATGATTTGTAGTGTGTATGAAAATGGCCATACCTGACCAGGATTTGAACCCGGGACATCATATTTATAGTATTAAAAATAATAAACCACAAAATTTTAATTATGCTAACATATCTTAGATAATGGTCATACATACAATTCTAATACTTTTATAAAAATTTTGGATATCTCTTATAAATATTTTAATACATGTAATTACGAGAAATTCCATATTTATAACAACCATAAAAATCTAATTAATGAATAAAAATTTTTTAAAGAGGATAAATTATTTAAATATACCCTAAATATAAACATAAAGAGATAATACTCATAACAATTAAAATATCATTCCTGATAACATGGTTTCTGTTAATTTTATTTTATTCCACCAGAGCAGACTTTACATTTTCTTCAATATACTGTTGACAGGCAAACAGTCATGACTGTAATTCATTTTAATTTTTGACTTTTATATAATATTTTAATGTCCTGATGATGGTTTAAAAAACTGAAAGATCTAGAGATCGTATTTTTTATTTGCTGGTAAGGTAGATTTTTTTTTACTTTTTAATTATTTTGTTAAAGTGTATCAGAAGAAACCATGTTAATACGATAAGTAACTTAATGTAAAATTTTTTTTGTATTGGCTGTTAGGTTTTTTCCAGGCTGTGTACAGTTGCTTTAACCGCATCTCTGCGGGGTTTAATATGTAGTTATGTAATGTTTTATGTAATCATGTCTTGTATATTATTCTGTAACCCAGAGATGATCAATAAATAAAATAAAATCGCTACTCAGTCAGCAATAAGTATTTACAAAATTCATGAAAACTAATGAATCTGTAGTAAGAGCTAGTTTTGAAATAAGCTATTTGTTAGCAAAATGTTTAAAATCGTTTGCAGATGGTTCATTAATCAAACAATATGACATAAAAGCAGCAGAAATCGTCTGTCCAAAAAAAGTACAATAATTTCTGATATTTCATTATCAAGGAATACAACGGTAAAGAGAATTAGAGAAACGGCAGAAAACATCAATTTACAATTAAAGGGTATATCTACAGAAGTCCTGTTCTTTTCAACTGCTATTGATGACAACACAGATATAAGAGTTTTTGCTTAAATTGCTGTTTTTTTCTATGGTTGTAATAATAATAAGAGGACCATAGAAGAATTCCTTCTGTTATCCTTCTTCTTGGAATTACAACCGGTGAAGATATTTTTGATGCTGTGTGGAGCATTTTAGAGAAATGAAAGCTTTCGCTTGACAGACTTCTGTCTGTAACAACTGATGGTGCTAAAACAATGAGATGAAAATCGAGGATTTGATCAAAACCGATAAGAAAATTACAAGCCGAGTACCCAGATAAACCGAAAATCACGGCTTTTCACTACTGTCTAATTAATAAACAAGTTCAATCTTTAAAATATTAAAAATGGATGATGTATTGAAAACCGTAACAAAAACAATCAATTTTAATCAAGCAAGAGCACTCAACCATCGGCAATTTACTTCTTTCCTTAAAGATTTAGAATATGAATTCTAAATCTTCCTTATTGTACATATATTTTCCTTATTGTACACAAGTTCAATACAAAGTTTTAAAGAGGATTCTATATGCTTTTGGAGGAAGTAACTTTTTTCTTGAAATGAAAATATATAGATTACAAAAACTCGTTTGTGGGTTAAGGATCTGGCACTTTTAACTATTATTACAAGCGCCACCTCAATAATCTTAACATTATACTACAAGGCAAAAATAAATTAATAATAAATATGTACAATGCAAACGCAAGTTTTGTACAAAAACGTTGTTTAAAAATCACTGACATTTTGACCCATTTTCCTACACGTGAGCAGTTACAAACACAAAATCAAAATTGTTTTTTCGCACAATATTGTGACAAAATATAAGAAATAAAAAATGAATTCAATAAGCGTTTTAATGATAAGAGTTGCAAAATACGATTAATTTTTTTTGATGGATTTTTTTCATTCGAAACCGAAAAAGCACCTGCGCTTTGATTCAACTGGAATTAATTGATTTCCAAAATCATTCAGTTTTGAAAGAGAAATATGGAGAAGTAGGAATCCCAAAAATATTCTACTTTAAAAAATACTAGAGATTAAAAAGTTTGTTACACAAATTACGTGCTAGTTTACGAGTACATACTTACGTATTAAATATAAACAACACAGTGTATAGATAGAGACTGATAGATGTAAATTTGTCCCCAGTCTTAGAATTCTGAACCGAAAAACTACCAAGGGGTAAACGTCAGCAAGTTTCCAGGAAAACAAATTAATTATTTTCATGAATACACGAATGTTTAATTTTTAAATAAAAATAATAATATAACAATTACACAAAATAAATTCTAATAATTAGTTGTATTCTGTAGATCTGAATAAAAATCTAAATATTATTTACCTATGAGTTTTAATTATACTGCTTATGTTACTGGATTCTGAATCAATATAAAAAAAATTAAGAAAACTTTATGCGGCCACAAAAAACATACTATCACACAAAATTGCCTACAGCAGAAATGAGTGTTATCTATACGATAACATTACTGAAAAATTTTATATTAAAAATCTTATGTTACCAAAAAGATGAAATTACAACAATAAATGCCACAACATTTCCTATAAAACAAAAAAACACCGGTAAATAATATTTTCTATTTTTTTATTTCATTTTTAAAACTGTCAGGTTCTCGACCTGTATATTCAAAATAAAAATAAAAGATTAGTTAAATTTTTAATGAGACTACACACTACCTTTCAAAAAGTAAACCGAGATTTTAAAAATGCTTTTCCCAGTCAAAGTCCAGTTACGTACATAATTTGAGTGCTACTGTTTATAAAAATACACATGCGGTTCTTAAAAATATTATTATGCAGATAATAAATTAATGATCTAACTATAACACAACAATAATCCTGCTTTATAAACCTTTATGCAAAATAAAAAACAATGTAATCTAATAATAAATTCTTAATGTAAAAAAATATAGGAATTTTAAGTAAAACTTAAATTTTATAACTGACATTAAATGTAGTCATATTACAAGTCATAGTAGTGGTAGTAGTAGTAGTAGTAGTAGTAGTGGTGGTGGTAGGAATATTAATGATAGTAGCAGAAGTAGTACTATCGAGAAAAGTAACATGACAAAATCCTCAACTATCAATAGTAGATGTGTCAGCAGTACTATTTTCTAACAATTTAGTAACTTCTTCAACAGCAGAACTAAGTGTGACTTGACGAAAATATTGTGATGAATCTTGATACGCATATTCCATTTCATTAAATTTAAATCTTAATCCGAGTACTATATTAAGCGCGGAAGAATCATAACTATGACAACCAGAGTACCTGTACTGTGGTTTTTTATCAAATCTACATCCTACAGATTGTGCCCCTATAACAAACAATTTTTTAAAAATTAAATGTTTACATTTATTATAATTAAAAAAAAAAAAAAAAAAAAAAAAAAAAACACCCACAGCAACTTAATTGAAAGTACAATTTTTTTTAATAGGAATCATTATACAGTAATAAAATTTGCAAGAGAAAATACAAAATTTTAATTTGCCTCAATATAAAATATAGTCTCTTCATAAAATCAATCGCTTTGCCCCTTAATCTTCTGAATATAATCATGTAAATAATAATACAGTTGCATTAAATGCTGCTAAGGCCAACAATGATGCGGTATCAATAATGCTGCACAAAGCCAAACCTGACAGAAACCTGGAAATTTTGATGTACATCACTCTGGTCAGCAATGATTATAAAGTCGATGAAATTATGGAAAATATTGAGCAGAACTGGCTCATTAACGTCACAATATCAGTAATTAACCTCAACCGCAGAACAGTTTTAATCATTTCAAAAAAGGCCGAATTAAAGAAAAACTTGGGTACTCAAGCGCCACATGATTTAGCAATGAAAAATTTAACGGAATGGCTTTCCATCTAGTCATTGCTAAAACAAAATGAAAATTACTGTTCATTACGGACAATGAAAAATGGATCGTGTGCAACAGTAATGTACTTAAAAGACTGTAGTCAAAGCAAAGTGAAGCTCCACAAGCCAGGAATGATGGTAAAAAATTTGATGTGTAAGCGTGTGCATGATGGGATCAAAAGGAATTCACTATGAGCTGCTGCTGCCCAGTCAAAGGATTAATTCTAAAATCTACCTGCAACAACTGAAAGATTGCCCCTAGCGATCAAGATAAAGAACTAGAACAATTGATCAATAGGAAAACTGTCGTCTTCCATCATGACACAACAGACCCCATCATATTTGTTGACCTATCACAAATTGAAAGATCGGCCGGGAACTTTTGATGCATCCACCGTATTATAATCTTGATCTTTCACTGTCAAAACTATCATTTGTTTCAGAAATCTCTTTAGTACAATGAAGTTAGCTTCAAAAGAGGCCTGTGAAGATCACTTTTTCTTTTCTTTTTTCAGAATACGTATAAGTTCTACAGTAGAGGGATTATGATTTTACATCAAAAATGGGTTGCAGAACAAAATGCACATATTTGGTTTACAAAACTTCATCTGAAATACAAAGAAAAACCTCGTCTTAAGTTTTGCATTAAAATATAAAGTAGCGTGTTCACCAAGTAAATATTTTAAACTTTTTTTCATAAAAAATGTTTAACTAAAATAATGCGGCAAATCCAGTCATTTATAGAAATACGTATGATGTTGCATTATTTCCATGGCTGTTGTCACATGATTAGAAAGATAATGCCCACATCCCACACACCGTGTATGTATTAAACTCCCTCACCTGTTTTTAAGCCTACGGCATTGTTTTAACATTCAGTCATATCCCCTAGCATTACAGAATGCATGTATTTTATATCTACAGGACAAATTCTATCCCATCAGAATTACTCAGAATATTATTAAAATAGCTGCAGTCAATCGCAGAATACTTTAATTCATATTTTCATTTTAAACCCATCTCGATCGTTTTTATTATTTTAATTTCAAAACTATAGTTAAATTTGTGGCGTCCTATTTATTCCATCAGTATCAAAGTTAATTCAAAATACCCATCACATCCTGGAATGAGTTTTATTTTCAAAAATTCTCAAAGATATTTTAAAAATTATTTCATACAGATGAGACACGGCATGACCAATAGAAAAATAGGCAGATAAAAAACACTCTAAACTTACAAATTTCTATCTTGGCCAGCTATAATTTTTTGCAGACATCTGAGCTTGACTTATCTGAAAAACTATTCTAAGAAATAAACTTTTCTTTTTTGTAACAGTAAAATGTTAACATCAAAAAATATGTACACAATATTACAAACTTTACGCAGAACAAAACTGGTGATTTTAATAGAATTGTTTTTTTTTTTAAATTGGTGCTACAAACATAACAATATTGATTTGCAGAGGCATCCAAAATGAGCTCAAAACTAATCTATTACCCCTTCATATATGCAATAAAGGCAGCGGTTAAATAAAAGCATGGAAAATTTTTTAATTTACATCACTAATAAACGCAAAAATAACAATATCAATTAATAAACAACCAGTTAAATTTCTGGACCAACCCACATAAGTTACAATAAAAATCTTACACACACTAAAACAGAAAAAATGACAAATTCAGGTCAGAATTCTCTAAAACTTTTCAAGTATGCATCAACAATATCGTCAGTAATATTTAATAATGTTTAATCATATAGTGTACATTATATATGAATTTATTCATTTTAATTTTTTTGGCGTTCATATATAACTTCAGAGTAATATTTCTGACGATGGAACATATATTTTAAAATTCATTATTTTAATAAAAGTTTTATCCTTCAACAAACAGGAAACAAAAATATTTACTAGTTTCCATTAATATTAACAAATTATATATATTCCTTTCTTTTGTCAATAAAAAAAAAAAATAATAATAATAATGAAATGAATGATTACTTACCGATAGGCATAATACAATCATGAATTAGAGCACACTGTACCCACGGAAGCATGATATCATTATGAATATCTTTAGTATTATAAATTAATAACTTTGTAGCTTCAACCATCGGTAAAAAGTAAAAACTATCAGCAGTTGTTTGAAAATAATCAAACATTCTAGGATGCGTCAACGAAGTAACCGCTTGTCTAGTCGCCCACGTAACAATACCGTTAACTTGTGCTTTTGATAATAGTGTTGATATTTTACCAGTAGTGATTCTTAAATTGCATTCTAAAAATAATACAGCACCTGCTTTATTCAAGGCATCCTATAAAAATAAGACATATAAAGCCGTATTTAAGTGCAAACCTTTTCCATACAGATTAACAGAAGAAAGAGAATGTGTTAGAAGAGAGGAATAAATGTAGGAGGATGAAAATAACACACACAAGGTTCCTGATGATTGAGGTAATTCTAGCGACAGCACAATCACACTTGTTAACAGCCCTGGAGTAAGTAATGAAAATAAATATAACGAAAACTAAATTAATAGAAGTAAATAACAAAGAGGAATTAAAAGTAAGGACAAATGAAGGAAGAATAGACAGTGAAAAATTACAGATAAACAGGACTAATAGTGCAATGGAAGTAAAAGGAAGGTTAACGATGACAAAGGAAGCCTTTAATAAGAAGAGGAAATTACTACAAACTAGAAGTCTGGACTAGAGTTAAAAGCCAAATATTACATATGGAATGTCTTTTATGGAAATGAAGCATCAACGATGAGGAAGAGGCAGAGGAAGATGTGGACATAAAGGATCAAGAAAGTAAGAAATGAGGAAATAATAAACAGGATTAAAAAATAAAGAGCACTTATGCATGAAATTCACAAAGAAAGAGAAACCGATTAGGACGTGTGATTACAGTGGAATCTTGACAAACACATCGGAAGAGTCAGTAGAAGGAGAAGGAGGCAGAAGATTGAAGTTAAAAGACGGAGTGAAGATTGCAAACTACAAGGGAACAATGGAGAAGGCTTGGGACAGAACTGGATGGAGAAAGAAGTGACATAAGGGACCTGCCACCAGGTAGAATACAAGATGATTACACAAATTTATAATCGATATATAATAAATTAAAATATAATCAGAGATTGCTATAAGCTATGTGACAATGAAAATGTAAAAGCTGGCCTGACTGCGTAAAATACTATTTAATTTATGTTTCAAATTTGCTTATTGAATAAATTTTATCGATAGCAAACCAAGGAAGCCATTGTAAAATCCTGATCAAACCAGCAAGACAAAAAATTTAAACAGCCATAATAACTTCTTCATGATTTAGAAGATTGATCCAAATTGTAATTGTCTTTTACAGTTGCTTTCAATTAGCTTGACAGTAAATAATAAAAGTATAGGGAATTTTAAATTTAAAACTTTACGATCGCCAAATAAAATTTCCCTTTTGGATATTTTTTCTATTTGTTTCTATAGCTTATGAATATTGTCATCCAATGTTATTTATACAATTTTAAAGTAATAATAAAAGAATAATAAATACCAAAAATTATACAATTTAAAAGTAAATGAGGCAGAAATAAAATCATTAAGGACCAAACTAGAGAGGTAATAATATTCAATGTATTTAGTTATTTTAAAGATAATGGCAGGTACTTTCTCTGAATGTCATTGAAAAAACAGCGACTGCAACCGGGATTAGTACAAGCACTGTTTGGAGGATTTATTGTGAATCTACAACACTATGCATCATCATTTTCCACACCAAATATTAAGAGCACAAAGAGAGAAACCAAATCGGTACTTCTAGGCGAATTATTAATAACTTACACATAACTGAAAAGAGAAAATCTACTGTAGATTCTGTTTACAATAAGATCGTTAAAGGTTTATCAATAATAAAATGTTATTTTGCCCTCTCATACAGAATTTGGATTTAAAATGGAGGAAAACTCATAATAATATATGCATTCTTTTTTAAAAACAAAATATAAGACTGAAAAGAAATCATTTTTTAATAAGTTGAGATGGTATCAGAAAGACGGTTGGAATATCACGTCCGCAGGCGAGACTTATGTCCATAGCGATTAAACAAACGGTAAAGCTTGGACAGATGGAAGTAAAGAAGGCTAATTTGCACCAATCTCTAAAGGAAATTGTCTAATAGTTAATGCTAGCAGAGGAGCCAGTTTTGCTCTGAACTGTTTCTTAATGTTAAAGTCAGGCTTGATATAAACAGACTATCATGATAATATGAATTTTTTGGTTTTATAAAGCGGGTTTCTCTGACTTGCCAGATGAAACCGTTATCATTCTCGACAATCCAACGTATCACAATGCGATTGCCAACCCCTCTCCTGATTCGAATACTCCTAAGGCTGAAATGCAAAATTGATTGAGGGAAAACAGAATTCTACTTTCAATGTCAATGTTAAAACTGGAGTCGTATCGACTTGTAAAAAATGTGAAACCTAAAAATAATTAAATATAAAATTTAACATATTTTTTTATCAGAGGTCATACTATACTGCGATTACTGCCGAATCATCCACAACTGAACCTGGTAGGGGAAGTATGGCAAGAGGTTAAACGTCATATACGCAATAACAATACTGACAACATAATTTATATATAAATAAATGAAATACAACCTTACCACTAATGTGTTTGCAGTCTCTTTTCTAGTACTTTTGGTCATTCAACAATTTAGTTATTCTTCTATTTATATCATTGAAATTAAATTATGTAAAAAGTTAATTTAAAATCACAACTGGTTATCACAGTATAGTCATGTCTGTTATATAAGAAGGTCGCAGTTGTTATGAATATTACTGGTTGGAGGAAAACAGTTTAGGCATCCTGATAATTATTAATTATTTGTTTAAATAAAATATCATCCTCATAACTGGTCTGTTCACTGATTAATTTATTGTTGTAGTAATATATATTGAATTTTTCGAGGATACTGGTTTTATAAAGGTCATTTGAAATATCTAATATTTTAATAAAATTATTGGGATTGTATCTGCGTTAATTTTATATGTGTCTAGGATAATTTGATTTATCCAAGTAGCCTTTCTTTATACTGTTAATGTACTCTTTACTTTAATAAAAAAATTAACCGATAATATGCTTGAGACTGTTGAAAAAGTTTAAAAGAAAAATTTGTAAACTTCATGGCTTCGCAATGGCAACATTATTGTAACCATATAAAGGAAATCGAAATAACTTTATGGAAAAACAAGTATTTAATGGATGTTGCTGTAAACCAATTAATTATTAATTTAGACGATTCAGATTCATCCACGAATGATGAACAGAAAATGTTGAGTGTTTAATTTGTTAATTGCTGTTATGTACTTTTTTTATAAATGATTTTTACCTAATATTAAAAAAAAAATAAAGAAAAATCAGGCTAAACTGATATAATGCAAAATATTGGTTGAGTTTTATATTTTGTTCTTTTCGCATTTATATCTGACATTTATCTTTAATCTGTATTCGAATTTTGTTAATAAAACCATTCGTTGTTGGTTAGATGATATTTTCCTTTTTTATTATAATTCAAAATTAAAAAATCCTTTTAAGACAGCACTGATTACACATCAGCTGTTGAAAAAGTTCATCTTAAACTCCCGTATAACCAATACTGTCAAGCTAATTGAAAGCAACTGTAATTTTGTTATTATTGCCAACTTAAATTAAAATTATTACCTATCATTTTAAATAAAATATCCCTCTTGTAATTAATTAGTAAATTCATTAATTTATATTATTTTTATATTTATAATAAATGTAATATTTTTCTCAATATTTATAATCCCTTACTTTTAAATTCATTTATATCATGTTCTCTTTCATATTATTTATTTACTTTAAAAAAAAATACAGTTTAAAAAACTATAACTACAGGAGTCGTTCAATAAATTAGACAAATGGCAACAGCGGAAAAACTATTTAACAGAATAAACTGAAACAATATGACGTCCAAGTTGGCACCCCTAACATAAAAAATATCAGATGTTATATAAGAATTCATCTATAAGCTATAAGAATTTCAGTTACTGTTAACCTCTCTTGTTTATGTCACAATGTTAGCTCCACTTGAGATTTGTACCGTGAAGAAAAACGTACTGTAATAAGATTTTTACATATTTTTTAAAAGTTTAAGATCAGCTGAAATTCAGTCACAGATGTTAAAGCAATGTAGTAAAAAATATATTAACCTTGTACGTAAGTAGATTGAACAACTTAAATCAGTCAACTAACTAATTTTCATCCTAGCAGAAGACAGATAGAAATTTCAATTGACACTTTTCTTAATGACATTAATGTTATTCCAAAAGACAAACGCATAAAAATTTGGGAAATTACTGAAATTTTTAGTACTAGTATCGGCACAGTCCATTTAAATTACAACAACAGTCCAAATTATTCATAATTTGCTGTAAAAAAATACTTCAGTAACAGGAAATCTTACCCGTACCAAATTTATTTCCATCTGAAAAAGCACAATAGAATGGGTTTCTTCATTTTTAAAGTTAGACAATTATAATCCATATAGTGAATAATTATATTGTAATGATATACAACCAAGTGATTGTTACATAAAAGTAATCAAATTAGATCATCATTTCCGAGTTTGAGAAATTAATAAAAATAATCACTAGTTATTTGTAAACAATAAATTAATAAGACAAATACACCGCTTAACTTTATAAAAACCAATTATCTACTGAAAACTTTAAAATATTGTCTAGATCTTTCCAAGTTTGTATAGATTTCTCATTTTAAATTAAAATTAATCCCAAAGTTACATAGTATAGATGTTCCTTAAATTAAACTGTTTGGTATTTACTTGATATTTATATACCTGAATTATAAGAGGCCTATAAGCATGAAGTTTATCTTCATCTAATACAAAAGAAGGAAATGTATCGATATCAAAGTCGACTACCATACATTTGCTACTGTTGCAGTGTAACTGAAGCTGCAAAAAGAAAAAACGATAGCTTTTATTAAACAATGCTTTAAAATTACAAAATAATTTAAAAATGAACAAATTATAAACAAGGCTCACGCAAACCGGTAAATAGGTGAAAATATACAATGTATTACCATATCAGTTAAGAAAGTATAATGTATCTTTACCAGAACATCTATTTATATGTATTCATAGTTAAAACTCATCAACCACCCAGATAATTTGAATGATTCTTTTAAAATCTTTTTACTAGAATTTCAAATCAATTTAAATGTAAATTTATCCAAGGTAACATTAGTTGGTGAGCAGTAGGAATAAATTAAGAGCATGATGTAGCTAAATTTTTCATACAGCTATTATCAGAGTTAATACTTTCTGCAAGAGAAAGCAATATGGTATTTATATATAACATTTATTTTTAAAAAAATTTATATTTCAATTATCTAACTTTGGTAACTATTAAAATAACAGCTACTAAAAAATAACATTTTTTCATACAATTAAATTAAAATGCACAATTTTTTTTAAGAGCACCTTTTACACATAATCTCTGCACTTTATGGAAAATACTAAAACAAATGGGCTTTTCTTTAATATTTTTGTTCATTTGAATTTTTGCTGATTGTCTCCATCTATATCGAACATACAGTTATTACAATATGAAGACTATCTAACCTGTTTTAACAAAACATGACAAACAGATTCAATTTAACAAAACACAGAAATGTATACAACAAAAATCTTAACAATGTCTAATAATTCTTGTCTAATTTAATACAGGCTGCATACTTATGAAAAAAAAACTTACAAGACTATTATCATAAAAAAAGAAACAGGTGAGAGGGGTTTTTTGATTACTTGACAAAAAATCCGGAGTAACAGTACAAGGTGAAAAGATAAAGATGCTACGATTTGCTGATGATATAGTAATTCTAGCCGAAAGTAAAAAGGATTTAGAAGAAACAATGAAGGATGAAGTCCTACGCAAGAAATACCGCATGAAAATAAATAAGAGCAAAAACGAAAGTCATGAAATGTAGTAGAAATAACAAAGATGGACCGCTGAATGTAAAAATAGGAAGAGAAAAGATTACGAAGGTAGAAGAATTTTGTTATTTGGGAAGTAGAATTACTAAAGATGGACGAAGCAGGAGCGACATAAAATGCCGAAAAACATAGGTGAAATAAGCCTTCAGTCAGAAATATAATTTGTTTACATCAAAACTTAATTTAAATGTCAGGAAAAGATTTTTGAAAGTATATGTTTGGACCATAGCTTTATATGGAAGTGAAACTTGAACGATCAGAGTACCTGAGAAGAAAAGATTAGAAGCTTTTGAAATGCGGTGCTATATGAGAATGTTAAAAATCAGATGGGGTGGATAAAGTGACAAATAAAGAGGCGCTGTAGCAAATCGATGAAGAAAGAAGTGTTTGAAAAAATATAGTTAAAAGATGAGACAGACTTATAGGCCATATATTAAGGCATCCTGAAATAGTCGCTTTAATATTGGAGGCACAGGTAGAAGAAAAAAAACTGTGCAGGCAGGCAACGTTTGGAATATGTAAAACAAATTGTTAGGGATGTAGGATGTAGGGGGTATACTGAAATGAAACTACTAGCACTAGATAGAGAATCTTGGACACCTGCATCAAACCAGTCAAATTACTGAAGACAAAAAAAAATTATAGTACAACCAGTCACTAAAGAAACAGTAAACATTTTTACAGATATTAATATTTATTGATTTTCAGCAAGACATAACTGAACGATTACTTTATTGAACAACCATAAAATACTATTCAGATTTCAGCAGCTCACTAACTAAGCCAATATGTAACCAGTACGCAAAACTGGCCAGCTCAGATGGCATTTGAATCATTAAAAAATCAAAATCAGTTCGTCCCTACAGCCACAATAAAAACCAACGCATAACCCTCTTCTTTTTTTTTTATTAAAGCTTAAAGAAATAATAAAAATCTTGCTAATACTAAGCTAAGAAGTAAAAAAATAAAAATCTTAAAAAATTTAACAGTTTTTGAGCACAGATTCAAAGTAACAATAGAATATCAAAATCAAACTTAAAGCTCTTACACATTACCCAACTTAGTCAAACAAACCGATCTGTCAGGTTACAACAGATTAGAGGTAAGTCTACACAACACAATATTTCTGATATAATTTTTCAGTTGAAGTCAAATTTTGTGAGCAATCGTTCACTATACCACTAACTCTGTCTAAATTCCAAAACTGGAAGTTGGATTAACAACTTAAACTTCAGTCTCAAGGAAGAAACGAACAACAATGAGTTCAAAAGAATACGGTTAAATCAAAAGATTCATACAAAAAAAAAAGTCAGACTCCAACCAAGACTTTTCAATTAAGAGTCTGAAATGCTAACAATTAGGCTGCTACTACTGCTTTGATTGTAAATACACAAGTAAGCTACCACTCAAAATCTTTAAAACCAATCGAAGAGTTTAAATGAAATTTATTTGGATTTAGGGGCAAATTGGAATGCCATTTTGTTTTTAAAGTAGGTACCACTACCCTGCAAAAGGACAACATTAAACTTTGTAATAAGTAGACCACCCTGCTCTTGTAAGCAATATTCAACAAAATTTGTCAGAATGTCGGCAAGAAACACAATAAAAACTAAAGGGGGTCACAAAATGGAAGTTGTATGGCTTATAAAAAAAATAAGAAAAACCAATTTCCTTAAATTGTTTTAAGGAAAAGCAAAATAATTTTACAGAACATTCCATGTTGATGACAGCTTTCTTCATTAACAATTAACCAATTAATTTTAAAAAACGTACAGTATTACATTTCTATTTCTTTATAAGCAGCCATTAAAAAAATATTACCCACAATTTTCAATCGTTACTAAAAATTAATAAATTATTTTAATAAATCATTATTTTGCAAAAGTATGTAACAAAGATGGTTACTTCAATGAAATCCACTATCCTAGCTTACAATCAGCACCGATTAAGTTTGATAATATATTAGTATTAACAATCTCTATTACATTTGTAAAATAACAACAAAAAAAATAAAATAATGACATGTAAAAAAAACAAGTAATTAAAATAAGAAAACATAAATGAAATGAATGTCATCATTAAATGTTATGTAAACAGTTACTCTATTTAACTTGTTAAAGCTTTCTATGCATCAATATAAAATGCTACATATGAATGTAAAGATTAAAAATTTAACATACAAATCAATTATTTTTTAAAAATCTTATAAAACTTACCATTTGTAGTTGATATTTGCTTAATCCTAAATTATATAAAAGTAAAGTATGATTTGGTAACAAATGTGCGATGTTTTTTGAAAGGCTAATTCCATGTTCAGCTTGTTCATCTAAGAGATATGAAACAATAACCGGTAACGATGTATTAGTCCATACAGAAGTCGGATACAGATGGGGTTCCGGTACAAAACCAAGCCTAAGTAAGAATAATTCATCTGCTTCTAAACGTTTCTCTTCAACTACCTTTAAATTATCCTGCCAACATAATAACAAGCAATTGGATTATGCTAATATCAATTATAATTATGCTAATATTTAATGCATAACTCTAGAACTAAGACAAACAGGTCTATATTGATTCTGAAATACATCCCTTTAAGAGTTTTCTTATTCTACAAAACAATTATTCCTTTCTATTAAAACTCTTATAAAAAGAAATATATATTTTGTCTGCTTCCTGGGATAAACAGGCTCAATCCACTCTTTGTAGCAGGTGTTTGATACTTACAATGCGTAAAAATTGTCATCTTAAGAGAATTGTCAAATTCCTTCAAATAAACAAAAAAGTAATCTTAAAATATATAAAATCATATGATGATGAATCATACTATTCAAGAAAAATAGCAGGTTATATAATAATAATTTTGTTAAATGATTAAAAGAAAATTGTACTATAACTGATGCAATGTAAAAAGTTTCTTCAAAACAGAATTCTCAGATGATTCATGTTTTGTCATAATCACAAACCCCCTTTCCAATGATAATGTTGTATATAATAATTAAGGATACCATAATATTAATATACTAAATATATATTAATATATATATATATATATATATATATATATATATATATATATATATATATATATATATATATATATATATATATAAATATACCCTAGAAAATGACGGATGAAAATTAATTTCATTTGCTAACCTTTACTTCCTCCTAAACAATTACTGCAGTATATTGGAAACTAAAAACAAGAAAAAAAACGAGTAAAAATTATTCCTGGAAATTTTATAGCCATAATTTTAAATAAAATGCCAAAATAGCACACCTATTAATACGTACCTTAAAACTTTTAATATTGCTGGTCAACTGCTTATGCGTTTCCGTGACGATCGACTGTATTGAAGGTTTTTGGTCCCCTAATACGAGAAATAAAATTGTTGTGCCGACGATGAAAATAAAACATAAAAGATAACTTTTGGCTCTCATTTAAAGTGATGTCGTTTATCAAATATAACGAAATCTACAGCGGTAACGTTCTTTAACATGAGAACGAACATGAGACGAAACTATCAACTAATACAAACCGAATTTATATTTAACGAATAATATAAAAAACACATTTTGATATTATTTTTCAAAGGAAAGGAATTCACTGTTTATACTAAAGTTTTTCCTATTTATCATAGATAACGCTAACATAACCTACAATGAATCACGATTAAACTAAAATAATATAAGTATTTAGAACAATTACGTAATATTTTCATACCTATATGATATTATAATAAACACATAACTGATTGGTTTATTAAAATTATAACAAAAATAATACTGAAAAAATACGAAATAATTGGAAATTAATCACGGTAGGTGTAGATTCTTACCACAGCAAGAACCAAATACAATATACAGACACGCTCCCTGGTGGGTCTTACATTGTCGACTATGCATGTAAAATTAGCATCCCGTGTACAATTTTTTGTAAGAGTGCCGGAGGGTAAAGAATCAACATGAAATTACCCGCTCCTAACAAATGTGTACAAAACCGTTAGTTTTATTGATTATGTGAACAATATTTAATTAGGTTAACAATACCAGTTTCCGCTATTTATTTGTTTAAATTTAAAAAAAATATTAATATATATATATTATATTAATATTAGACATTAATATGTCTTAACAGCATTTTCATTAATAGAAAGTCACTTGTTTAATAAATTAGTATTGAAATAAGCTTGCTTCGGTTTAGTAATGATCAACATTTTTAACAAAATAAGGAAATAGAAATTATTAGAATAAAAATGTTGAAAGAAAAAAAATATCAATTCAGAACTGGAACTTTTTTTTATCGGTAAATACTGATATCTTTCATTAATTTTAAAGATAAATTATCAGTTGTAATTGATGAATACTAGCCTTCATTTCTTGAGAAGTATATTTTATTTCTAGTTTATCTTAAAATACTATTAATAGATTTTCAATTTAAAAAAATCAAAAATTATCTAAAAACTTATAATGCTGACACTGTATCACAAAAGTTCTAAATTAATTTATGTAATTATAGAGCAATTTTATCAAAACCTATCAACTTTACAAAGGTTTTTGAGAATTTATTGTAAACTTAACTGTTTCGTTCTCTGTTATTAAAAAAAGAAAAGGAAAATAAAACTAATTAATTTGCATGCAACAAGTACTCCTTGTTATTTATCTTGCAACAAATATCACTTATTTTTCCCCCTATTTTAGTAATTATTTATTTCTATTAAGAACTGTAATCTCAATAACACAAAACATTTATTTTTTTAGAAAATTGTGCTTTTCACTTGGGGAAAAACACCAATAATATATAAAATATTAAATTAAGAATATTAATATATATAGTTATTATTATATTTATAACAATAAGAAATTAATGTAACCTTTGGCAAATAAAATCTTTATTATTATTTTAAATATCTGAAAGTACAATACTACATGGAAATTGTAGTTTTAACATTTATTTTGTTACTTAACACCTTTCCTAATTATATAAATCCCTCATTTGATTTGTAAGCTGTTTTGACCAGTTTTCTTAGCCTATTAAACAAATATTTTTATAGATTTTTTTTTTCTAATGTCTACATATACACATGTAATGTATTTCTGGGTTTTTAAATTTGTTTCTTATTAATCTTATAGTTTTTTATAAAGAGATTAGAAATATTCTTTTGTCAACTGTGACACAAAACGTTTGACGTTCAAAAGTCTATATAAATTCAAGCTACTTCTAACTATGCAAATCAATTTTTGTATATATGTTCAAAAAAAAAAAATGAAAACATAAATACTACAAAGTTAACAATTATGTAAAACAATTAATTTTTAACAATTATGTTTACCATTTAAAATTTGATTAAAACAGTGCTACAAAGTGTGAAGAAAGGACTGAAAAATATATTTCTTTTTAATATAAATAATTTAATGGAAATAGTAGCAGTTAGGAATTTTGGAAACTGGCTCCAAATAAAGAATTTTTAAGTTGTTGGTAGTTACTTTACACATGCAGAAATTTAAATAAGAATTGAAAAATATTATTTTCCAATTTTTGATGTGGTTTTTTTCTTTTTTTACTTTTATGGTATCAAATACTACAGTCATTTACTGTATTGGCAAATAATTTTGGCTGTTAACTTTGATACTTACTATTTCTTCACAATCAAATAGAACTAAGACTTCTCATCACTTACTTAAATTGTGTTTCTGGTGTCTTCATAATATTAAAAAAATTAACAATGATAAATAAAACTCACTTTGAGGGTCTGCAGCCTTCCTTTATTTTTTTAAAGTCTCTTACCCGTGATCCAGCTGAACTTGTATTGTTCTCATTGTCCAAGATGACAACACTCATGGATGATCTACCAGGAGTCATTTCCTGACCAGACGAGCTTCCAAACAAGGCATATCCTTGGACCTTTCTCATTGAGGAAGGCCAGGTGGGACTTGAGGAACCCTTTGCTGCATTTCAATCAACCTCCATTTGTTGCGTTCTTTTGATTTTTACAGTATCTGGATCACGGAACTAGCTTGTCTTTGCATACATCATGAATTGATGATCGATCAAACTTTCTTCAGTTTCATTAGAATCTTAAAAAATGGATCTTTTTTTCCTGTTTGTATACAAATTGAAATGATTAAAAAATACAAATATAGTATGAAAATACAGCATTCTTTAAACTATTATGAATAATACTTACTACTTTTACTTTTTTTGTATTATATGAGCGCTTTTGTAATGATCTCTACTTCATCATAATATTAAAAAACTTTTTTGTCAAAATATTAAAACAGAACACATCAGTTTTAATTAAATGCCTTGGAAGATGAAACAGTTTTATCGACAATTATGACAAAAAATTTGTTTAATGTCTGTTGAAGTAGTGATCACGACAAAAGCACTCATATAACACAAAAAACTAAAAGCCATAAATAAGTATAATAAATATTTTTATTATTATTGAGAATAGTAGTTTTTCCCTGGGTGAACAATGAAGTGTCGTTACCAGCACCCAAAAAAATTACTGTTGTAACTAAGTAAAAATTAACTTAAAAATTTAACCGATTTCAAACACCTATTCCATTTGCTAAAACAAAATAAAACCATAATAAAAAACAATATTAAAAATCTAACTTGAAACAATAAAACTGCTTATTTGCATAAGCCAAACGGAAAAAATCGATGAAGGAAGTCTTAAGAAATAAGACATTGGATAACATAGTCCTAACATTTCCTAAAATATTTCTGATGCTAGCTCAAATTTAAATTTCTGACACAATGCCACATAACAGACACAGTCCACAAATATGTGATGTACTGTCAGTTGGCAGACACAGCGAACACAAATAGGTGCATCCATCTTAGTCATGAGATGTCTATCAGCGAGTCTATTCACAAACAGCAAATGATAACTTCCTCTCATCAGTTATTCCTGGAAGAGCTCCACAGTGATACATTGTCCTTAACTGGACAAAGTTTATTATTGATAGTAGCATGCCATTCACTTTGCTACTCATCATAAACTACCTTCTTCAGAAATAACATGATCAGTGAAAGAACGCTGAAAACAAACCTATTTTGCCTCACAGTCAGCGCGCACATTGCATGAAATTCCAATGTGGTTGGGGATCCAACAGAAACTCACTCGTGTTATGTCGAGTCATTTCAGAAATAACAGACTGTATCTCATTCACAAGAACATGTCACTAATTGCTTGCAAGGCACTCATGGAATCTGAGCAGACAAATACGTGTTGGAATGTCAGGTTAAATATATTTAAAACTTTATTAATAGTAAACAGGTACATGAAAAAATACTGGTGATGCTGGGAAGGCTAAACATATATATTTTATTGCCAAACACAAACAGAGTTATTAAATTTAGAGCTCTCTGTATAAAAAATAGCATCTGGATTTAAGCTATTTACAATACTGTACTGTATTTACAATACTTTCTTATAAGATAACCAAATCTGTATATTTTTTATGATTTCGACAAAGACTAATGCAATAATTTACAAAAAAAAAAAGGCCGCCAAGGGGGAGGTAATAATGTTGAGTAACTAAGATAACTATAAGTTTAAAAATAAGAAAAGTGAGCTTTGATGCCTAGTGGAGATCTTAGCTGTTCCTAATATTGATTAACTTGTTGTTTGGAGAACATCGCATCAAAAGTCTGATCATTTGGTTGTGCTTTAATGCAGGCTACATAGGAGCAGATCATTTGGTTTCATCTATATCAAAGAGAGGTTCACTACTGTCCATTAGTAAAGTTACCACCAGGCTTGAATGAAACGCACCTGAAAGATGGATAAATAAATGATGAACTGACTACATTGAGCATCCTAAGAGCAGTGGCTCGTGCAGAAGAATATGGGGTTACGGGTGGAGCCCAAGTGGGAACATGCATACTCAAACAGCTTTCCAACAAATATTAGATAGAACTCTTAGATGTCTTGCATTTTTAGACATTTAATCTTCAGCTCCTTAAATGTGTAACTCTGGCAGTCGTGGTTAAACCACAACCCTAAAAAACTAACCTTCATGCACGGTTCAACTGGTTCACCATATAAAAACAGCTGAGGATCAACATGTTCTTCAACCAAGAAAAACAAGTGCACTTTGTTTTCTATGGGGAAAAGATGAGTCCAGTAATAATTATGTTGCTATGATGTTACAAATTCATAAAATGGATCTTTATACAAAATACAATAATTAAATACTAAATTTTTCAGTACCATACTTTAAGTTTGTGCACAAGATAGCTCTACTGATAGAACGTATAATTCTTACATACTGTTATATCGAAATGTAGCCTAATGAATACGCCAACATAATATTTTGCATAATATCATACTACGTTTGTTTGGGTCAACAAATGTTATATACGTCTGGCAATTTTATTATTTCATAAGAAACAATCTCTATGAAATGTTACTTAAAAATTAAAAAATCCTTTATAGAGATGTTTGAAATATCAAAAACAGCATTTAATTGGTGTTGTTCACAACAAATCCCTTAAGCACGGCAAGACAGAAACCAAAGTTGAAGTAATGAAACAATTTTGGGAAGCTATAAAAAAAAGGCCCAATGCATGGAGGTAGGGTTAAAACAACCGGCATTCCCTGCACATACATTATTATTAATCCAACAGTTTTCAGTGAAACATGAGGTAATTGTTGTTCCATAACATCGTTACTTTTCTGATCTAACACCAGTGCGACATTATTTATTCCCCAAATTTGAAAAGTTGTTTCAAGTCAATTGATCTGATAAAGGAATATTCACTACTGATACCATGCATTTTCCCAAATGAAGGGTTCCACAGATGTTATGATTGCAAAAAGAAATGTTGGTAACAGTGTATTTATAGTGTGGAGGACCATTTTAAAGCCAACACTAAATAGCTTCTAAGATAAGCTGAAAAATTGTTTATTTACAAACTTTGTATACAGTGTACCCAGTATAGAGTTAAACAACGCTTCCTACAAAAAAAACTTCACCTAGGCAGATTACTACTTAGGAGAAAAATTACCTTAGCTTTATTATCTTGTGGATGAAGAGTTTAGGCTTATTCAACAGTACACTGGACTGATCACTTGTTTTTTTTTTCTTTAATTTTACCCATTTCTGTAGACAATAAGATTCAGTTATTATTAATAACCAAATATTGAGATGATAATCTATTCTTCTACCTAGAATCGGGTTTTGAATATTTGTACAACATTTTTTAAAATTTTTTGAACAGTCAAGAGGACATTTTTTGACTAATGTCCAAGTTTATATTTTAATTATATGTATATAATTTTCTTATTAACTGAACTACACCATTCATTTTTTCTTCAATTCAAGTCCAAATTTAATACACTTTTAGCTGATAAGTGAAGTTCTGTATATGAAATACAAACTTTACTACTCTTTATTATTATTTAGGGATACTCTTTAGTATTTATACTAAAAAGATTTCACAATTTTTTGAAAATGAAGAATTATAGTTTATTTACTACCTATATGGAGTTTTTTAAAATAATTCTACAATTAGTAAAAAGTGACTATTGTATAAAAACCTTTATTTTAATTACAAATTTCAACAGCTTAAAATGACAAATTGCAGGGAACAAATGATATACAAAAAAAGGAAAAAAAAAGCGTAAGAAAAAAGTTTTCCCCTCATTCTTTTAATTTAGTGTTTAATGAGACATAACACAAAGAAAAACTGTATAATCCTCCTAAGAGATATTGAAATAATGATAAAGACTACTCTGAGTAAAATTTTGAGTTACAGGATCTAAGGTATAATCTCCAGCACTGTAACTCCCACCTCCTTGACTAATCATACCAAAAGTAAATGGCATCAACGGACCCATATTCAGAAATCATACAAAATTGGTTAATCCAGCCTGAAGATATTTATAAAATAATAACTGATAAAAAAATGCAAAAAAGATTAAGTTTACTGTCAGTCAATGCTGAATGAAGTTGCTCAAATATATAATCCAAGTGACATACCAACAAAAAGTGTTTTTTCTCCCCAATACCTTTATGAGAAGTTATAATATTTACTTCAAATATTACAGTACTTAATTTAAAATTTTAAATAAACGTTTTTGATCGTAAATTACTATTGAAATAAATTTGAAAGCATATTTAGCCAACTGCCAAGCTGTAGAGCTTCTCTCTACAGCTTGGCAGTGCGCTAACCTCAAGTAATATCTGTTTATAACTTGTTATATCATGTCTGGTGGTACACGAGCAGATTCATCAATTATTCTTCTTTTAAATTCATCAATGTCTGCAGGTTTTGTTTTGTAAATATTAAGTTTTAGCTACCTCCAAAAAAAGTAATCCACAGGAGACAGGTCTGGGGACCTGGCAGGCCATTCTATGGCTCCTCTACAACCTACCCAGCGTTTTCAAAATTGTTCATTTAAAATTTGTCATGCCCTCAGATAATAATGAGGTGGGGGCCCTGTCTTGCTGAAATCACACATCATTATTTAATTCTTGTCCAATATTTTCCCAGATATTTGTTAAAATACTATCGGCTAAAAAGTTACAGTAAGCATCTCCTGTAAGAGTGTAATCTGAAATAAAAGGCCCTACAATACAATGATTCCCAGCCAAATGTTCACTTTCTGAGGATGCTGTGTATGAGCATCCAACATCCATCTGGGATTACGATTGTTCCAATATCAACAGTTTTGTTTATTCACATGGTCGTTTAACATAAAAATCACTTCATCAGAAAATATTATTGAATTAGAAAAATTTGTGTCTATGTCACATTTTTGCATAATAATATCACAATAAGTCAACCTGGCAGTCAAAATAATTTTCCAGAAGTTTTTACATCATGTGTAGCTTATGAGGATGAAATTAATTTGTTTAAAGAATTTTTTGAACTGAAAAATAACTGATGTCACGTTGGACAACAGCTTTCTGAATCGAAGAATGAGGGTCTTCAACAAAGGTCTGCGATACATCTAATGACTTTGCATGGGTTGTGACAGTTCTCGGTCTACAGGTACGAGGAAAATTCTTTACAGTAACAGTTTCTTCAAATCGCTGTACTGTCTTGATCACAGTTGATTTACTTATCGGTTCTGTGATTGGAAATCTATTATTAAATAAATCACATACCTCTTGTAAAGGTCGAACTCTGTATCATACCTGTACATCATCAACAAATTATTCTTTCGATTTCATTAAAGAAGGTACTGTTATTTGAAGATTTAATATTTAACAAAATTAATTGAATGCATGAGGAAACTAATAATAACTTTCACCAAAAATTAAATTTGAACTACCAGACCTACAACTTAATTTTTATTAGCACTATCAAATTTTATCATTACAAGTATGTTGAAGTAAAAAGGTGAAATGAGGAGTTAATAAGCTATTCAACATAATACAGACTGCATTGTTGTAAATTAACAGCTGATTTACTCATTTACTGATTTTACATGCATTATGAATGAAAAATGTAATAAAATTGCATTTACCTCATTTTACTATTAAGACGATTTTTCTGGTATTGCAAATTTGAATGCTTATGACTGCTTTGAATGCTTATGATAATGAAGGCATTGATAGAAAAGTGGGTTTCATTACTGTTCTTATAAAATTTTAAATTGAAATCACGCGTCATATGTCCACCTTTCTATAAAAAAAAAATTAAGTTCGATTCAATATGGTGCAAGTCAAGTGCATAGATGTTTGCATCATTTTTTGAACAATCTGTATATGAAGATAATATATAAATTAACAATAATTCTAAATACACTTTATTTAATTTTTTTTTTAATTCTTACTATACACATATTAAAACAATATAAATTTTATATTTATAAATTACAATAAAATTTAATAATAATAATATATATAAAATTTTAATAGATGTGATTTTTATATTTACAAAATATAAAAATAATGTTTTTATATTAATACAAACAATATATAAACTAGATTTAAATTAAAAATACAATAAGTTGTAAATATAAATAAATAAATTCATTAATACAATAAAAAATGAATACAATACAATATACAGTTTAAAAAAAAAAGTTTTTTTTTTTACATCTTTGTAACATTATTAATTATAATAATAATAAGATCATTGATTCAGTCTCAATAACATAAAACAAATAAAATAGTAAAAAAAAAACTTACAATTATATAAGGGTTGTTAAATAAATACATAGACAAACCAGTTGTAGTTCAACATAATTCTAAATAAAATCACAAATATTAATTATTACCTTAAAAACGATTTTTATTGAAACAAAATTGAGATTTTTATAATCTTTATCACTCAAAAAATTGTTAAATGAAAAAAAATTCAAAATTTTCCTTTCCAAACTCGAACATAGTAATATAATCCTCTCTAAAATCAATGAGTCATTGATTCCCCTATTATGACTTCTTAATTCACAGGAAAAAATTTTTTTTCTTATAAATTTTGTTTCCAGTCAGAAAACAATTTATCTTGACTGATTCATCAACACACAGCTCAAATCATTTAACCTAGGCAGGTGAATTTTGGAAAACTTTTTCTATAAGGAGATGAAAATTAGGTTATCTCAGGAACCGAAGGTGTTACAGTTATATTAACTTGCTACACATGGCATTACAGAAGCAATTTCTGTTTACGGTTTATTTTATTAGCTTCAAACATTTAAAATGATCAAAAGACCTATAAGTTGTAAATATTGTCTGTATCCACTTTTTTAAATTCAAGAAAATTAAATACACCTGAGATTTATCAGTAGGTTAGCAAAGTTTATGGTGAAAATACAATGTCTAATGGAATATTGCAAAAACTGATTATAGAGTTTAATGAAAGAGGTAAACATGCATGATGAGACATAAATTTCACTGCCATTTTGTCTTAATAATAATTCAGTATAACTGAATAATTTTTGTATAAGTACAAAAAAAAATTGTATTTTATCACATATTTCAAAAATTGTTCAGTATGAAAAAAAAAAATTGGTACATCATATAAGATATAGAAAGAAAGCTTTACGATAATTCTTAGCATAATGCTGCTGTTTGAAGCCAAGAATTTCATGTTGTTTTGCTTGGAACAAATGGAAATCCACTTTACAGCCAAATTAAAAATCAAGCCAGTTAGTACACGAATTAATTACAATTAATAAAGCTCTTTTTCTAAGGTAGCATAATTTTAAAATAGTACAATAAATGTCTTTAAATTAATAGAAACCATATTAAAAATACTTTAGCTACATCATCATTAATAAAAGTAAAATTGTCATTAATTTTTAATAGCTTACTTTCTAAACATGTCCTGTGTGTCTGCGTGTGTAAAATATGGGTATTTAATATTCAGAAAACAAAAAAAACTTAACCACCAAATACAGTAATAGAATACAAAACCATTAAAAACTATTACCATTAGTCAAATTTTGCAGGATCCCACATCATCAGTCGGTACATATTTCTATAATTACACCAACAAAAAACAAAAAAAGAAATAAAAACTTAAAAATTTAGAAAACATAAACCCTACCCGACCACAAAATTTGTGACAACTTCACTGGCATACTGGAATGATGTAAATTAAAAACGCCATACAACTATGTTCGTAAACACTGTTGCTAACTGCAATAAACCACTGTCTTTAACTAAAGCATCATATTTAAAAATAATCTGTTGGTTAATCATTTCATACTTTTGTTTAAATTTATAAATATAATAATTTTCAAGTATATTAATTTTTTTATTGCTATTACAATTTCCAAAATTTTAAAATTACTTTTATAATCAGTAATACTATGCTTACATTGCAACAAATGGTTGGCCATATTAGACACACCTCCCTGACTGTTTCTGTAAGCATTATAATGGTCCAGAAATCTTTTTTTAAAACAATTGTTGGTTTTACAGATATAAATTTTATTACATTCATTACATTTAATTTTATATATAAACATTTTAAAAATTACATTAAATTTAATATTAGTTAATTTAATTTAATTAAATTATTATAACATTTAAAATAAAATTTAAATAAAACATTTTTTATACTGTAGCAGTTAGCAACAAGCTTTACGAACATAGTTGCATGAAATTTTTAATTTACATCATTGCAGTACGGCAATGACTAACTGATCATACGGGATCTACTGAAAGTATCGACTTTCAGTAGATCCCGTATGATTATTATTGGTATTAAAAAATTAATACCAATAATCGTATTGGTATTAATTTTTTTAGGTTTTTCTGTTACAGTGATTGGTGGTTAAGTTGTTGTTTTTTGAGTTTTAATGGCACAAAGGTATATACTGGTGAGCTGATATACCATGTAATGATTATAAAAATATTTATCATTTTGAAAATACTTCCATCAAATGATTTTTTTTTTTTTTTTTTTTTTTAATAAGTGAAATTCAAGTGCGGTCTTAATATTGATATCATTTTATAGAATATCACTGTAAAAACAAAAAAAAAAGGCTGACATTTTTCAGCAAACAGTTGTACAATTCTGACTGATATTATCAATGCTGCAGCTCACGTGAGTACTACTGCTAGTTGGCAGCACATGAGTGTACCACACACTGCTTGATATTATAATCACTTCGGCTCACTGGTGTACTGCTCTATGTATAGTTCTCATAGTAGTGCGTTTTAACGGTGGTTCACACTGGTCGATAGGAAAGCGACAAAACGGCAATAAAAACCTGCCATACAGCTAATGGTTAACAAAAGCATGATCCGTTGGAGAGGACAGCTTATTTTCTGTCAATATATTCCTCTCATGTCACATAATATGGGATAAAATGCTAAAAATTATGTTAACCATTATATATACAATATTATTTATAGTGGTAAATTCAAGTAGGACATGCATGCAACATTGTAATTAATTTAAAGGAAGGTTTGATGGATGAAGGAGGACTGTTGGTGGAGATAATTTTAAAGTAGTTTACTACTTGTTAAAGAAGTATTAGAAAAAAAATCACTTTATTACAGAACTCTTCGGGTAAATAGAAAAGGCCTCCCTGTAGATTTTATTTAAAAAACACAAAAAAAGAAAAAGTTGACGGCATCACAAAATATGGGATAACAGTAATAAAGTGAATGGATTAAGTAATAAAGACAAATGCTTATGATGACATCTTATATGAAATGTAAAGGGAAAATGATTGCTCTAACAAAAAACAATTACAAGAACAGAAAAACTGACTATTCTGAGTTACAATGAAGCAAAAAAAGATGTTGGTCTTTCTGACCGTATTATTGTAGCCTCAGAAAAAACATTAAGCGGTATAGGAAATTAGCTTTTGCTTGGCACTATAATTGTAAATGCCTGGACTTTTTATAAGAATTTTTTAGGTGGGAAATACTTATCACTTCTACAGTTTAGAACAAGTATAATTCACAAACTAACATCCAGTTGTGCAGAAATAATAAATAATCTTGTATACCAGAAACAGAAGAAAACATTATCCAAGGTAAGTGAGCAGTACGAAAAGATGCAGAATTTGTTATAAAAATTTACGAAAAAAAGGTAAGAAGTATGCAGATTCAAAAGCAAAAAGAATAGCGATCTGTTGTGTTCAATCTCAATCACATATGTGTTTGTCATGCTTCAATTAGATTCACGAAAATATGTAGGCCTTGTTTGAGAACATTTTACTACGTTTGTGATTTTTTTTTAAAGACTAAGTAACAATATAAATCGAAGTGTTTAATACATTTTACAATTTTTGTGTTTAAAACTTTTTTAATATTTACTAATTCTACTTTCAATTTTCCTATCTTTTATTATTTTAAAAGATTACTTTTTTTAGTATATAAAACAGACATAGACATTTATTATCATATTTTTATTATGTTTGCATTTTAAAATTAGATTAGAATAAAAATAATTTGCGCTATTTTCCTTGTTACTGTATGTTGTAATAAAAAAGGTCTTCTAAATGATACAAAGTCCAAATGAGGACTGTTATGATATACAGATATTTCCACCAGCCGAATACACTAAGCACATATTCTAAAGTTTAGAATATAAACTGATTACAACTAAAGTGGATCGCCGTATTGGACTAGCTTTGTCATTCGGCAGATCAGTGTGCCATGACATCCTACAAAGATCATAGGCAGCGATATGTAGGTGTACCAAACTGGCTACTAGGAAACCCGATGATTGGTACACCAGGGTACCAAAACGGTGGCAACATGTCAATCAGACAATTTAAAGCTAATCAATGAAATATCAAGTTGGATAGCTTGCTACAATGAATTTTATAAATATATATATATTTTTTATACAAATTCATTATTTATAGCAGATTCTATCCACTACAGAGCTATTTACTATGTATTAACATTGATTAATCATAAAGAAAATAAAAAATTAACTTTATCAAAAATTCAAAGTGGGAGAAAAGATTAAAGAATTAACAAAAAGATTAAAAACACATGAATTGTAATGATTTTAAACAGAACATATTAATTGTAATTAACAAGTATAAGTTTTTATAAATCGGAAACAGAAAAAAAAAGGTAAATACATTACCGATATCAATGAAATTGTTCACGAATCAGAAGCTTTCAAAACGACAAAATTCAACTGTATTTTCAGTAATGTAAAAAAATATTAAAATATTCAAACAACAAAGTTCAAATTATTTATTTTTCTTTAGCAACTAAAAGCTTATGTTAAGATATTTAAGTATTAATTAATGGCTGACGATGGTTAAAATTGAAATGCGGCCTGACAAGTGGGTCATCCGTTACACAATACACCATACCTAGTGCTCTTATGGTGAAAAAGAGCGTTTCTGATCAAAAAATCAATTATCGAATTAGGTCATCCAATTTATTATAATCTTATTTGGCTTTCTTGTGATTTCTGATTGTTCCTAAAATAAAAAATTATGTAAAAAAGACAAATATTTTCTGACACCGCTGATATTACAGCAAGATGTCATGATGAGCACAAGTGTCATCTGTATCAAGAAGCATGGTGCATTTGTTTGCTTGCTGCATGCACTCACATTTTAATTTTGAATGAAGTGCTACCATCTAGCAGAAAAAATTGAACCAACAACTGTATAAGTTGTATTGGGCACAATAAACAGTACACTGTTTACATAATTTTTTTTTGAAATTTTATAAAAATAAATAAGTATAAAAGCACCATGCTTCATAATATGAATTACGCATGTGATGACTTGTGAATGAATAATGTTAATATAACATTATATTAATCCTTTTACTTCATTATATTTCTGTCACCATCGCAACTGAAATATAATTAAGTAAAATTACTAATCTTTTTTTCTTTAATGAATTTCTGTAAAATACTTAATATTCTTACAAACATGAGGATATGACTGTGTCAAGGGTCCTAGCTAGATGGTCGGGCGAGCAGACTGAGCTCCGACAGACTAGTTTTCCAGAAAAAAAAGAGAAACATTTCCAGAAATAGGAACATCATCTAAACAAGTATATAGATGCATAAGAGGTGTACTTAAAAAATGACATTAGTTAATAATGTTCTGTGTTATTCGTATATACTGACAAAACTCATAGAATGTTATACAGAACAAGATTATAAATGATTTTGTAACGTAACAACATAGAATAAGTTGATATTAAACAAGAACCTACAATATACAGTTTGTTAATATCAAAATAAATATTAAATTACAAATCATGGGATAGAAAATACAAACAAATGTCTAGTAAAATATTTAAATCATTCAATTCAATAGGTAATATACTTATAGTAAATATATATATTACTATAATAATATATATGCATACACTACAATACTATATATATATATATATATATATATGGATTCAACTGATATTTTTTATTTGAAACTATTATAATGTCCATGAACACTTTATTATTTCCAAAATAATTAAAAACTACCTTAAATTTAATTATTTATTAATAATATTAAACAATAATTATTATAATAAGAAATTATTGCACAAACAATAAAAATATGTAATTACATTATATTTATGCATTGTAATGAAAATATAGAATAAGTATTTTATATATATGAAATATACTATACTTGTTATACTAAACAAAATTTTTCCAGCAAATTTATTTTTAAATTAATATGCAAACAAGCTCTGTTAGCAGCAATATATATGTTGTAGCATAGCGACAATATCAGGAAACAGCTTAATGAACAAAAAATGATGATAACATTTATGTTTCATAATAATATAAACAAATTTTTTTTAATGATTTATAAGATATAGGTGCATTTTTTATTTCTCATTATTTAAATTGATGAATTTATACAAAGTTTTATATCAGAAATGAAAACAAAAACCTTTTATGAAGACGTTTTAAATATTAAACAACATCATCAGTATTATTTTTAAATGGCAAATTTATTAGAATTTAGCAACAAAAGGATTATCATGACAAAAAACAATTTAGGGAAAAATATGATCAAACACAGCACTAATATGATTATTTTTGATTCTGAGAATAATTTTTATAATGAATTTCATCCAAACAATAAGCTAATGAATCAGGAATAATTTGATAACCGTCTACTGTTACGTACTCGCTTCAGATTCTTTTCAAATTGAAATATCTCTAAATCAGAATAAAATGATTTTATTTATAATTTCAAAGGTCGAAAAGATAATATAATCGAGCTTCTCTCCGTTATCAATATATGTCCATTAACTGCAAGCCCATTCTAATCAGTTTTCTATCTGGTACGATTGTAATTTCCATTCTTGCATCGGGTCACAGCTTCATGCGATTAACATACTGTTTTACTTATGACAATTGCAAGCTTACATTAAATAATTTCACAAAACGAATGAAACTGAACAATTTCTAATTTCACAATGTCGAAATGGAAAGGCACAAAATGCAGTAACCAAGTGATTCTAGTAAACCGCATGTTCATTAGTAAGAAACACATAATAATAATAAATAACATATATGAAAAAACTTTTGAGACACTCTGATGTCAGAACGTAAAAATATGTGGTTTGAAAATAACTAAAATGTGAAAAAATATGCTGGTTTATAGCATTTTGAATCCGTTATAACCATTTTTATAGAATTTTATATGCAGCATGTTAAAAATATCAAAGTGTGCACATACTGGAGGTCCTACCTTCATGAAATTTGCATCCACAGGTAATGAAAAATAGTGTAAATCTGGGAGGTCCAGATGAGAAAATTGAAATTGTTAAAGCAAAGAAAATCAGGAGGAGAAAGTATTATTGGAGACAAATAATTCAGGTTAAATTGGTGTTAGGAGGAAATGAACGCAGAACATAAAATTAATTTTAAAAGTATATCTTTCTGATCTTCAAAAATTGTTATAAAGAGAAAAAAAATTATAATTTTGTAATATTTCATTGGAGGTGGGTACGTAATAATAGATAATTATCATTATTTCTAATAATAATAATAATAATAATGCTCCAAGGAGGATATACAAAACAATATTTATTAGGAAAAATTCCTGAGATATGCCTAAAGTAAAATACAATATCTTGTAGGTCTGTACAGTAGATATTAAGAAAGGAAAAAGTATTTGAATAGTTTTTAAAATACTGATCGTCTATAAGAATAGAAATGAATGGAAAAATGAAAAATATGACGTACTCAGAAGAAATAGAAGACCAGAATTTAATGAAGATGATAAAAAAGAAGGAAAACATCTTAGTCCTGGCACACCCTAAATACAGATTGTCTTCAATGAAGCATCATAAATAAATAAAAAACTGAAGATAGGTTGAAGAGAAAACTCACCAAAGTAGATAAAATTCAATAAAATCAGTTGCTAAATGTATATATATATATATATATACCTTGACGTTTAGTCCAAAATGTAAGAATTATGAAGACAAACCACATATTGATTGATTTATGGTTTGTGGTTTAACTTGGACCAAACATCGAGGTGTTTTGCTTTTGTTGTTTATATATATATAAATAAGTTAGAAAATTATCCAAATTAATAGAAAATTTTCTAAGACAATTCATTAGGTCAATAACCAAACCAACAAAAACAAAAGCAGAAAACCTCGATGTTTTGTCCAAGTCAAACCACAAATCAATCAATTTGTGGTTTGTAAAGTTTGTAAAGTGTTTGTGGTTATAAAGTCCTACATCTTGGATGAAACATCGAGGTTTTCTGCTTTTGTTTTTGTTTCGTTGGTTTGGTTGTTGACCTAATGAATTGTATTAGAAAATTTTGGATAATTTTCTAACTTATTTAGTTTTTTATTTTTGTATAACCAAAGAATAGAGTTTAGTTATTATTTTACATATATATACATAAAACATAGATGAGCACCTGTTACCGGTAGATGATAAGCTGCTTCCTTTATCAATAGGTAAGAAATATTAATGATCAAAAACTTAATTCTATATAAGCCACGTTTGGCTACCTTCAAAAGCAAAATAAGAAATTACATAAGAAAAACTATTTTATGGTTAAAAAATAAAATACTAAGAACACAAAAATATTTTTTTAAATTACTGTTCCTTATTTTACATAAAGGTGGGGAAATATTAATTTAAAATAATTAAAACATAAAAAAAAAAATTATGGTAATACTGTAAAACAATTTCACAAATAACTTTTGTGATAATAATTTAAATGACACAAAATTGTACGATTAATTCTTCTTTCACATAAATCATTATTACATATATATTTATGAACATATATTATTTACACAATAAAAACAAATACATTAATACATAAAATATTATATAACATTTAATATATAAATATTTAATTACAAATAATATAATTAATAAAATTGGAAGTTAAAACTTAGATAAGCACATAACCTTATCTTAAATTTATTATACCTCACCGTTCATACAGAGTAGATTTATTTTTAAGCAAATATACATATTAAACTATTTTTAGAAAAATTTTTAATGAATCTTTCACTATTAAAACTGGTACTTATTTATATGGTTTGTAGAAAAAACATTGTAAAACTTTTATTTACTTTTACAATTGCTGATGAACAATAATACATTTTGTGGAATAAAAAACCAATCTTGACCAGGGTTCACACCTGTAACCTCTGGATAAAAGGTAAAGACACTACCGCTCCAACATTAAAATCGTAAACACAAAAACTGTGTAAGTACACTATATTCTATTTATACCAATGACCTGCATTTTTTAAATTGCAACACGTAACATTAAATACTGTTTATTCAACATGAGAATAGAGTTGCGGTATGAAGCATGCAGAGGTAAGTAGCAGTCCCCTTCAACTATCTGTCTCTCTCAAACACATGCTAGTAGCTCACTGCTACTACATTCTTTAGAGCTCTATTCTCATTGCAGGCAAACAGTACAGGAATATCAAAAAGATTCATCCAACATTAAAGGACTTTAACTCTGTAACCGATTCACCACTAACAAACGAACCATCTAGCATATAAGAGAGGGGATTCTAATCTTTCACTTGTTTTCCAGCAGGTGCCTCCCTTATGACATGCTCTCTCCAATGTGTGTCAAAATTGCGACCCTGCAACGTAAAACATTTTTCATTCTCCGTTTCAACAATTGTGATTCCACAGCAACTGTGCATTGTGATTTTCATGGAATACCCTGGCACTGCACCTCCTACTCCTCAGAGCCAGTATGGTCTTTTCTTCATCATTAATGAAGAGCCAGTATGGGCTTTTCCGGGTTTCCGTGTTAATTGGAAAAGCCGAGCTGAATGGGTGATCATAGAAAGTTTTATTGCATATTTGGCGAAAGAAAGGACTGCTGAAGGGGTGTGATGTTCGCTTGGGCTTTCCTTCTTTGTGTTTATGCTTGGTTTTATTGTTATTTTGTTGCTGCTTTTGTTTCTGTTTGGTTACAGAATTTTTTGTTGTTTTTCATTAGTTATGTTTTATGTTACTGTTATGTTACATTATTTATTGTTATTGTTATGTTTTGTTAATGTTTTATGATTTGTTGTGTGTCAAACTTATTTTTACCTTTCGGGTAGGTAGAGTTCTTATTCATTCTTTGAAAGTCACTCAGTCTTGTTTGAGACTTGGCTAGACGTGTTTTGTTTGTCATTTATGTTAGTAGTACACCGATGGGAATATCGCTTCTGGCATTTGCATTGGTGACATTCTGGCTGAGGGTTGACTGAAAGATGTCATTGCCAAGGTACTGAAGATGACCTCTGGTAAAGCCGATAAGGGCTGGTACGGAGGGGATGGTGTGGCGACCGAAACTGTCACATGGAGGGCATATTTCTCTATGGACTCAGGATGGCCATAAGGTCATCTGATTTAACTATCTGCGATTTCTTTTTTTGTGGAAGTCTGCGAAAGACTACATTCATGTTTCATCCTCTTCCAGCAACAGCAGATGAATTATGAACCTCATAACAACAGCAATAGCTGTAGTAAACCAAAAATGATTGCTTGAGCACGGGATGAATTTAATAATCTTGTAGCTGTATGCCGTGTACTCAGAAAGGAACATATTGAGCATTTGTGAAAATTGTAACTAAAATTTCATATTGAAATGTATATTTAACAATTCATTGCAAGGTTATACATTCATTTGTTTAAAAATGGGTAGCTTTCTGAAATCAGATGAATCTTTTCGATGCTGTATTATAATTTAATATTAAATGTTTTTATCATAGATTGATCAGTCAAATTGAACAATGATCATTCACAACCATAATTCTCAAAAAGAAAACTTTAAGTGCGATTATGTTTTACTGAATTTTTAACACGTAAGAATTTTTTGTTATGGTTATGTAACAATTTTTGTAGGCATAATTTTTTTTATTGAATATTTTTAAATATTTGATAATAAATAATTTTTAGTAAAATATTACATTAAAATTTAAGATAATTAAATTTATTTTGTTTGTGAAAAGATCAGGACATATTATTTCACAAAACAATTCAGTGTCTTGAATCCCTGTGCCAAACTGAGTATAGTTGTAGTAGGCCAACTATGCTGACACATCAAACAAGAGTTTACTCAGAATGAATTTTCAAAAGAAAAACATTCGTTTTACATATTAACGTTTAAATACCCATCAGGATGTTTGGCCAATTGTATTTTATTATTTTGATGTAATTACTTACAAATAAAATATTTTTTTTTTTAATTAAATAAAGTAAGTTGTCAGTTGTTTTTGAGTTGTATGCCTGGTTTGCAGTGTATAATATAGTTATGAAAACAATATAGAATTTAATATATGTTAGTGATTAATTTACAAGATATCATGTGGTGCGACAAAATCTCAAATAAATTGTGTAAAAACATTAGGTCTACTTCAAAAAGTTATTGAGAGGCTTCTAATAAATTTATTTCTATTACTCATACATTAAATTTCCTGTTTAGGAAATGCTCATATAGCAAACTTCTATCTCCACTGTTAATTACTGCCATGTTATGTCGATAATATTGCATATAATATTAAAAACTGAGTTTCTTTATAATTTTTGACTTTGTATCAGAATGTATTACATATTTTTAATATATTTAGTTCATAATTCTTTTAGGATCGGCATATACACAGTCTGTACAGAAAGTTCCAGTACTGTGGCTATAAAAACAGAACTAGGTGTGCAATCTCAAGTACAAGGTTGTAACTTGTGAGAACCTACTAAACAACATAGCTAAAGTTTATTCTGCGTTTGGGTTAGCAGTTTGTGTTATATATCTATTTTTGTGTCTACATGTGAACATTAATTTTTTTTTCTTGAAAAATTATTACAGAAACATTTAAAAGATAAAACAAGCACAGGGCAATACAGCTATATCTTGATCACATGTGTTTGAATGGTTTGTGATGGTTGGTTGTTATTAGAAGACGATGAAAGAGAGAAGGGGAGGCTGGTAATCAGCTGTAGTCATGAAAATGATGAACATGTGTATGAATTACAAAAGCTGTTTATAGCCCTTGAACTACTACTGCTGTCTACCAAGATGTTGTAAAACACTTATTGGACTGAATTCATCACATATTTCCATAAACTAAGCAGCGGTTCCTGCTTCGTGACACTGTGCCAGCTCACATAGCCATCAGTGTATGGTAGTTTTTAGCTAAACAATAACTGACAGTGTCAGACTACCTTCCAGCTTCAATAGATTAGCCCCTGTGAAATATTTTCTATTTCCTAAAATCAAGATGGCCAAAAAAGTACAAATAAAAAAGAAAGCGTTAAAATATCCTAAAGGTGATTACAAAAGAAGACTCCTCTAGGATTTTTTATGAACTTTATAACAGATCTAAACGTATCACATTAAGGAAGACTGCGTAGAAAATTAAATACCAATAAATTTTCCATTTCTTTCGTTGTTTTTATAGCCTCATTGGTGTAACGTTTTGTACAGACTGTGTATAGTAAACAACTCATTAACCATGATCAGCAAGGTATTCTTTAACTTAAGCTATCTATCTATATATATAATATAAACTAAAAACATCTCCAAACTATAAAAAAATAATAATAAGAAAAGTACATAAAATATTTTGTCATGATATTGTTAAAATTAAAAAGGGAAAAATATATACAACATAAACTTAGAAAAGCAGCTTGATCTTTAAGTACACAGCAATAAGAAATATCCAATAAAATAATTATTACAGTATCTGAATACAAGATATTAATTAAAATTGATCAAATATATATTAATATGTTACATTCAGAAGTTACACATGCAGATCATAGTAAAATAATATAATTAGAAATATCATTTGGATGAATATTGATTTAATTAAATAATCGATTCTATTCAAGAAGAAAATTAAATCTTTAAGAGGAGCCTAAATAATTATTAAACATCTATTATTACTAAAAATCACATAATTAATCTAAACATCTTCTAAAAAAACATGATGACAGACTTTTTAAAACACAACAGTTTATAATTTAAGTTATAAAGAATTGCATGGTCATTTAAATTTAAAAAAAACATTAATTTAATTTATTTCTTTCAGAGTTATTTAATCAATATTTGGGAGATCGCAATGAGAAAGTACATGGCAGAAAAACAAACAAAAATTGTTCAATTTTATTTTAAAAATTAATTTTTTTTTATCCATGTAATGTCCAATGTTCCAGGAACACTTGTTTAGGATAAACAGACTTATCTTTCAAGAAATTAATTAAATCATGCACTTCAACAGAATATAGTAGTAATTGATCATCTATCATAATAGGTATTAAATTCTAACCTAAATTATGTAATAGTTATAGCATAATAAATTTTACCTTAATTTTCTATATATATATATTTTTTTAACTATTGTTTTTGAATAGTCATAATTGGTCTAACCACCAACTAAAATTTAAATAAACACCAACTACTAAAAAATACTACCCTTCTTAGCTTGGCACACTTAGATTAAAAATGAATAACTGCAAGAGTCTTTATTTCCTATTACATTACATTTTCCCTAAAACCAGTGAACATGTAAGTAAACCAACCTACTACTTAAACAATTTTTAAAATATACACAACAATTTAATATACAACGTAATAATTATTATTATAATTTACCAATAATTAAAACTTTATTACACATTATATAATAAATTAACTACAGAGAGCTCTAACTAATTATAAAATTAAACGAAACTTAACCCTAAACAGATAATTAATTTTCCTTTTAAAATTTAATTAAACTTTTAATATTTCAGACATAAACTTTTTAAAATTTAAATGTACATTATACAAATATTGATAAAGATTTCAAATCTTTTAAAAATCTTCAATTATTGATTTTTGGACTACAAAATAATGGCTTCAATGAAAATATGACCAATAGATTTATACATTTATACATCTTTATTAAAATTAACACAAGCAAGAAAAGAGATTAATTAATTGTTTAATCAACAAAGGCTTTCATTGATATAATATTTTTTCAGCCTCTGCAAAATATATAATTAGAGAACACTCTTATCTTTACTTTTTTATGTACAAAATGTTTTTGGGCCTAAGCCCATCTTCAGTGATATTTTTTAATAATTCATCATTCGTTTACATTTACAGTAAATTTTATCTTTTTACTTTTATTTCGTAAAAATTGTTATCGATAAAATTTAAAAACATTTTAAAAATTCAGTACAAATATTTGTTGGCTGGGATCTCGCAAAGGTCGACTTTTGGTATTAGTTTTTTAGGTTCTGTTACCGTGTTATTTTATTGTTATTTGAGGTTAATCGGCACAGTGCTCAGTATGTTGAATTATTTGAATTTTCATAATGTTCAACGCTACATTGGATGAATAGTTACGATTTGACAGCCAAAATGAGTAATTAACTATTTTTTAAGGCTTTTATAATGAAAAATAAAATAGATTACAACAAATTTTATTGTTTCTTACATAATGAAAATATTACAAGTTTTGGGTAAATCAAATAAACAGGAACAAGAAGTTTATAAATGAATATAAACACTTCCAAAATGGTTGTAAAACCAAGTAAAGGTTATAAAACAAAGAGTTGTTCTGACCAAAACATTTATCAAATTGATAATCGAGTTATATCTACTTGATTACATCTAAATGGTTGACACATTTATCAGAAGTCATGAACAATTGTAAGCGCCACGTAGCAATTTTCTAACCAATTCGGTGGGTGGAGAATGCGTCTGCCTGAGTTGGTTTCCAATATTTCAAGCAAATAGTGGCTGTATAATTGTCCTAACACACAACAATGTTTTTAGGTTGCTTTTATTATTTTCCATACTTCTTTTGGTTACTTTTTTAACCACATTGAAATATATTTTTTGTTAATTAAATTAAATTAAATTACAGTAATTAAAATCATTGGAAAAAATTTATAATATATTACAATAATGATTCACTTTTTCTCTTCATGAAAAAAAACTAAAAAAAAACATGAAATGGCATTCTGCAACCGATAAAAAAGTTAACAAAAATCCTGGAGTTAATTTCATGACTATACCAGAAAATTCTTAAAAAAAAAAATGTTTAAAGGTGAAAAAAAATTGGTGTTTATCTGATAGAGTTTAATTTAATATGCCTGATTTTATTTGATAATTATTTTCCTCCCACAGCTGATGTTTTATACAACTATCAGACAGACAGCAAATACAGCAACTAGAAAGGATAAAAAGTAAAACTGCCCCCACAAAACAAAATAGAAGTGGATCATTTAAACTACTGGGCAGCACTTAGGCAGAACCAAAATTCACATAAACTGTAGAGGATAAAGGCATGGATAGTACAAAAAGATGAATTATCCACATAGGGTAACAATATTGCCTGCAAGTTAGCTTCAACAGCACTTCCAGCCTTTAAATTAACAAATACTGATGATATTCTGCCAACAATTTCTTGGGAGCTCTAGATATCTTTAACCTGGATTAGAACAGTGCATAAATAATCCTGTGATTTAACATTATTTGGCTGAAATAGTTGCAGCAATAAAGCTCTTTTCTCTCAGATTCTAAGATCTTCAAAGAACTACCTCAGGTTTCCTCCCAAAAATTTTATGGCACATAGAATTGAATAATAAATTCTTCAGACACTCTAATAGAAGACATGTGAATGATTAAATTTAAATAAATGAGTTCTTCATTAACGAGTCGTTTCCACAAGACTTTTTTTTCTTAAATACAAATCAGTGAAAAATAGCTAGATTAAAGTTTGGATTTTATTTCGGGAGTTGTACAAATAGCCTGACTTAGTAGTCGAAAAGGTTCCATGAAACAATCGATAGCATTTTTAGATCGGGATAATTATTTATAAAATCGAATAATAATTATCCACTGATTAGCCAAAAACAGACATAAAAAAATTAATAGTAATTGTCTAAATAATTGTAAATCGTCAACTGGCTAATCAAATACCCCAAAGAAAATATGGAGCTATTTTAAAATAGTACTAGCAAAACCAATAATGCAAAGACAAACATATCCTTCATATGTATATATTGTAATTTTTTCTATATTTGGACTGTATGTATTTCAACATTTTTTTATATTGCGGCTGCAATCAGGAAGGGTGTTTATCTGGGTTGTGTATTATCACCTCTTCTGTTTAACATCTATTCTGAAGAAATTTTAGGGAAGTGTTGATGGAGGAAAGCAGTGGGTTCATGATAAATGGAAAGGTTATAAACAGCATCTGGTATGCAGATGATACTGTTGTCATAGCGGCTGAACTACCTGGCTTCAATGCACGATAAATAATTTAGTTCAGTGCGATGAGGAGTTGACTTGTTTTTCTATGAGTCTAAGACCAAGGTTATACTGTTCTCTAGGAGGAAAATCCAGACAACCCTATCGATAAAGGGAGATAACATTGAGCAAGTATCCTCCTTAAAATACTAAGATGCTGTGCCGGATGAGCAGTGTGATTGCCAAGAGAGATAAAATCTAGAATAGAACAGGCTAGGAGGCGGCTTATTGGCATGAAGCAATTTTTTTTAAGATCACATCTTAGTCTGTGACTGATAATCTGAATGATTTGTTGTTACGTGTTCTCCATTTTTCTATGGATGCGAAAGCTGGACCTTTGATCAAAGTTTGGAGAAGAGAATCGATGCTTTTGAAATGTATCTGTATCATCGTCTCTTGTGCATATCTTGAGTGATGAAAATTTCAAACGACAAAGTTCTTCATCGGATGAGGAAGCAAAAAGATCTGCTGCTCACTATAAAGATAAGACTCTATATCTAGGGCAAGGCAACTCGATATGAGAGGCAAGAGGTACTGGTTGTTACAACTCATACTTGAAGGGAATATAAAAAATAAAAGATCTGTTGGTAGATGGAAGAATTCATGGCTGAAGGATATTTGAACGTGGTTCAATTGCACTTCGGAGGAAGCTTTCCATAATGCAACATCAAGTTCGAAGCTGGCTACATGGACTGCCAACCTTCACTAAGGAGAACGTGCTTATAAGAAGAATTTGGAAAACTTCAATTATCAGCAAAAAGAGATTGAAAATTAAATCATACGCCATATTTTCATTATTACTAAACCTTTATCTTTAATTTGGCACCCAATAATCTTCTTTTAATTTATTTACTGTTTTAATTCTATCATTTAAGAAAAAAAATTCTATTAAATTATGAAATTATTATAAATGTATTAACATAATTTAATTACACATGTTTTATAAAATAAAAAATGATATATACCTCACATTGTTCAGATATTTACATTAATGTGTAATATTTTACTTTTATTACAGTATTCAATCGCTTCATAATTCTTTATAATTAATGTTGGGGCATAAGTAAGCACCTATTTTAAAAATAAAAAAAAACTTTTTTATAAGGAAAAAGATTTAATTAATACAGCTGAAAAAACACATAAATTACACCTATCCATTTGGTTAAGAAATTATTGTATTCATTTTATGAAGGATCTGTTTAACCGATCCACTAAAGTCTTATACTATTTTTCTGGTCTGAATATAATACTTGGTTTATGAAGATAAATGACATGAGATCAGCTATCTTTCCTCTGAATGTATATTTTATTATTAATAGTAACCATTTTATTCATAATAATTTTATTATTTAGATTGTTAGAAACGTTTTTGTGAATAAATAAATATATATATATCTGATTGAAAAGGGAAGGGAATATAATTTGGAAACATAGATTACTTACATTTATCAATTTTCTGAAAGCTTTTAATAACTTAGAGAAAATGAAGTTATGTAGCATGTTATTAAGGAAAGGCTTTCATTTTTATTTAATCAAATCAATTAAAGCGATACCTCGTTCGCTATTGACTTACGAAATTAACTGATAACAGATATTGAGATCAATAGAGAAATCCAGCTCCTATATTACTATATCTCTGTAAAACTTTTTAATATTTATCTGAATGATATCATACATAGGTGGAAAGACAAATATTTGATTTTGGGATACACCTAAAACCTGAAGCTCAATTCACCATTATTTGCACGTACAAATAATGTTACTATAAAAGATGTGAGGACATGTTGCAGCAAAGATATATTCATTACAAAATGAGATGATGACTTAAAGATATCTGCTCGAAAAAGAAAGTTTCCTGTGAAAAATACCAAAATTAAAGGTAAGCAGAATGACAAAGGAACAAGCGTCTAATTTCCATTATTTAGATCTTTTATACAGAGCGGGAGATGACGACAAAACTTAGTAAGTTTAAGTATATTTGTGTAATGACTTACAGAACCCTAAAGAACAGTTAAAGAGAGAACTAAATTGAAGTACTAAAAGACCATGACAGTACCAGTTTTGTAGTATAGAAGTGAGAGGTCCACACAGAGTTCCTGGGTTTGAATCCCGGTCAGGCATGGCATTTTTTACATACGCTACAAAACATTCATCTCATCCTCTGCAGAATGAATTGCTTGACTGCAGACCAGGAGTTAAAACAAAAAAAAAGTATAGAAGCAAAACATGGATGCTCTCTAAAAGAGAAAAAGATCAAGTCTGAGCTGCAAAAATGAAATTTCTGACAAAAATTCTGAATGAAAATATTAGGCAGGATTTAAAGTATTTTAATCTGGAGGAAAAGATGAACGATTACAAGATAAATTGGTGTGGATATCTAGATTTTACGCGTGTAGATCGATTACCTTGAACGGTTTATATCGACCAAAAGGTCATAGCAGCATCAACCGCTGATGAGAAGATGTTTTCCAGGACAGGAAACATCGCCTAATTCCTGAAGTGTAGAAGATGAAAAGTAATCCTGGAATCAATTCATAGGCAATCTTTCTATTGGATAACAAAAATGCATTGATTCTTCAGGTCGATATCCTGAAAATAAAGTAACTAGTTGGGAAACTATACCAGCCCTCGTGGCACTAATAACAGGAAAGGATTACCTAAGGTAAAACAAATGTGTTGTAGGAAATGATTATCTACTATTTGGCATAGATCAGAATACTTTATTGTGATAGGAGTGACCAATTTACTTTTTTTTTAAAATTATTATTTATGAATGTCTCAAATTGAATTATTAATATTAGTTATTACTAAATTTATTATACATCAGTGTAATATCATTACAGATTAAAATTTTTACAGAAATTTGAGATAGCAAGCAGCTGCACTATTCTCAACAGCTATTATTACTATACTCAATTCTCAATTATTCACACTATTATCGCTCAAAATAATTTGCAATGTTTAAATATATATATATATTTTTTTTTTCCTCTTAAATCAATTCTTTTAAGAATCATACTCCTCTGTACTATATAAAATACATTTATTTTATTAGATCAACCAAATATAATAAAAATTAATAATGATTATAAGAGTAATGATAACCATAATTATAATCTTAATAAATATAATAAAGGATTGGGTTATTTCACATTACAGTAAAATTCATTGGGTGATAATGTTTATGATAATTTGCAACTAGACAATATGCATGCAAATTTGAGTTCACTTCCAGATAAATGTATTGATTTGATAAATATACCAAATATGATCCTTGATAATGATGAACAGTTTATATAAGTTAATCTGACAAAAGATGATAAGAATGATATTGCTAAGAATATTGTGATAGATTCCAAAATAAATATAAATAAAGCAAATCCTAATGATAAAGAAATTTTATTTTTTGTCATCAATTTTAATAAAATTGATGACAAAACGAGGAAATATAAATTACAAACCTTTTATTAGTTATAATTAGAAAATAATTTAAATCTGAAAAATAAATTAAATAATAATGGTCTCATTTAGAAATCAGATAAAACTAATACGCCGATCATCATGTACTCTGATAAATATAAAAGTTTGATGAAACAACATACAGCGACATTTTCAATTATAAAAATAATTTAACATCAAGCACTAGGTTATACCTTTATGAACCAAGTGTACCTATATTAACTGGACTACCAAAATACACAAACCATGTATCTATGCGACCTTTAATTAACTGGTTGATCTAATAAAATAAAATAAGCACATATATGCATATTCATTCATGCACAGATGTTAAACAAAATTATGACATAATAAAAAAAAATTAAAATAAGTGTAGAAAAAAAGAATCTAGATGAACAATACATAAACACTGTGAAAATTTAACATAGATGATTAATGCTTTAAAAAATTAGCACAATTAATAATAGTCATCCATTGTGCATTACATTATGCATTTACTAATTTCACACTACTTTTTTCTTTTTTTTTTTACTTAAGAAAATAATGACGCATACTGTTTGAAATATTCATTTTTTTTATGTTAACAAATGATTACGGAAACTGTACTATGTTTTCACCGTTTTAAAAATACAATAGTATAAACTGGGCAAAAATTTATTAATCAAAAATAGATATACACAACATAAATATTAAAGTAAGAAAAATTAAAATAACACAATTTTTAAAAATAGGTAGTTTCTTATGTCCCAGATTCTATAAATAAAATCAATCGTTTATGAAAATTTATACCATAAATCTGTCAAGAAAATTAAATTTAAAAAATGATGTATATATATGTATATATATATATATATATATATATATATATATATATATAAAACTAAATTTTGAATATTCAAATATTGATAAATTTACAAACTAGAAAAAAAACTATGAATATTCAACATAATAAAAAAAAATTATAAAAAATATATATACATATATAATTATTAATAGATTATATAATTATGTGGTATATATTATGCCAAACAATGTTTTAATACACAAAACTGTCTCGTTTCGACAGATGAATTCGGTTTAATAATTTCTTCACATGGTTGATCAGAATAATGTTTACTATTCGCAGAACAAGAAAATACAGATGTAAATTCATTAGATTGTGCCAGAACTGTTGTCAACCTATAAAAATAATTAAATTTTCAAATGTCAAAGTTTAATATTTAAGATCATGTTTAAATGCATTTACAAATACACACACACACACACACACACATATATGTGTGTGTGTGTGTGTGTGTGTGTGTGTGTGTGTGTGTATATGAAACTTGCAATTGCTCTCATATCCCCTACTACATAAAAGCAATGCATATAATAATATAATTATTATAATATTATAATTATGTATTCATAATATAATTTGTTGTTTTAGGTTATGTTTAAGGTACAAAGCTGATTTTCAGCACTAACCAATTTGAAATCAATTATGGAGAGTCACATATAAACAATTGTTTATATCCGGCTTTTGTTTATAAACAAGTGAATTACACTCAGTGAAATAGCCTATCAGTATGAATGCAAATAAATAAGCGTTTGCTTGTTTAAATAATAATTTTGCTCATCAAAAGTTATGTGACACCTTACTCTGTCAATAGGTAAGAGATCTGTTCAGAAAATAACTGAACTTTAGTTTTTTAATCTTAATTATTAATTTTACAGATTATTGGTCCTTGTTCCCTTCAAACTACTCCCTTACTTATACACTTCTCCCAGTAGTGACTTCACTTTGCAAAACAGTCCTGGATAGGTTCATTGAAATGGCCTTTAAGGTCTGCAACGAATTTGAATTAATATCATCAATAGTCTCAAAACGGCATCCTTTCATCACTAATTCTTAATTTCGGAAATAAGGAAAATTACAAGGAGTCAGATCTGGCAAGTAGGGAGGCTGAGGGAGAACAGTCATCTGATTTTTAGCTCAAAACTGACAAATTGAGGAAGCTGAGTGTGAGGGTGCCTGTTATGGTGAATGAACCGTGAGTTGTCTTACCACAACTCTGGTCTCTTTTTGTGAATTTTTTCATGCAACCATTGTAAAGCACCTTGATAGTACACATGGTTCATTGTTTCACATTGAGGCGAGAATTCAAAATCCACAATTCCATTAAAATTGAAAAAAACAGATAGCATCACTTTGATATTAGATTGAGACTGATTTGCTGTGTTACTGACCTTCCTACTGAATTGAGGAATATGTAATATAATTTCTTCACAATACATAGAGGTAAAGTAATAAATAATTTATTGTTTTAATTATTAGTCCCAGTATTTCTAATAGCCTTGATACTAATCAGAGTTGACTTTCATCGAGAGTAATCTTATTAATTACACAGCCAGTGGTGAAGAGAATTAAGGTGTAATTTGTAAGGCCAAATATTACCTGTATTACTTTTAGCATTTCACAGCTTGATAAGGAATAATACAATTAGTCAATGATGAAGGAAATATATAACTATTCCTTACTTTCACTAGTAAATCTACAATGAATTGTTTTTTTATCTGACTTGTAACACATCCACTATTAAGGATACAATAAATATGTAAAACAATAATCATTCAACTTTACTTCTAGAAAACCTTTAAACTATATGCAAATGAAATGAAAATTCAATGACGTAACTACCAGTTTCCTTTTTAAAAGTTATAAATAAAAATATTAAAAAAATCTATATAATTATACTTACAATGATGTATCATCCAATCGATTACCAAATGTATCATCAAGTACTTTTTGTTTTGGTGACTTAACTACACAAATAGACTGTAAAAAGAAAATAATCAGATTAGTAATCAATTTAGTTCTACATTTTTTACAGATGAAAAAAACTTAGTGGCTACGGTATAAGCTGCTCCTCTAATACAAAAGAGAAGCTGCTTACAATTGGTTAAAATCATACCTTATCAAACATAAACAAGTAGTTGAAATTTCAACTTATGATAGAAATACACATGTAAAATTTTGGTCCTTACTTCAAGATGTACAATGTGGAATGCCCCAGAGAAATGTTCTTAGTCCCTTGCTTTTTTTATTGTTTATTAATGATTTGCCTCAAAATCTTGAGCCATTCATTGTAACCCTTTTTGCAGAAGACACAACTGATATATATATATATATATATATATATATATATATATATATATATATATATATATATATATATACATAATGAGATCTGTTCAGAAAATAACAGACTTTTTTAATTACACACTAACAGAGATATTTAGTGATGTGCGGTTAGCTACATTGTGTTTTGCATAACCTCCTCTGTAATCACATGCTCTTGGATTATTGATATCTCATTTAGTTTTTGTGTTATTGTTATTTGAGTGAAACATGTTTAAAGTGTTCGTAGCAATTTTTATAATGTGCAATTTTCAAGAACAATAAATGTAAAATTTTGAATGAAACTGGGGAAAACTTTCACAGAAACATTTCAACTTTTGAAACAAGCTTACATAAACGATCCTCTGGGTTGTATGTAATATTACGAATGGTTTTCACGATTTAAAAGTGGTCGGCAGTCAATTGAAGATGACCCTCGATCAGGAAGGCGTTCGACTTCAACTGATGACACCCACATTCAGAAAATAACGTTCTGGTGTCTAGAAATCGCAGATCGACTGTCAGAGAACTTGCAGAAGAGTTAGCATCTCGACTCAATCATGCCATGACATTTTGACTGATAAAATGAACAAACATCGAGTTGCAGCAAAGTTTGTTCCTTGTTTGATGACCGAACACCAGAAAGAACATAGAGTAGATGCTTGTTGGCAACTTCTTGAACAAGCTGATGACGATGAAACATTCATGCAAAGGATCATAATGGGAGACGAAAGTCAGGTTTAAGGTTACAACATCAAGACAAAAGTTCAATCATCACGACGGATCGTCAAAGGATCTTCATGCTCCAAGAAAGTACATCAGTCTCAATACAATGTCAAAGTGATGTTCTCTGTTTTTTTCGATTTTAATGGAGTTGTGTATTTTGAATCTTGCTTTGAGGTGAAGCAGTGAACCTTGAGTACTATCAATGTGTTTTAAAATGGTTATGTGAAAAAATCCGCTAAAAGAGATCGAAGCTGTGGCAAAACAACTAAGGGTTTCTTCACCACAACGATGTGCCCGCACACTCAGCTTTGTCAATTCATCAGTTTTGTGACAAAAATCAGATGACAGTCCTCCCTCAGCCTCCTTAGTTGTGAGACCTGGCTCCTTGTGATTTTTTCTTATTTCTGAAATTAAAATCAGCAATGAAAGGACACAGTTTTAAGGCTATTGATGACATTAAATTCTTTACGGATCTTAAAGACAATTTCAAACGAAGCTATCTCCAGGACTGCTTTGTGAAGTGGAAACAACGCTGGGAAAAGTGTGTGAGTAGGGGAGGAGAATAATTTGAAGGGGACAAGGACCAATAATCTGTAAAATTAATAATAAAAATTAAAAAAAATAAAGTTTGGTTATTTTCTCAACAGACCTCATATATATATATATATATATATATATATATATATATATATATATGAGGTCTTATATATATAAGATAATTATTCAAAAAGAATTGAAAATTATACAATAGCATCGCAAAAAATTATTCACTGAATGGATTGTAACCGTCTAACTTTAAATATGGATTAAGCCATTATCCAAAGGAGACAAAAGGTGGTTGATCGAAACGGTATGTATTTGGTTTAATAAACTTTATTTAAAATATAAAATAAACCTTGTTTTTACTTTTGGATTAAAATACAAAGAAAATTTTTCCTCGACCCAATACATATTTAAAGAATTAAACAAAATAAATTACCTGTGAATATGTGATGAAAAATATAGCTTCATTCTCGTATACTTCTAGACCAGGTTGATGTGTGTGAGGATACCGTGATAATGTATGATGTAACGCCTGTTTGATAAATAAAGCAATAAAATTTGGTCAAAAATTTTATACCTACTTACAAATATTTAATTTTATATTAATGGAATTAAGTTTTATATACCGGATAAGAAATTCAAGGCGAATTTCCTGCTTGCACACATAAAGTAAATAGATAGCACTTATATAATTCGGATGTTGTATTTAATATTCAGCTGTCAGCAACAATAATTAGTTATTTTGTTGTTCTTTATATATATTCTTCCATTTATAATGACCGTTACAATTCATGATTCTGTCAAGCATCACGAGAGGAAAAATCCAATTTTTTATGGCCAAAATCAATTCTGTGCCTGAAATTCATAGGCAAATTTGTGATGTTTACAGGCTGAATATTATGAGTAATGCTAAAGTAACATAGCAGTGCAATTCACTTTGAGAAGGGCAAATGAATGTCACGCTGAAGAATGTAGTGGCCAGCCGTTGGTGACAATGGATGATTTGATTGAAAAATTTGAGAAACTTGCACTTCATCGTGTTACAATTGTCTTTGATGTTTCCTGATCTTTCAATTTATGAATTTTTCACTGAAAAATCGGTCTACAAAAAATTGTGGGCTGGATGGATGCCAACACATATAAAGAAAATCGCCTTGTTGTAGCGAATGAACTTTTGTGGCATTATGAAAATATGAAGATGATGAATTGTTACCAGAGATAAAACCTGGATTTCTTATTCAAACATACAGACAAAGCAGTAGTCAGTACTATATTGGCATTCATCACTCCCATACCAAAGATATTCAAATAAAAACACCAGGTAAATTTTTCTACTACTGTTTTTTTTTTTTAACAAAAACGCTGTCTTGCTTGCTTGTGTATGGTTTTATATATATATATATATTTTTTATTTTTTTTTCCATTTTATTGTTTAAAACTATTATTTTTATATTTTTATTTTATTTTATTTTTTTTAGACTGAAGAATTCCATAGATCAGTGTATAACAGTAAATGGTATTTGGCACACAATAAAAATCGCAACTCAATTATCATTATTTAAAATCGCAACTCAATTATCATTATTTTAACTCGCACTTTCAGAACTACTATACTAAAATGTGCAAAAATAATTCCAGTAACATTACAATAATTTGTAAAGGATTGTATAATTATATTATTATTATTATTATTATTATATAAAGTAGAAGTAGTAGTGCAAGTGGTTAACAGTTGTTTTCGTGTTCGAGGTAGATAATTCAAGGCCAAGCTGGATCCATTATACTACAATTACGATACCATCTCTTTGTAATTAACAGTACATCCTGGCTTTGATAATCCAGGAATATAACAAACTAAATGTACATTCTATATATAAACAGAAGATGAAGCTGCCTACAGGCTATGAGTCTATAAAGTTACACTAAATACCAGGGAAAGTTTTTGAATATATGAATCAATCAATATACATCTATATTTTATTTACATCTTATCATAAAAAGTAAGCATACATTTAGACGAAACGTACAAAATTAATATAAATTATTGAAAACTATTAGCATGTTCATTGTTTTAAAGTAAGGTTTGATCAATAAATACAGCTGAAGCTCAACTAATTTGTAACCAATATAAATTCTGACCTAAATTTAAATTAAATTGGGTTATTTAAATTTATAAATTTATTTGAAATTTAGTTTATATTAAACTATTTTGTTATATGGACTTTTTATTTTAATACGTCGATATATGATATATTTGTTAAAACATAAAAGTTAAATTATTAGCAGTATGATTCATTTATTATTGAATTCTTTCTTAAAATAGAATTTTAAGAAACATGACATGCTGGAAAAATGTATTAACGTTTTCTATATAAAGAGCATTACATTTGTGCGAGTACACATACTCACACAGACTGACAATTCAAAGAAAGATTGGTGGGGGCTTGACTTGTGACACCATCAGAAAGCGTCAGTTTTATGTGGATTTCATCGTAGTAAGTTGTGTTAGAGAATATAAAAAAACTGATCACAAAATTTTACTATAAATTAAAGGCCACTCCATAAGGAACATTTTTGGATCTATTAGAAGATTTTATATTCGTCGATTTAAAAAAATATATATATATATTTCTGCTCGTTTGAGTCAGACGAACACCTCCCTGGGGTGAGTATTGTTGCTTGGCTGCGGATCCACTCCAGGGAGCCATAGAGAAGGAAAAAAAATTGACAATATGTACTGTCATTTTCATAATTTTTTCATTTCACAATTTTTTAATTCTAAAACAGTGTAAATAATAATATAAGCGAAAATTTTACCTGAAAAGCTTGTTTAACAGCACTAATCGTAATAAGACTATGAAATACTGTCTGATTTCGAACAGGATTATTTTCAGTAGATTGACGTGTAAGATATCCTTGCAAACAATAAAATGGTGGTATAACAGAATGCCTTATTTGTTCGATTGCAGGATGTTCTGGTACTAACAGAGTTCCATCACCAGCATATAAAATGTTCCATGGCGCTAAACTTGATACAATTGCGCTTGCAATTTCAACACCAAGTCCTCCATATAAAACAGCTCTATAAAAAGGAAAAAAAATTATTTTAAAATAAATCTGCAAAAAATATCAAAAGCAAAATATTCTAACCATTTCTGATCAAAATTTAAATCAGATGAGACACAGATAGACAACTGGTTTGAGGTAGAGAATGGGTTGAGACAAGCATGTGTGATAACTCCAATTTTGTTTATAATAACTATAGATGGAATCTTAAAGAAAGTAAAAAAGGAAATAGCAAAAGGAATAATCAACTTATTTAATGATGACATATTACAAAGGGAAGAAATAAGTACAAGACTACAGAAGGCAAGCGAATTTTATCACAGTGTGACAAGTCTAGTCTGGAACAAGAAGGTACCTTTGCGATGTAAGAGAGTTATGTGTAAAGCCTACTTTAGGCCAATTCTTACCTACATGGCAGAAACTTGGACGGCCGGTAGAAAGATGGAGGGTCGAGTACAGGCAGCAGAAATGAAATAAAAGAAAAGCATTCTAGAAAGACAAGAAGGGGTAGGGTAAGGAGTATGATTAGAGAGGAACTGAAATCGGGAAGCCTTGTTGAGTTGATCGGAAGGTCAGAAGTCTCAGGTGGTTCGGGCATATTGAAAGGATGGATGAGGAAAGATTACCAAACAGGATGCTGCCTGCAGAGGAAACAGGTAGAAGACCAATAATGAAATGGATAAATATGGTAATAGAGGAAGTGTGCAAGAGAGGGGATGCGATGAGAGTAATGGGAGAAGGTTCATGGATCAAGACAGGTGGAAAAATTTTGTATAAGATCCAAGCCGAGAACACTCAGACAAGTGAAAGGGGACTGAAAATGATGATGGAGACAGACTACCACTGTAATCTTCAATGCAGTTTTGAAAAAAACAACTTGACATTAGAATCCTCAGTAGGAAGAAACAAAAATCTGTCTATTAATTCTAGGAACCAAAAATCAACTTTCATGGATAATTTAATAAGTTCAACTCAAAACATCAAACTGACAGACATTCAACTTAATCTTCTCAAAGAAATAGGGAAATACTAGATTACAACTAACACAAAGGGATTTTACTATAACTATATTCATTATAAATATAAAAACACAACATCCTCATCAAGAATGTTGTCTCTCAATATTTATACTGAAAATATTATAAGGAATATATGAGAAGAAAGTGAGGAAAGATTAAGTAAAGAAGGACAAAAAATTAGTTCCATAAAGTTTGCTGATGATATGATAATACTAGCTGATGGCACACAAGTGCTTCAAAGATTATTAAAAACCATGGAGGAAAGAATGAAAGAGTATGGAATGAAAATAAATATACGGAAAAACTTATAATGGGTGTAAACAAGAAAGTAAATTTAGTGGTAAGGAAAAGAGAAAGGGTAACACCAGAAAAAGTAAAATATTAAAAATACTAGCCGGCCTGTTTAGTTAGAGCCTACTCAGGGGCTCCCTGGGGCCAAGGAGCCTACCCCACGGCTACAGAGCTCACTTTGCTCACCATTCCCAATTTGCCAGGGGGATCGGCGCCCTGGACACCTGCATAACTTGCTTCAGTCCTTATTATCATCTACCCAGATGGCTCCACCCCCTGGACCCCCTGCATCATATATTATCCTCACAGTTGTGAGAATAATACTGATAAATAACATAGTATTCAGTTTTATAGAAACCTGAAAAAGAAACTACATTACAAAACATAGAATATTAATAACTACAAAAACAAAAAAACCCACACTTTTGACAAAGAAATATTCATAACTTATTTCTTTGCCAGAAATATAATAATGAAATAAACGGATTATTCTAGTTTTTCCTTAATAAATATCTTTATAATTCATAACTTCATGCTCCATGAGGGCGAAGAAATAATTGATATTTTTAATATATTAATTTTCATGGGAATCTTGGTCAATGGCTTAAAACCTTCCATGGGATAACATGAACGTATCCTGCAAATTTGAAAGTAATCAGTCAATCAGTTCTCACGTGATGTGATAACAAACAGACAAGCTTTATATACATATATTTTTTAAAAGTTTTTTAAGACTCATATTCTCCTCTGTACTATTACATAAAAAAATAATTTGGTCCACCAAGTACAGAATAATAAGAATTAAATTAGGTAGGATGACACTTAACTTTATATCATTATATATACATAATATACATCAATATCATGTGTCATCCTACCTAATTTAATTCTTGTTATTCTGTACTTGGTGGATCAAGTTATTTATTTATTTAAATATATACATTTCCGAACAACCGTGATCTGTTAGATCACGAGTACACCAGATGCGTGTAAAAGTTACTCTTTAACCTATTAACAAATATTTTGTTTGAATTTTGAAAATCGAATGACTGTTTCCAAAGATATTATAAGAGCACTCCATTGCACCTCCCAAAACAGTACACAGTACATACGCTACAACAGCTTGATGCGTACTGAGTGTAGAAACGTTTTGACGCCAAGATGGCAGCTCTATCCTTACCCATCTTCACGCTAGGCACAAATGTAAGTTACTTTCTGGACCGCCCTCGTAGATTCGGGGACTATGATGTCAGAGGACAGGAAGAGCACAATGGAAATAAATGGAAGGATAACCGTGGCAAAGGAAGCCTTCAGTAAGAAGAAGAAATTACTACGTCACAGTAAAAGACTGAAATTAGAGTTAAAGATGAAGTTAGATGAACGCTATGTATGGAGTATATTGTTGTACGGAAGCAAAGCATGGACGATGAGGAAGAGGGAGAGGAACTGGATTGAGGCACTTGAGATGTGGATATGGAGAAAGTGAGATAAACTGATAGGATTGAGAAAGTAACAAACAGGTTTAAAAAACAAAGAACACTTATGTAGGAAGTATACAAAATAAAAAGAAAACGGATTAGGAAGTAGAATCTCTACGACTGCATCATAGGGGTCAGTAGGATAAAGAAGTGAGGAAGAAGGATGATGAAACTAATAGACGAGTTCTGCTTTGCGTTTGGCGGGATTGGAAGGGCACTGTACATCATGAGTTGCTACCGCCAGCCAGAATGATAGACTCAAACCTGTACTGTAGATAATTAGCGCGACTGCACCTAGCAATTCAAAAGAAACGGCCTGAACTGGTCATCAAAAAGGGTGTAAGTGAGTGTTAACACCAGACCGCATATGTCTTTAATGACCCGTCAGGAATCGAGAAAACTTGACTGGGAGGTTTTAATGTATCTATCATATAGACTGGACCTGGAACTGGTCAGATTATCATTTGTTTCAATTTGACTTATTTGATTCTGCAGAATTCCCTGAGCGGTGTTAAGTTAATTTCAAAAGAGGCCTGTGAAAACCATGTGTTACAATTTTTTGATCAGAAACCACAAGTTCTTTAGCAACCAGATTATGATGCTGTGAGAAAAATGGCAATCATAAAAAAAATGGTGCATACGTGGTCTCATAATGTTACAGTTCAAAAACAAAAGCTTAGTACATTATAGACAACCTAATACAAAAGTTTTTTTTTTTTTTTTAATACTTACAAAGGATACTTATAATCAAAATACGGTGGGAGTAAAACAGCCAATGGTACTAAAACTTTATTAGCCGAAACAACATACTGCACTACAGTACCTGGTTCAGTCATAGCATTCATCCACCTGAAAAAATATGAAAAATATGATGTAAATAAAAGCAGTATAAATACAAAGTAAAACAGAAACCAAACTTTATTATATATGCTCTATCACCAATACTACTGCATAGGTGTGATATTTCAGAAAGAAAAATCCATTTGTATTATCGCCATTACAGGATCATTTGGAAAATTCTTGGCCTGACACAGAGAAAGCACAAGTAAGACAAAATAATTATATTTGCGAAGTAAAAATAATATTCTGCAAAATTTCAGACGCATGCATTTAGTTACTTGTTTGTAGTGACTGAATAAAGATATTTTCTGAATAATGAATAAAATTGAAGTTCAAAGTGTTATAAGGTAATTTATTTTATAAGATTTAATCTCAATGCATGTACAAAAAGAGTTAAATGCTGCATTAAAGATTCTTCCTCTTTTTTGTCAATGGTAAAAAAGTGGGTTGCTGTATTTCAATGCGGTCGGTCGTACACCCTTTCAAGATGAACACTTGGGGACACACAAAAACTCCTACGACCAATGAAATCATAAAAAATTCACAATGCCATATTAAATGATTGCCGACTGAAGATACATGAGCTTGCTGACATCACAAAGTCCTGACAGGCAGTATCCATGTTTTGGGTATGAAAAAGCTTTCCATTCAATGGGTACAGAGTTTGTTAATAGTTGACTAAAAAAGTGTTTGACTGAATCTAAAGGGTGTTTGGACTTATCTATCTATACAATTTCTCTGAGTTTTGACATAATTTGCTGTTGTAATCACAGAACAATGATTTAAAGAAGAACCTTCTTTTTCATCAAATATAGTGGGATGCCAATAATTTGTCACCCATTAATTCATCTCATTCAATAATTCATCACCCCCTCTGGCAAATTTGTGATTTTTATTTTAGAGGTACAATACTTATACATAAAAGTAAATTAAATTTCTAATTACTAATAAAAAGTACTCTTATCTGTTTAGGCCTACAGCATTAAAATTCACCCTTAATTGCGAGCGATGTTTTTATATGAGACTACTGTACGTTATGTATAAATTACAGTAATCACATGAGAAAAGAACTGATAAAATTGCTTATCTTTCATTCATATAGACATTTTCATTTGGGCGCTATTATCTAATCAGTGTTTACATATTTCTTACACAGTATAGTACTTTTAAAAAAATACTGTATTACATCATTTCCTTTCTGTTTCTGAAATTCATTACAATAGTGAACTTTGCGTTGTGCGAGTCGGTTGTTCATACTAGTGTTGTACCTATTACTTTATACTGAGCTTACAGAGCAAAAATGTCTACGAAACATATAAAAAATGTCTAGCAAAAAAGTTATAAAAGTTTAAAATTGACAAAAGTTCAAGATTTTTTTTTGAGCTCATTGAGCTGGAATAAACTATGTCCTGACCAGCTAACAAAACCTAAAGTAGAAGGTGCAGACAAAAATTTGAGATTGAAAGAAACTTACGACAATATTCCTGGTTTAAATGATGTTACAAATGAGGAGATGAGAATAATGGGTAAAATTAGATGACACAGATTTAGGATACGAAATATTAAATGATGAAGAAATAGTTAATGATACTAAAAATAAAGAAAATTTAAAGGGAAGTGCAGGTTATCATCATGAATTCGATGATATCCAGTGAGTAAAATGAGCTGCAAAGAAGTTGTGGAGATGCTGACGAAATGGTATTCTGATCAAAAAGAAGCACAGGTGAGGCAAAGTTAATTGCTATGAGACAAGTTCATCAATTCAGATTTGAAAAAGAAAGGAACATTAAAGTGCAAAGAAAAATTACAAATTTCTCTAGAAAGTAAAATGAAATACAGTACCTTATATGTTATAGGTTTTATAGAGAGAAGTACTTAAATAACAAAACAGAGGCCTACAATGTTCTGTGGTTACTGTGTGTTAGTCTTCGACTTACATATTATTTGTAATGATTTTTTCAAGTATAGTAAAGTATATAGATAATTTTTATAAAAAATTGTGTTAATGAATGGTTTACTTATGTAAGTGTACATAAGTTTTGTACATAAGTTTTGTTATTACCTTCTTTGCTGATGGAATGGTTTTTGCCTTCTTTGCAGACTGTAATTTCAGTTTCAGATTGGTAATAATTTATCCACGTTTCATAGACTGTTATGAAATGCCCCAAAAAATCCCTCTTGATGACACTGAAACAACCCCAAACCCTGCATAAAAATGTTTGCTCATAAACACGTTTGACGATCGTGAAAAAATTTGGTACCAGTCTTTCAGACAGCTTTTGCATATGTAAATATTTGTGTAAAACATGATGCTCCCATTCGTGATAATTATTGCCTCAATGAACTCATGTACTTCCAATTTTCTGTCCTCCATTATCTTATCGATTTTTTCAAAACCTTCAGTCGTAAAATCAACACGAAGCCTTGAACATTTGTTCTCATATGACCATTCTGAAAATAACTAAATCACTTGTAAACTGTTCTTAATGAGAAGCTGACCCATAATATTTATCCTGTTTGGCTATAGTTTCCTGTGTGGTTTTCCCTTTCGGAAAGTGATGTCTGATCAGTAAAGAAAACTTTCATTTATTTTTTACAGATCACAATATGTAATCAACTCAGACAGCCAACAGCAGAATTATGAATGTATCTGACTGAAGCTTTGTGTATACTCCTAGTAAAGATACTGGTAACTAACAATAATCACAACAATAAACTTTGTACACCAACTCATGATTTTGCAAACTTATCAAATACCTCTCATATATGTTACAATCAAATGAATGTATCAGGCAGTTTAGTTCAAATAGTGAAGTTTTAAAAAAAAAGTGTGTGCAAAAGTTTTAGCGCTCACACTAAAAATCAATTATCAAGTGACAATGAAAGTGTAGAAGAATTAGTACAAAAAATATTAAAATCAGAGCAAAGTGATGGGCCACATAATGCAAAAGATTGTATCCTTAAATACAGTGCATACAGAAAGTTACAGTATGCTTTAAAATTATGTGTGTATTCTGTTCTTTCAGCGTTAGGTTGGTTGCCCTGCGGCTTTGTTGGGTGTTCTTCAGTAACAAATGAGTTGTGATTGAATGTGTTTCATTTCGTTTCATCTTGTTTTGTTTACTGTAATCAATAGTTGCAAGAAATATAATGGTTCTTTTGATATAGGAATGCATTTTTCTTGCTGAATATGTCTGTCGTAAATATGACAAGTATACTGATTTAGTGAAGCACAAATTTTCAGAAAAGTTTTCAAATACTCCTGTTCCTTACTGCTTTGTAGTTTGAATTCTTATTGAAAAATTTCAGGCAACAGGCTCTGCTGAAGACATAAAGTGGAAGACCACATAAACTAAACAAACAGAAGCTGCTTGATATTTCAGATGCTATGACAGAAAGTCCATCAAAGTCAATAAGTTAGCACAGCAGCAAGATATCAGACTTCCTACTACATATAAAGCTGTAAGAAAAGAACTGAAACTCTTCCCCTATAAAAAAATGCATGTTCAGGGTTGAAACTTATAGATCATGCCGAAAGACTAATTATTGTCAATGTTTAAACTTTTTATTGACCAAAATTTCACAGGTATTTCCAACATAATATTTTTTACAAACGAACCGTAGATTCACCTGGGAAGGTATATTAATTAAAAAAATACACAACAGGTCGACAACTCCCCATGAATTACACGAAGTGAAAATTGGAATCTCATTCAGTATGAGTAGAATGCACATCGTGGAGCCTATCTTTTTTGAAAATACAGTTAATAGTGCTGTTTTAACAAACTTCATTAGTCAGTTAACAGAAATGGAAATCAATCATAGTTGGTTCTAACAAAATGGCGCCACAGCTAACAGGTCAACTTTTTTTACAAAATTTCTTTGGTGAACGAATCATTTTTAGGGGTTTGTAGCCTGCACAATCCCCTGATCTGATTCCCCCAGATTACTTTCTAAGGGGAGTAGCAAAACAAGCAGTATATCACAACAGACCACGCACGATTGATGAACTACAAACTGCAATAATAGCATATGTACGAGACATTCCAGTACATCAGCTGGTTAAACTGTTTGAAAACAAATTGAAATATGTGCAGAGTTGTATTGATTTACAAACTATACCAGTTATAATATCTGTTTCTATAAAATAATGAAATATAAATACAAAGTAATAATTAAGAAAATTTTATCATTACTCTTTCATAATGCCAATGTACAGCAACTTTCTGTGTACGCTCAGATGTATAATCATAAATAGTCTTCACATAAAAATTGATGGATGAAATTAAAACTAGATTTTGTTTATGGAGCAACAAAATGTTGATGCCCAATAATAGTTACTGATGGGACCATAATGAACTGTATAGCATGTGAAAAATGTCATGCTTGATTGTGAATTGAACCCAGAACCTAGATAATAATGTTAAACTTACAGGACACCAAATAAATTTTCAGTTATATTAGATAAAAGGTAAGTTGAAAGACTTTAAGTTTATTTTTATTGATTTACAATTTTAATCGGTTAAAAAAAAAATTACCTATATTCTGGAAGAGGTGTACTTAATCGTCTTTGTTCAAATTCCTGAAGAAATTGGATTCCATAACGTATATTTTGGAAAAAATCATTTCTCTGTACGTAAAGATGTCTATAAAAATCTTCCAAGTAATGATCGAATATCAAGGTGTTTGGAAACCCAACTTGTAAACCTAATCCACTAACCTGTAACAAAAAACAAAAGCAATAAAAAAAAATTAATAAAAGCAAAAAAAATTATTTTGTTACATTTTTTTAATTGTTATAATAATAAGTTTACTAACAAGTACAAAGTTCAAAATTATACCTTTGAAAAATAGGTAAAAATAAGTTTACAGCAGGTTTTATAAATATCAATCATTCTTTCATAATATCCCGGCAATAGTCAAACAAGGAGATATATTGTTTTAGCAGGTTCAACTATAACAATTAAGTAAACCTGATGTGAAATCAAGATTCACTTCTGAAAACTTTAGTTACTTTCCAGAACAACAAGCTCCTGTACGAGGTTTACTGTTGGCGAATGAGATGTGGTGGCTTCCCTTTACAAAGCTGAATATACTTTTACACACCAGCATTTAAAAACCATCAAACGCTAACAATCATTACACCTTCACTTTGTTTACCAAAAATGATAACTATAACTGTACAATGGATATCAATAATCTCAGAAAAAGCAACTATAATTGATGTCTATTTTTTTTAGATACCTTCCTTATGACTGGAGATTTTCTGGACTGGACAAAAGGTATTCTTTCAAAGAAATAAAAATTTTTTTAATTAAAGACTAGTTTAGCCTTTTTATAAATTACTTTTATCTCAAATAAAAACAGCTTACACTCGATTATTGTTACTCTATTACTTCTTTCCTTTTAGGGATAGTAAGAAATTAAAATTTGTCAAATAAATAAATGCCAAGCTTGAACCAAAACCTTCTAAACGAGAGACAAACATGTTACCGATCTAGATAGTGGTCAATCATAGGTACTGATCATAATTTTTCCAAGAATTTTTTTTTATATAAAATGATTTATTTTTATACAACAGTGTTCTATGGATTTTCATAAATCTGTCTGAAATTTATTCTATTTCATGTTATGTATTGAAATTTTTTTAAAAAATCTGTCTGGAAACAATTAATTGTAGTTTTCATAAATAATAAAAGATCACCATCATCTAACCTATATAGAAATACAAAATATTCTATACAAGAATGATGAACAGAAATTAAAATGTTAATCAACATTTAGAAGCAAATACATACAAAAATAATAAATAAATAAAAAAAATAAAATAATAATTACGCAGATTAAATTAAAGAAATAACAAATTTTTAATTATTAAAAAAACATTCTAGGTTCGAGTCCTTGTAAAGGTAGTTGCTTTTATATGGATTTGAATACTAAACTGTGGATACCAGTATTCTTTGATGGTTGGGTTTCAATTAACCATACATCTCAGTAGTGGTCGACCTGAGTCTGTTTAGGACTATATGTTTACAAGTACATTTGCACTAAACAGTACATTTGCAGCTACAGCCTAGCAAGCCGATAGCAGTAATTGCATTTGCCTATACACATACACCCCAATCTGGCAGCAAGCTGGAAAAACTGGTCAAAATAATATAAATAAATAAAAGAAACATGTCAACGTTAGAAATTAAAATTTCTTATATATTGAAAAATTATACATCATAAAAAAACAATAAAGAAAATATAATTAATGAACATGAAAAAATTTAACACATTCTGCTTGGAGAAATTATTTTAAATTATTCAAAAATGTATATTTTTTTCCAAAATGTACATTTATTTATTTATTCTTGAATAAAAAAGTCTTATGTCCAATCATAGTCACTTTATGACAGACGAATTATGTAGCATATGAAAAAATACGAAACTTGATGGGGATTCAAAACTGGAACCTTTTGAATGAAAAACAAAGTGTTTCCATTACAAAACAGAGGTCAATGGAATGAAGTATGATAAAACAAAAGTAGTTTCATACATAGATAATGAAAGAGCAGCAGAATAGATCATTATTACTCAATAACAGAGTAAACATATATGTATCTATAATTTTAATATCTTGGTCCATTAATCCACTCTGAAGAAACAGATAACTTTTGAGAAAATACTCTATGAAAAAAAAGCAATAGTCAATAATAATTCAGTTGGAATACTTTCATAAAAACATACTAATAAAAGGAGAGGAAAGCTTTCCTTCAGATAAATATGCCATAAAGAAAAAGCAAATTATGCAGCGTGTTTTCAAAGTAAGGTCCAATTAAAAAAAAAAACAAAACTAAAAAATATGAGCAAAATTATGCATAAAAACTACTTTTATTTACTACTTTTTTACATAGCTGCCTTCAAATATCAACACATTTTTCATAGAATTTCACTAACTTCTTCATTCCATCTTCAAGAAATTCTGCCACACACTTAACCACACATTAATGCCATTTTTCAATTTGTAGTCATCATTAAACCTTTGTAATGCAAGTTGCTGTTTAAGGTGAAAAAAATAATAATTGCTGGGAGATGTCAGGGTTATGGGGTTGATAATTGAAAATTTTCCAATCGCCTCACTGTCTGATTTGATGTGTGTAACCAAGCATTGTTACACAAAAACAAAATTCTGCAGGTTTGCATCCCAAATAGTTTA